>NC_086330.1:352980113-353580113 GCF_032445375.1 Bacillus rossius redtenbacheri
AAAAAGAAAACTTTATAGTCCTATAACTCTGACGGAAGAAACGGGTTTTTCTAGTTTCCTTCGCGGCTAATTAATTTTCCCGAGCAGTTCAGCGGCAGCACACACACCTCCGGGTTGGTGAAAAGGCCGCTAAGGCCCGCCGGCGAGGAAGTGTGTATATTTTCCAAAGGGAGAGGGGGGAAAAGATGGAAGGATGTTGGGGAGGGGAGAAGGTGAAAGCGTGAAACGCACCGCCTTTGCTTATTGTTGCTGAAAACTACAAGCGAGGAGGCCCCCGAGGAGGGAAGCAAATTTTATTTATGCCCGCAGGCGCAATTTATACCTGCAGCAACGAAAAGGCATGAGGCTAAGGGGAGGACGGGATAGCGCCTTCTCAAGAGTTATGAGTGCATCGCCTTGATTGGATGGGAAAAGAGAAGTTCCGGGACGCGAAAAGGGGTTAGACGGAGAGAGAGAGAGAGAGAGAGGTAAAGAAGAAGAAGGACAGGAATTTTGATGGAGGAGGGAGGGAGGGAGGGAGGGAGGGAGGGAGGGAGGAGGATGAGCACATCCCAGGAACAAGTTAGGGAGGAATTTCCGGGGACAGACGTGTGACGCCTTCACCGCGTCACCATAAACAACGACTAATATTCCTTGGCGAGGCACCTCCAACAACGGTCGCGCGCGCCGAGTACTATCGGAGACGCAAGATTCGACACGGTTACGTCCAACTTTGCGGGGCTCTCGGCTATTTACTTTTATGGAAGCCCTCCCCTGGATAATTTAAAAAAAATTATATATTATTATTTCAAACAAAATGTTGAGCCAACTTGGTACTTACGTTTCGACGATGGTTTTGATAATTTACGTAAAGAAATTTATTCCTTCCTGATAAATTATCCTCAGGTGAGTCATAAATTCTTACAATCAAATTCCGATAAAATCGCGTAATTATTAGTGGCAATAAAATTTTGAAAGTTTTTTTCTAATATGAAATCGTGAATTTAAATTGAAAAGTATTTTAATTTACATGCTAATAAATTTTTAATTTACCTTTTCCCATTAATCTTCATATTTTTAACAGAACAAAAGTGCAGAGCCGGTTGCCCGGCTTGCCCTGCCCTGGAGCCACCCGTGACGCACAAGGCACTATCGAAGTTAATATAATATATTACACACACAGACGCGCGTCATTTGAACAACCTCCTGCATATTTGGCGAATATTAGGGGTCGTCCATTAATCACGTGATGTTTTTTTAGCAAATTTTTAACCTCCCCTCCCCCCTAGTGATTTGTGGTGAGGTTTCAGACTAACCCCCCCCCCCCCCCCCCCCAATAAATCACGTGTATTTTTTGGTACAAAATATTTTTTAAAAATTTAAGAATATTATCTTTAAATATAGGTATAATCTAATTTAATTCTGGAAAATTAAGCACAGTGATAAAAAATGTCCACACACACATTAAGGTTGCAGGTTTATTCTCACTGGCATAAAAATTATAAAGGAAAGGCTTATATGTGATTTACGCATGTATTCGGCGCCAAAATCACAGTCTTACTGGCGACTGGCAAGCCGAGCCGCGTGGTTCATGTTGCGGCGGGCGGGGATATTGTTGCCTGGCTACGGCGAGTCAAAGTCACGCGTCGCTTTTCGGTTTAGTAGAAATTGCACGAAAAAATAAATACACGTGATATCTCTCTACACCCCCCCTCCCACCTAGTGATATTTCGTGATTTTTCCCTCCCCCCTCCCCCCTTTAGAGCCTCACGTGATTAATGGACGATCCCTTAGCCAAATCGTCCGCCGATACAACTACAGGATTGTAATTAAAAAGCGAGTGTTCAGCAAAACCCACAAATACAATTTCCCTGACTTCTCTAGGTTTTTTATTTCCTTAACAAATAAGACAGCCAATATATATATATATATATATATATATATATATATATATATATTGCAAAACTTCCTAAAACATGTCATCGTCACGACGTACTTGCGGATTCTTCAAATTTGTGACAAAACTGTTGATCCAGAAACAAAAAGCCAAGAAAATGTGCAAAAAATAGTGTGTCTCATATCGCACTCCGAGGCAACATTACAGTCGGATTTCAATCTCTATCTCAAAAAAAAATGTAACTGCTCATAAACAGCTGAAATACCAGCACTGCATAAGACAAGTGTATCACTGAACTCAAGACACTATATACATAGCACATAAGATCAGCGATAGAACACAATTCTTTGTGTATACATTTATGTTAAATTCCTTGACCTTACATACATTTCCTTGACTAATATATGATTTTTCTTTTCAGTAATTCAAAATTCTATGACAATTCCAGGTTTTCCTTAATGACTGATACCTTGCCATAAATAAACCAGAACGTATGTACGCTACCACAGAATGCCAACATGTCAAGAAACAGCATACGTTAAAATGGGAGTTACCTATCAGTGCAAGCAAAGAAATCATAAACACTTAAGTAGTAACTAATTAGCCTCTAACTACTATCAATGGCAAATCCAGAAATAATATTGACATTGCGTTAAATTATACGTTTTCTAGGAAATAATTTGTGGAAAATTAGTTTGAGTACCCCAATCCTTTTCTTTGCCCACAAACTTTTAGTTTCACCTATGAGTTCGATATTTGGAATGAGTTTTAAAACCAAAAGATATTGCAGCTTTAGGTTTTATGTCATGTTTTTTTACAGAACATTTTAAACTGATTTTTACAGATTACTCCAGCCAGCGCAACATTACAAAAAAAAAGGTGCGGCTAGCGCAACCCACAAACCCACAAACTGGTTTTTCCAGATCTTTCATTGGTAAGAGTATTCTTTAAGGTGATAGTTTCCTAAATTATTTTGTTTCTATAATTTTTTTCAATAATTAAATTTGGATTTTTAATATAACAAGTTTAATTGTAAATAAATAGTTGTATCAATTCAATAACTACTTGTTTAAATCTTTTAGAGACTTTAAAGGCAATTATCTATTTCAGTTTTAGTATATCATCAAATCCCCGAAGAACTCAGATTCCCAGAAGTTTGGCTTTTTTTATTACATAGATTTCTGAGTGGTATCCTAAAAGTAAATACTTCGCATAGCCGGCACATAAAACGATATGCATGACACACTTGCAAGGAAGTAGCGATAACACCGCTGTCCACGCCGAAGTTCATGAAATGTACTTAATTATTTAGTTCGAAAAGCCAGAGGGTTAATGTAAGGGAGTAAAGTGTAGTTGTAGTAGCTAATCATAAGCAACATAGCCTGCAATCAACTGTGATTTAAAAAAAAAAAAAGGAAATCGTAACAACCAAAGGAGGAAAAACGGCAACGAGATAGAATAATTACGAAAGAAGGATTGGGGGGAAAGGGGGTTTAAATCGATTTGTACACACATTTTTTTTTTTAGCTCTAGCGTGTTGTTACTATCATCCCAGCATGGTCCTCAAAAAAAACAATAACAAAGTGCCCAGTGGCAAGATTTGTCCCCCCCACCCCCCCCCCCCCCCCCCCACCAACCCGACACTACAAAAAAATAATATACAACTTTTTAAACCCTTCTCAACTAAAAAAATTAAAGACTGTAAACTTTACCGTGGCTATAACTGTAAATGTGATATGCGAGTATCACATAAATTGCAAGACTTCCAATGGAATATATTAGCGATGTACTTGTAATTTTCTGTCCTATTGAGGTAAACATATGCATTAAAAATAGTTTGGAATCTTATCCAACGTGGCCGAGCCCCAGAGAGTTTTGTCTCCCCCCCTCCCCCACCCCAGCGAACTCATGCATCCTGGTACCATTCGTGAGCACAATGAGTTACTGAAAAACCGAATTTTCCAAAATATTACAAGAAACTTTACTTAGTAACAGCAAATCAATTGTTGGTATGTAACTACTATAATATACTCGGAACGGTTTGAGATACTGCAATAAAATAAAGACTAACATAATTCTGGGGTTAATATCCTAAACTTGTGTGAATTTATAAGTCAAAAGCATTATCAGAGTTTGAGTTAAAACATTTCGTAGACAGACTGAACTTTTAAAACGTTGTTTTTAGTTTAGGATTCTAATTAAGAGGAAAAATATACAATAGTTAAAAAATCACAGATATACAATTACATTTTATTTATTTTCATTGATTCGGGTAGTGTTTTAATTTTTTTCCGCATAAACCAGAATTATCAGTACATATGTAAATTTTACTTTGCAATTTTTCTTTTCTTTCCAAAAGCAGGGAATGAGGATGGTGATTCGGAAAAATGTTTCCAAGCGGGGAAAAAAAGGTATACATATATAAATATTTTTAATGAAATATGTAATATATTAATTTTGTTAATACTTAAAGAAAGCGCGAGAAAATGTCACATGCTATTATAAGGTTCAGGCATATTATTATGATTGGATTCGTCTCTAGAAGAAACAAAATACATACCGCTTGTACACATGAGTTAATTTTTATCAACAAGACAGCCGCTTTTCTATTTCAGATTTGTATGTTTCAAACATGACTCTAAGCTCCTGGAGTTTGACGAGCCATAAAATTAAATACTACACATGCGGCCAATTAAAAAAACCATGGTTTTGAAGTTTCCACCTCCCTGCTGACTCACGCCACTCACCTCTTTCTTCCGCTTCACCGTCGGACCTGCAACAAGACAAAAGGCCAGGGATGAGTCACTTTGCCGCGCATGATAACGAGCTGAAATGAAGATACATGACACACGGAGCTCGCCACAGCAGCTTAATTCACTCCCAAAAATCATTGCCAAATAAAGTTGCAGGGTTCCCAAACTGTTACTTCAGTCAATTTATTTGTTTGTTTTTTTTCCTGCCCCACTTAATATTCCCCCCCCCCCCCCCAGGTCTCGTGTATCTACATGGGAAGCTAACAATATAAACGTTTCAGTATCAATACATAACATGCAGAATTAACTATAAAAGGTTTTCCTGCACAAGCACAATATAAATGTTGCACTGATAACAATTTCAACACTGCCAGTCTGATAAAAGAAAACTAATACACAAACACGTATTTTTATCAGACTTTGCGATGGTACATAATTGATTGTGAGAGTACATATTTTACTGTGCTTAAACCTAATCCACAGTCGTTTCAAATCTTTACGTTTGGTTAATGTTAGAAATAATAAGAAACGGGATTATTAACGGTACACGAAATCATGATTATAATGAAATAGGTTAAGACTTTTAGATTATACAAAATGTGAAAAATTACTGATACTGTTTTGTAACTTCCCTGCGTTTGCCAGGTTTTTAAGACCTTGACTATTTCTTGTTTCCTCACCCCCTTTTTTTTTTTCTTAAAATTTTTTACCTATCTGCAGTAATCATGTGTCTCCAATGGAGGAAAAAAATACTAGGTACCAGCCGGATATAAATGATGAGATGGTCGTGACGTAACGGAGGCCGAACTAGGCGCCATGATCCTGCAATGGCTCACTATCGCCCTCCGCGGTGTGAAGGAGAAGGGGCAACACAACACCCAGTCTAGGACCCGGGAAGGAAAGTTGATATTACGTGACAAATCTCCGCCCGACCGGGGAATAAAAACAGGAACCCTTGATTTTGAGCCCGAAGCTCTAACCACTGAGTTAACAAGATAGGACATATGCCAACAGTGCAATTTATATTATATTATACATACACAAAGCAATTAGTTTCTCAGATAAAATGTTTACAAAAGTTATATTTTTTTCGAGAGTATGCTAATACTATATTTATTGCTGCAGCAACTGTAGCTAATTATGAGTCCAAGTTTGTCGGTCGAATTCACTCACCCTGTGATGTATGTTGTATGTATGCATGTATATATTATATATATGCAAATTCTTTAATTCATTAAATGAAATATATTGCTGTCCTTTTTAATATTTACATCGATTTTCGATTACAGGCATACTTTCTGTTCAGCATGATATCTACTACGTACATAATGTAATTTACAACGCACACTAAATGCTGGTTTCGAACCAGTTTATAAAAACATGCTCTCTCAGAACAAAGTCAGATCCAATGCTTGGCAAGAAAACTCATTACATTTTTTTTATTATAAACCAATTCGCATACAGTCTGGGCCTTGAGAAAAGGTTGCACGTGAATTCTCGCCACGTACCTACAACGTTGGTACACAGCAGAGCGCGAGGCGAGTTTCTCGCTGCGCGGAGTGTACCTGATCAGCCATGAGGCCCACGTATCCTCAGTAGATATGTACGGTCGAGTGCGAGAAAGACCGAGAGAGAGAGCGAGAAAGAGAAAAAAGAGAGAGAGAAAAAGAAAGAGGCAGTCCCAGATAAATCACAGCATGGACACGCTCGCAACCAACAATAACCAGCCAGGCGTGAGCACAGGACGAAAACCGACCAAGTCTCCGAAGGAATGGAACGCGCTCGTAACTAGTCGACAACTCTCTCTGGAAGCGAATTTCTCGGTCACGAAGTCACGATTCCTTGAATGAATCGCGGTAGAAGATTTCACGATGAATTTAGCATCAATTAAACTCTTGATCCTAGTTTTAGAGTGTTTTCACTTATACGCGGGTGCAAGATGACTTTCTTGGCAAGTCTAATATGAAATGTAGTTTGGTAACGCATGTTCTACTACCCGGAAACATATTCTGAAAATTCACCATTTCTATTTTCCGCTGTTAATCGCGTAACAAACCGCGACGTACAATCAGTCGGGACAATTATAACACTCGAGTAAATTTATCAATAAAGCTTAACATATTTTAATGTACTGCTACATCATTTGAATATAAACGTTTCCTTCTGCGCCTCAATTGCATATATAAATCTGTATGCGCGAAAGAGGAAGACTGTAACTTACCCTCATAAAAGGGCGTGAACTAAATCAAACAAAGGTGACGAGGTTTCTAAGTTAAGGATCCATTAATCTCGAACGACGAATGTCACGAGGCCCAATGGAAATGCATGCACTATAGCTAATCAGAAGACTAATACATTCTTGCTAATAATTGATTTCCTTTTCCACCAAGAAGGATTTACAACATAAAACTACTTACCGTAATACGCAGGGGAATTCGTTTCCGCGAGAGAGAAAAATCTGATAGCTCATTAGACTGCAAAAGGTATGACTACACTAGCCCTTGTAACTGGCGACCGTCTGTAAGAGAAATCATTGCCCTATTTGGCCGGGCCATTCTGCGCTTGGGTGACTATGATTGGTGTGCCGACAGTAGACATATCCCTGGTACAAAAGCAACCATCTTCGGAACACAGCGCTACAAAGTTTTAAATAAACTGGTCTGGAAATATTTTAGCGAAAAAAATACATGGCCCTAGTAGTAAAGTCGTCAGTTGGCGCATGTGTTAAAGAGGCTAGGTTTCGTGCTTTCTATTCTGTCGACAGGGATGATCACCACGCGCCGATTCCCATTTGTTCAGATCAGCTGGGCTGCAGCGGCGAAGAGTAGTCAGTGATCACGCATACGTTAAAGCTAAACGGGTGCGCTCCGAGAAAACTGATGTTGTAAATTCAGGTTAATGGCAGTGGCGTAGCCAGGATTTGCGTATGGGGGGTGTTAAGAAGCATGGCCCCCCTCCCCCCGTATTAAAGCGGGGGGTCCGGGGGTCCTCCCCCGGAAAAATTTGGTTTTTAAGGTGTAAAATAGTGCTATTTTAGCAGTTTTCGGTGCTTAAATTTAAATATTGTAATGGTAAAAATTTTATTAATTTTAATATGAAATTTGTTTGAGTGATGAGTAAGAAATTAATTAAAGATTTGGTGCTAAGGGGGGGGGTTCGAACCCCTAAACCCCCCCCCCTGGCTACGCCCCTGGTTAATGGTGTTCTTGAAACACCACGCTGACAATGGAAGGCCTTCGAACCTAGGCGCTACAAGTCGTCTCTGGATTTACTGCAGTTCAGCCGAAGCCGACTCTTGCGTCTATGTCGCGTATCCTCATAATTGTGATCATTCTCGAATATCTCAACTTCGCGATCTCCGGTTCGATACCATAGGCCACTTGCAGAGTACGGTAAGAATAATTCTAAGCACAAACTGAAACTTTGCTGGTTAATCGAATGAAGAAATACTTACATTAGCTTCCAGTAGCAACAGCGAAAGGTGGCTTAAGGCGGGTAGTATCCTAAATTATTTTCTTCTAATATTTAACTTTTTTCATGTGATTTAAAATAAATTCATAATGTATCTGTATTTAATTGTTCATAAAAGATGTTTTCTATTCTAATATAAAGGTCTTTATTTAATGAACTTAAAGGCAAATTTTTATGTCAGTCCTGGCACATGTATTTGAAGCATGAAATCTTGTGGTGTACAGTTTTGGATTTACCTTTCGTATGTAGCATTCATCTGCAAACTCTTCATTTTTAGTATATAATTAATCAAACCAATACATCCCCCTCCCAAACCACAGAAAACTGACATACGGGGTATTTGGTAAGACCAATTTTCTTTTGGTTGATTTAATGAATTATATACAAAAAATAAAGAGTCTGAAGACGAATTCTTTATACGAACGGTTAATTCAAAACTATATCACACAATTTCATACTTTCACAGAACAGGCTACGGTTGACATAAAATTTACTTTGAGTTCACGCCATTATACAAAAACTTGTTTGCTGGAAAATAACTTACATAAAAAATTTAATATGGTCAATTTGTAAATTTAATTTGAATCATGCTAAAAAAAACGAAATAATAGAAGTAAAATTAATTCTGGCTACTAACTCCCTTAACTTCTTACAAATAAACCCACTCGCGTTCTCTCTTTATAATATTAGTATAGATAGATGAAGCGGTGTCGGCACGAAACACGTATAGATGGGTAGGAATTCAAGATGCACCGGGTGTTAGCAGTGACTTCCGAGGCTCCATGCACTAGCGGCGAGGGGTCGGCGTTGGATCATGGGCACAGCACATGTAACCAACCGATTGGGAAATATCCGTCATCTTCGTGTCGAATGTTTTTTTTAGGTCGCAAAAAATTCACTGTTTACTGTTGAGATCGGGACTTCTGTAAGGCATGACCCCTAGAATATGTAATTCTCGAATTAAAAAAAAAACACATATATAGTCTCAATTTAACACTGCGTTCCCTGTGTGAAATTACGAGGTTAGACAGTAATTAATTTTTTTATACTTCTTTTCCCAATCTCAGCATCTCGGAAAATCTAGTTCATTAACAAAGAAATATTTGTACAGTAAATATTAAAATTAAGTGTTAGTTAAAACGAGAAACAGTCCATCCTACTCCATCCTATGTGCAAAACTACGCGACCTAAAACCATACTTTTGCTGTTTTTATAGCCTTGCGTTAGACGGGGACCCACGCACATATGTTTCGTAGCGATACTGATCAGTATACATTATTGTGAAATTAATTTATTTCTCTTTAGAGGATAGATCAAAGGGAAATAACCTCTGGTGAACCTTGCAGTACAACTCGCGCTATAGGGTTTTAAAGCTCTACCAGGCATGTAATCTAGCTTTGGACATTTGCGCACGTCAATGTTGGTAAACTAGTACAACTCTCAGGGCGCGTATAATCGCTCCAGTTCAAAACAAAACAAAACGGAGGGCATTTTTGGAGGGGGGGGGGGGGCGGCGGCATATTGTACATACAATGGTGCAATATCAAAAGACAGTACATATATTGAAAAAAAAAATCTTAATTATAGTTTGTGAGGATTAGATAAACATTGAGATAAATAACTCAAGATTTAAATTAATATATTCAAGATGGCGGGGTTAAAAACCCTTTACGGGAAATGAGATAATACCGATGCACCGATCCATTATCTTTCTCTTACGAGCATCAGGACAACCGAGTTGAGATCCTAACGTTTCTATGTATATTGTACCTCCGGCAAGACTTTGGCTTGTGGTGGACAGCAATTTCTGTGCAACACTGATATAAACCGCCTTCGCAGTATCGCAAGCTAAATGATTACCACTGGTTCGAGGTCTTGTAAAACGTGTCATATTAACGGTGGTACGATCGCACTTGATGCAGAAACGCACACATGTTTGTACGGAAACCTTAATGGCAAAGTATATCAAAAAATCGTACACACTTAAAGACCGTGATCAATTTCCCACGAATATAACCATTACGTATAAAACTGTGCGAGAGAGAGACTGGATTCATCATATATGTATTTACCATTTCATGGTTCCCACTCTTACGCTTTGTTTTCCCATTTTTTCCCTGGCCAACCAAAGTTTTTCCCCCCGTCTCATTAATCAACTTTGCTAGATACTCGTAACACACACACATATATCTTTATATATATATATTTCTTGTGTGCGTGTGTATGTCACTGAACTCCTCCTAGACGGCTGGACCGATTTTGATGAAATTTTGTGTGTGAGTTCACGGGGATTCGAGGATGGTTTAGATTCACAATTGGATATTTTATCTCGATTCTGAGTTAAGAAAAAACTAAAAAAACACGCTTTAAAAGCAAAAAAAACTAAGCATTGTTGATAATTAGCCTCCATGGCAACGGGCTTTTGCATTGTTGTTGCCTTCTGCGTAACCATGGGAAAGGTTTTTGGTAACGGCAGTGGCGTGCCCAAGAGGAGGCGTATGTATAATGAGAAGATACAAAATGTCCAGCGTAGAAATACTTACCGCCATATCCATATCTCACAAAAAGTACATTTGGGCAGGACAATGTCTGTCGGGTCCGCTAGAAAGATATATAGAGATATATATGTAGAAAGATATATAGAGAGATAGAGATATAAATAGAAAGATAGAGAGATATAGAGAATTAGAGAGATAAAGAGAGATGCTTAGTATACGTTTAAAAAATTACATTATTAATAAATTAAAAAATTGATTGAGGCATTGCAACGCATGCCGGGCATTATCTAGTATTATATAAAACTACAAATATGTACTTGTAACACATTTAAACCATACATAAAATGTCAAATTTGCCATAAAATATGTTTGGCACAATATACATTTTGCTGTGTTACTATTTACCCACATCAATGCTATGCAACAAACATTACCAGTGTGTACCAAAAAAAAAAAAAACACAATTTTTTATCAAACTTTGAAACATCACATTATTAATTGCCCGAATTTTAATAACAATCGATATTTGATTGCGCTTCAATTAAATAATTTAATACATAATTGTATCATTAGTTTTTTTTCTTAAATTTAGTTAATTATAAATACAGATATCTTTTTCTACTTCACATGGGTTCGCGATTAAAATACATATTGGGTTTTAGACATTAAAGGAACGCACTTGAATTTAAAAAAAATTATCCAGTTTGATAACTAAAATTATGTATATTTCCCTGTGTTTTCTAGGTTTTAAAGACACTTTTTAAAAATTTACCTCAGTGTTTCGTGTCTGTGGGAAACATGCATTTTTTTTTTTGTTTTTCATAAGCCTACGCTTTATTATAGTACATTGCGAACTACTTTTTTTACAAACTAGTCTCTCTCATACCGGGCTTATAAACTACGCAAGAAACAAGACGCAAGCATCGTCCAACATTTATTTCATGCGTTTCGGTTAGCTATTCTGCCTTCTTTATTTGAAATGATGTGTTTCGAAAGTTTTAAAAGGTGCAGACGTAATGTTGCTATGATTGTTCTTTTTTATCACACGCCATCGTTTTTTTTCCACTTAGGTACTAAACTATCGCACAGTTAAAGCAAATGAAGCCTTTAAATAAAATTATCAACAACTAGCTATAGTACCCGTGCTTTATACAGCAATATACAGGCAGAAAACACATAGCTCTTTACACATGCCCCTCATCATGGGCACGCCATTGCTACGCCTCGAATGAAAAAAAAATTCAATAGGCGTTGCCAGGAGACAAAGCGAGCATCAACAACGCAATAGTGAATCTTAATATTGTAGTATCAAAATTCTGCTTTAAGAGAAGGTTTTCTCGAAATTTCATGTAGAAAGTGACCTTCCTCTTGTTTGGAAGGCCAAGTGTGCAAAATTTAATCAATTTGTATAACAAACAAACAACTTCGCTCCAGGGGTTCTAAATAAATAAATAAATTAATAAATAAATAAATAAATGGAGTTTTTTTTTCACAGAGCACCAATCTCTTGAGTATAAATATGAGCTAATCGACAAATCAAACCCTTACTGCAAGCAACCGACGTAATGGCCGTTGGCATGAAGACGCAGAAGGTACCAACAATGCAAAAGCCCGTTACCGTGGATACGACGCTCCAGATATATCCCACAGGAACCGTGCATTTTTCCGGGATTAAAAAGTAAACCATGTCACTCTCCGGCCCAATAAACTATCTCTATGCAAAAAATTATGTCGAAACGTTGCTCCGTTGATGCGTGAAAGAAGGGAAAAAAATCAACAAACCAACAAACACACTTTCGCATTTATAATATTAGTATGGATTTCATACGTTCTCGGGGGAAAAGAAAAATAAACCCAGTTTAGCTGTTTAAAATTTTAGGGTTGGCGATGTGTTGCGACATGTGTGTTGTGTAAACTACCCGTAGTTTTTTTTGCGAGCTGCGCGATTGCAAAGTTTGAAACAGCGGGTTAGCGTCGACGTCCCTTGGACCACTCTTGCCCCCCGCCCACCCAGATATCGGCGCTGCGAGAGGAGAAAGCTCCGGGCGCGCTACCCAGCCATTTATTAGCGTCCTGAAAGAGCCGAGAGGGGCTCGAACCCGCGACATTCCGCGAACCGACGACGGTTCCCGCAACTCATCTCTATTCATCGAGCGGCGATGGCGCCTAAGCGCGCGCCGACCGCCCACGGGAAACGAGAAAAGGGTCGTTGGTTACTCCTGCAACTCCGGAGGTAAACAAGACGAGCGCACCGCGCGATAACTTAACACCCCGAGCGGCGTGAGAACCGGTCGCGTCCTGTGAGAACGAACCCAAAACACAACATTAATATACTTCGCACGAGGGAGTTTACACACGACAAACACTAAAATACTGAGGGGTCACATGCATAATGACCCAGGCGGGCTGAAACTTGTTCTCCGTGTTCGGAAGGCTTAAAAGGGCAAACTGGCACAACCATTCAAGGAAAATCCACCCGTGGGGAGAAAACCCAAGAGTTCACAAGTTTACGCACGTAAAAAAAAAAAAAAAAAAAAAAAAAAAAAAAAAAAAAAAAAAAAAAGTCACGGGGACTGTCAACAGACGTGAAAACTTAAAACTTTGTTTTTAAAAGTGTAACATGACATCATTTCTACGTCAAATGTACGTAAGAAAATGATTTGGTATTAGATCAGTACGATGTCAGATGTCAGCATGATATCATTTATCCTTACATAATTTTTTTAGTCACAACATATGTCAGTGGTATGTAAAAATTACGTAAAAATTCACTTACCAGTGATGTCAGACCTAGGTCATGTATTCACGTGGTCAAATTAACTTCACTTACTGCTACTACAGCGTGTCGGTGATGCGAACTCATAAGATTTTACCCATCCAAAAAAGAGTTCACCACGCACATGATACAGTCAAGTATATACAACGTATTAGTGTATGTATGCGTATACATGTACACAGGCCGCTGCAATTCGCCAGTCTGGCGCAACACGTCACTAGCCTGTCGGTGACGCGAACCCATAAGTTTTGCCCCTACCAAAAATCACTCAACGCGGCTAAAGAAGTTTTCACTTCAATAAAATAAGGATCACAATACGGAAAGCGCCCATACGGCGCGGGGCAGGTTCGGAGTGACAAAGTGAGCCGAATAACGCAAATTAATGAGGAGCTGTTGGCCGTTTGCAAAAGTTAAACATTGTTAAACTTGTAGACTTATTTAATGGCTTAGCAATCCTAAAATTATATATAACACAATTTTTTGATCGATTAAGTTACATTTTTAACGCATGTATGACGTACCAATAACGAATATCAATTTGATCACAGAGCCGAAAAAATTTTATTTTTAAAGGCAATGACAATGGCCTCTCGAAATTCTCAGAATCACGCGAAACCATGTGGCGAAGAAGTCCGCACAGGAACGGCGACTGGCGCAGAACAGAACCGCCATCGCGCGCTCTCGTTCTGCGTGGCTATAGCGTGTCGCGTCCATAGTTGGCAGTGTGTGCTTTAATAGGCGTTTACTGTCTTTTTACAATGCGCGATATCTACCACTAGCTATGTCCTTGTTACGGCGAGCTCTGTTGCCAGATATACCCAAAGAGCACAAAAGTTTTAGACACAACTTCATAATGTATGTAATGAACTTTTCTTAATGTACTTAAAAAAATTAATTATGTAAAGGAAAACTTTTAATGAGAAAAAATTTTCTCGTTGTATTTAATCAAAAGAATCATATCATAATATTCTGTTATAACTTCTAAGAAAAAGTAAAACGTAACTGAAAGACGACAGTTTGGTTTCAACCAATTTCTTTTATCAAGTTTTTTATACAATTTAATATTAAATATTTCGACTTTTTTTTTTTTTTTTACCAAATCACCTTATTATTGGAATGCCTTCTTATCCGTATTGGCCGATTACTACAAATATTTTCTCCTATGAAATAATAATTGGTGTTCTGAATTACAATTTTTTTTTTCAAGATTACTGTTAATAGACACTTTTTTATAGTCTTAGAAAAACAACAAAAAGTAAAATTATAAATGACTATACTAAAACTTACAAACATATAAAGATACAAAATAAAAATTTAATATTAAGAAGCCAGGTAGTTATCAATCTGGCAACAATGGCCGTCATTTGCTCCGTACTGCGATCTAAACGTGAGACAAGACTGTAACTCGTGGCGCCTCGCCGCGGCCCGTCTAACAAGACGAACTGCCCATACTCTTTCATGCAACTCCCCTCCCCACCACCGCTCCACCCTTGCCCCGTGCCTATTCACATGGGTGGTCGACGACCCTCATTCATTCCCCATTCATTTTTTACTCAACCTCTCTATTTTTTTATATTCTAATTCGTTAAATTTATTATATATTTTTTACGCTTTGAAATAATTCACTAAGTTAAACAGGAAATTTAGCACTCACGCAGGCAAGCTTGTGTGTGGAAGTATGAATCACTTGAATCTACGTGCGGTACTTTGACTATTATAAAAATTTTAAAAACTGTAACAATTGAAAAAAATATAAAAATAACGATTAATTTAAATACAAGCTAAAATATAACACTGTTTTAGAAAAAATCTATAAATACACACATTGATATTTAAGTCAAATATTAATATTAAAGGGAAAAAGTAAAAGTACATAAGTTACCAACGGTATATAAAAACATACTCAAATATTAAAGATATATCTTCATCAGTAAAATTATCCTGCCAAAGAGTGATAAAAAAATTTTATTTGAATTTTTTTTAGTTTTTAATTTTTCAGAAGGAATAACAAAAATTTTTGGAAGCACAACTTCTAAAGATCTCTGTGAAATTGTTTTATGAAATTAAATATCCCCTGACTCGATGTTTTTTATTGCTTCTCCGCAACTGGCAATGTAAAAGTAATAATACCTAATTATACTGCTAAACAGATTAATTGGCATAATTATTTCAACAATAATTCACCAAAGAAGGATAACGAAAATAGTAAGAACATTACTGTTTTCCCCGTGAACTGTAGGAGATAGTGCGGAATGCCTTATGGTCTAAGTGATGAAAATAGTCTGGCTGGGCGCGTAATATCTAGAAGCGCGAGACACATCTGTGAAGTCAGCGCGACTGAATTCGCGGACGCGACAGACTTCCGGACAAGTTATTTATATTCCCATTATGCGCAATGACACTCAAAAAGGCGTCAATTTTGTTTTTCCCAAATGGTTAAAATGGTGTATTGGTAATAAAATAAGTATACGAGTATTTATGAGGTTTTGTTAACCAAATTGTGTTCGTCAAATTTTTCACAAACGTTCACGTACAAATGATCCCGCGGTTAAAAAACCTCTGTTTCACAATAACGCCATATCTCGTTGTCGCATCTCTCATCTTTCGGGTCGCGTCTGTCACGCTATTATGATTCCATCATAAGATTGTTACAAGTCGATTCCCAAATATTGATATGATTCTACAATTCAAAAAAAAAACAAGACACCTATTAAAAACACAAATACATTCTTTTCAACTAATTTATCTTGATATTTAAGTATTTAAATTTCAAACAAAAGAGATTTGCTCCAAATGTCTTAATCTAGAATGCCACTTGGTAAAAATGTTCCACTTATTTGCATCAGAATCTGAATTTCATTGTGATTATCGCATCTTTAAACGCAGTCAGTCGCGGTCATTATGTATAGGTGAATATACTGGAGAATTACAGTAATACCACGATTACATCGGCCTGAATATACTTATATGAATCAAAAACGCCGTTGCTATTATTCACACCCCAAGGCTCGCGAGCAAGATGGTATCTACGTAATAACATCAGAGAACCTAGTTTTACGTACAACACGTTTCATATGAGGGAACTGGTTGCGTAGCGCTGATCTAGATTTCTCTTCTTGTGATTCTAGAAACAATTACAACCTCTCGCCATCTGTTGTGTTCAGCGCTGGATAAACCTGAACCGACCGCCGCCAAAGGTTTGAAGACTTACCTTTGCAAAAACAGCAGCACCGATTTTCATTAAGTACGGCTTGTATTCAGGTGAAGCCAGAGATGAGACTAAACACACGTTCAGGTCAACGCAACGAAGACAGCACAGAAGAACACACCAGTTCGAGAACTGATATCTGCTTCCACCATCACGGACAGAAGGCGGGAGGAAGCTGGGGTTTGTCCCGTTCTAGGTCAGTAGTTCATTTAAGTTAATCCCTGTTGAACTTGCAGGCATTTTCAGAGGCTTAACTTGCACTTTTGTTTACACAGTTAGCTGCCAGAGCTATATCTTAAATGTTTTTGTACAGTACCGATAAGGAGAATCTAACTTTTTAGTTTTAACGGCAATGTTAATGACTTTTTCTCGATATGGTTTGAATTTCTTTCAGAAAAGCGTATTTACATTGGTTCTTTATTCAACATGACCTCGCAACCAAAGTCTCATGTTATTTAACCTGAGTTAACGGCTTGCAGAGTTCCAGGTGTTAACGCGTCATTTACAAACCGCTCAAGATTTATTTAAGGTGTCTGATTATGAATAACATCTAAGAGCCATTTCACTTACCTATACAAGTTTCGTTACATGGTTCCATCTGAAAATTTATCTTTGGACAGTGAAAAAGGTAAAAACCGGTGTTTTCACGGACGATTATGGAAACGAAAAATTGTATAGACGGTTTTGTTAAGTGGCATAGGGACGTGCACAGAGCTATTTTCTTTAATATTCCAGCTTAAAATACCGACGCGAAACTGCACGCCAGTTTCGGTGCCTGGCGCGTAGAGGCGAAGAGGTGTGTGTTGCGCGAGCCAATGTCGCTTTTAGCTCCCCCGTGCTTTTGGAGTTCTTGCGCCCAGCCAGGCAAGGACAGCTGAATTATCGTAACTGTATCACAGACGGAGAATAATCGAAGGGTATGTTAGATTTATTAAAAATTTAAAGATCTTTTTTGAAAAATAACTTACCACACATTACTGAGCATAATGTATATATATTTTGTTATTCATGCTCTAGGTGCTGGCCAGTAGCAACTCGGCGCCAAGGGTAAGGATGCGAGGAAGAGGAACCACCTTAAGTGAAAAGAACCACCCTCAACGGAAGCGGCCGGCATTGAAAACACGTCTCCCCACCTGCCCAAACACGCTAGCCAAGCAGCTATACAAGCTACAAGCTAATAATACAAATCTGCAGCACTTTTCAATATCTCTACACCTCATTTTAAATGTAACGTTGAAAGTGACTGTCACTGAAGCCGTTATCAATTTATATGTCAGTACACTGACAGAGTTGGTGCAACATCACCCACTTCACGACTGTGTACAGTTATCACAGTTTTACCTATCTTGATATTAGTCCCAAAGGAATTCTAACTTTGAAATACGGAGGGGGAAAAGTAGACTGGGTAGAAACAATAAACTTGATCACAAACATATTACGTGCAATTAAAACTTTTTCTATCTTACATTGAGCGTAATTGCGTTGGAAGTGGCGCAAGACGTCCAAAATTATTATTTTTTTTTAAATAGGAAATTTAATTTTTTTTTTTAAATAATAACAAGAAACAATCGCCACCAAAACCAAAAATATTCTTTATTCAAGACCATACTAAGTTTAAAAGTTTTCGTGAATCATTAGATGAACTTTCAACACTGCATCATTAAGAGAGAAAAGAAAGGAAAATCATCAGTCGTGGCTCTTCACGAGTGTTTGAGATGTACTAGGAGTTACGTGGGGGGAATTTTTTTTTTAACGGTAAATTTCAGAAGTGCTAAGGGCAGCCCCTGTAATTTCAACGAAAGCTGCGAAGGATTAGAAGGATTATAAAAACGGCGGGAGGGTACTTGCTTGCTTCCTTGTCGCCGAGGTCCAAGACGCCCCTCCGGGGAGGTCACCCCAAAGGGTCGGCGATGTATTCATGGGGGCGCGCGGGAAGACACCCGTTGGGAAAGGGGGGGAGGAGTGGCGGGACAGCGAGGTGGCCGTGACAGGGGGCGATATTTCTGCCGGCGACACAAGATCGCCACCTTGCGGCGACCACGGCGACCACGACGCGAGAGGGCGGGAAGGCGGTCGGCGTCGGCGTGTCTGCGACGCCACCGGCAGCGCGGCGGTTGTTTTATGGCGGCGGAAAAGGGGGGGGGGGAGAGAGAGAGAGAGAGAGGGATGAAAATTAACACGGGAGTCTGGCGAGGAAGAGGTCAACACAGGCTCGCGGTGAAGATGGGGATCTCCTCTTCGCATCTTTGGCACGCGAGGGTCGTCCGGAAACACGGTCCTGAGAACGCTGGGAATGACACGGGAGAATTGTCTTTTCCCAGTCTCATTCGCCGATTCCGAATCATTGGCTGATACGTGCCGATGAATTTGCAACAACCCAGACTTCAGCCCTCCCCATTTGTTAAACAGTTTGACTGACTATTATGTTGTCAGGGCATATAAAGTACTATGGTCAGGTTTTCTGGCATGATGTAATAACAGTCGATTATTCTTGAGAGAAGTATCTTGTGCATTATCAACCTGTTTTATGATCATAAATGACATATTTCATGTTTGCAGGTGTTTCTGATTATTTGCTTACTTTACTGAGAAAAAGTCGTTCTTTTTACCTATTATTTTTACTGGTTTGTTAAGTTTTGTGTGTGTTCCCCAAGTTTTATTTTGTGTTTTTTTTTTTGCTATATTCCTTTGTTTGAGAGCTGGCTGATACAATAGTTTGCCAGTTACGTAAGAATGAAAGAGAGACAAGAGTTCTGTAAGCGTGGGAAAGACAGGTTGACTGTGAACTGCTGTTACCATGCACTAGTATTGGCTCATATTTCGAAGTGTAATTTTGTGAGTGGTTTACAATTACGTGAGCACCCTTCTCTTTCTCGGAAGACGTAGTTATTTAGTCAGCGTCTGCACGAGTTACCAATAGGTCATGTCGGCGCATGTCGGGCGGTGGTTCAGATTAACATAATAATGTGGTGAAGAGACCATTTTGCGGCTGTGGTCCAAGCTACGACGAACTTAAAACATTTTTGGACATTTTACTTAGAATTAGTTAGACCAAAGTCACCGGTCTCAGCCTAAAATGACGCTTAAGTAAAGACGTCACTGTTCCGAGGGCAGAGCACATCGGCTTGTACTATTGCGTTACAAGCAACCTCGGGATTTGCTTGCGAGCAGTATTTAATTTTTCCACTTTCGGCACCTACCAACGTCAAGTCCTAAATATGTTTTGAGTCACTGAAGTTGTTCTTGTGCGAAGAGTTTGTATTTTCGACATGTTTTCGTGGTCGGAAGATGGTACCATGGTGACGTGTGAATTTTTGTGAAGTATACATAACAACAGTAAAAATTAATTTGTGTCCGAAAGACGTTATTTCAGTAATCAATCATCGACAGCAGCAGTTATTTTGGAACTTGAAAATTATTTCAGCGCCCAACAAATTTCTTCAATTGTGCATGTATGTGCACTCTAGACCAATGTATCTAAGCTAGCCGGATGTCTGGAGTGTCAGAAATTATACAACATAAAACACCAAATGTACAGTCATAATGTGTTCTTTGAAATTTCTTTCAATGGCAGTGGTAACTCAATGGAAGATTATGAACGCACATAATTCTGCACTGCTATGCAAATTAACCAACATACCATTCGATAGTCTAATTTTCATCCTATCTGAAATAAATATTTAACTCGCTGTTATTTCGTGTAGTAGCATCTCTCAAAAACCAATTTACATATACTTAAAAATTTAATTAAATAGTCTTCAAAGATAATACAAATAAAATAATTCCGCAAATAGATTTAGCCACTTTTTATTTAATCAAAGCAGCATACCTATGAACAAAGCAATATTATAAAATATAATAAAAAATTGTTTAAAAAATTTAACTAAAAATGTTACACTTACTTGTAAATACATGAAAAGGTATATTAGCAACATTCATTCATTGGTAGTCTCTGTTTAACTATCCTATCTTCAAACTATCTCAGCTCTACCATGATTCGCTTTTACACGACATGACATGACTTGACATATTTCTACATTATATCACTACATATTTATAAACCGTTGTTGTAGTCAAGTGATGCGCAGCTCTTTTTTTTTTTCGCGTGATAGTCCCCAATAAAGTATAGTTTATTTTATTTAAAGGACCACATATGTACCAATTTTTTTTAAAAAGCAAGAAGCTAGAAATACAGAAACCATTTAAAAATGATATTTCCATCAAATATCACAGATACGTACTATTTATCAATAAAAGAGTGGACTATTTATTACAAATAGTTATAATCAGTATGTAGAATATTTATTTAAAATGTTCACAATATTGTAGGGCTAATCTTATCTACCAGAAATATTTTTTACAGGTACCTTTTATTTTTGAAAAAAAAATTTAATCTATAAAAAAATGTCTGCGACCGCAAAGTTGCGCACTTCTGTCGCAGTAGTGGCGATTGATAGTACCAAATCCGATCGCTACTTCTGAAGTCGAAATGACAAGACATGAATACCAGAACAAGTTTTCGCCACTGACGCTTATGCATGAATGATTGCAGCTCGCTGTCCCATTACGGATTATAAGATGAAGTGACGCAGTGTGCTGATACGATCAAGCTGGACACGGACTCGTCCGTTCTCGCCGACTCACGCCGCGCTATAAACGCTTGCCCGATGCGTGTTACGCTGCTCCTGGTAGTTTAAACACCGGCAAAGACGATTCGCGGTATAGTTAGAATCAATACTGCTACAGTACTGCGTCTAAAATGTACAATTCCTTCTCAAGTGAGGTTCAATGACATATTATTCTATTTTATTTCAAACGCTAATATTTTACCATGATTAAGTAACAAGGAGTATTTAACTTTTTATATATAAAATAATCACACTCTGTAATGATTAGCAAGAAACAAACTTCACTGAATTGAGGAAAAAACCACTATGTCAAGACAATTACAGAGCTTTTTTACTGCCCAGTAATTTTCTTGGCAAGGAACTATAGAAGTATATAAATATTTAGTAACTAAAGAGTGTCATATAAGTTTCATATTATTGTGATATAAGTGACAATAAAACACATTTATGTAGCACCTGATTAATTATGACTATATAACTATTTTGTAAGTATTATAAGAATACTCAGCTATCAAATTCTGAAATGCACTCAGTACGTATTTCTGGTTACGTACTTGGCTGCTGAGTCACTCAAACGACGTGTAAATAAAAAGAAAAAAATCAGCCATTAAAAAATCTTAGTAATAGTATCGTAACGCTAATCGATATATTTCATAACATACCAATTAACCCAGTGTAACATTTTTTGAGCAGAAACGGTTTCTTTTAAGAGATTAAAGTAACAGCTATTGCACAGTATGTCACGCAAAACCCACAAAAAAAACTCCCTGACTTTTTTCCTGGCGCTATTAGGTCTTTTATAATTTTTCCCTGGACCGAAGAATACAATATTTCCATCGAAGACAACTTTAACAAATTTTTTCGCTACTCCCTAACCAATGCCACAGTCACAACGTAGTAAGGATTGATTCTTCAGCGTTTACAGCACAATTAATGGGTAAGTGATAAATTATGAGACTTTGTCCAACCCGTACTTTTAAATATCCTGACACAAGATATATTTTACTGAATATTCTCTGATTACTCCAGAAATTCCAAATTTCGTGACAATTCCAGTTTTTCCTATATTTCTTTTTTCCCCTTTAAGCTGATTCTGTTGCAGAATAGTCCACGTCCAGATGAAAGATAACAAAAATTGCAACTGTTTTTTTTATAGTCGCCAAGCTGAGATAAGATTAGACTGACATTTCGAGAAATGGAATCTGATGAAACGCTGATCAATACCAGGGTCCCTCCCGCATGCGACAGTGTGACTGCTAGCGTTAGTCGTCATCGCATCGAAACATTCCTGTAATTAAATTTATGTGTACGACCGTTTACAAAAATTATTTCATGATATATATATATTATTTTTCTGTGGCATGGTCTCAGGGGAAGCCATCAGTGATGACTGCAGTGCCACCAAAGAAACTATGGGACGAATAAGAACCAAGCCGGTTGAGATCCGAGCACACATTTTTCAGGTTGATTTGTGCTTATCTAGTTGCATTCTATTACCACATATTTTGAAACACGCTGTATAGTTATATTACTGCATATATTTTTAATCACCACAACTTATGTGGCGGGAAAGAACGGACTATATATATATATATATATATATATATAGTACGAAAGCGCACGAGCCATTTCCGTACAGTACTATGAAGTTTCGTGATTCTGGTTTACGAAGATACGTGCTCTGTTAAGGCTCCGTCTGACACGCCATTTTGATTTATTCCGACATTACTTTTTTTTAAAAAGATATTAATAAAAATGTTAACTCAACACCTCTGTTGCATTTGTTTTTCTTCCTCACAAACATTTTAAAACGGCTATTCACTAAGTGTAACATTGCCGGTGTAAAAAGTCGGCGCAAGTATTCGTAATTATTCGTTATTGTCGTTAATTGCGAGACTTTTAACACCCGTGATATTGCACTAAGTGAATATCCGTAAAAATAAAAAAAAATTTGTGGCAGAAGAACAAATTCAAAAAAGGGATCGAGTTAAATCTTTAGAAATAGCCCTTTAAAAAAAAGTAACGACAAGCTTAAACCAAGCAGAAAGCTAACGAGCAGAGTCGGGAATAAATAAGAACGACCAGAAGGAGACGCGGCGGATGAAATAAGCAAATACAGGACGGGCCGCGGAAGATGTCGTTATAGCGAATTTACAGTGGTGCCGTTCTCTCTCTCTCTCTCTCTCTCTCGCTCTCTCTCGCTCTCTCTCGCTCTCTCTCTCTCACCGCCCACCCCTACCCATCACACGGGTCGTCATGGGCCGCGGCCGCATCTCGGCACCTCGCGGGACAATTTTCGGAACTCGCCCGCCCGGCTCCGGGACTAGTTTCCGCGCCGCTTTTAGTGCCCTGTAAATTACGCCGCGACGCGGTTAGCTGTCATTCCCACGCGCGCCGACGACGCCGCCGCCTCGCTCCGCGATCCCAGCCAGGACCGACGATCAGGGAGAGAGGGGTGGGGGGAGGCGATACCCTTTCACATCCGGGGAGGATTCCACCCCCCTACAATCGCGATATCCCCGGGAAGCCTACGATTCACTCATCCTTCTGGACATACCCGAATACTCACGTTGGCAAGCCTTCTTTCAACAGACGAGAGGCAAACGCCCGATCGTGCATCTTCGGTTTTTTTTTTGTTTATTGTAAATAAATATGCAACTCATGAAAACTAATGGTCAATTAGGTTATGTTAGCTACATTATAAATACTTCAAAACATTGTGGATGGTTGATTTGGTTAGGATAGCTACATTAAAAATACTGTGAAATCATGTATACGGTTTCCTAGCGCTGGATAGCTACATATTAAAAAGTTATTTGCTAAGCAACCATAAAATGATTTTACAGTTTTTTTAATGTAGCTATACTTACCTAATATAACCAACCACAGTGTTTTAAAGTATTTTTAATTACTTCTTGCTAATTTTAAGAAAAGAAGGATTGCCAACGTGAGTATTCGGTTATGTCCAGAACGATGTGTGAATCGTAGGCTTCCCGATATCCCCACCTCTCTGTCCGACGGACGGAGTGCGTCGATTGGTCGACGTGACGACCCTTCCGGAAGTCACGGCAGGAGTGGAAGTGTCTCTAGGTAGTCCGAGCTTGTTCCAAGCTTGTCCTCAGATGGAAGGAAAAGAAGAAAACTAATAGAGAGGGGGGAAAAAATCGCATTTTCTGTACGCAGCAAGCACCTTCATTATTATTATTTTAATCTACGACTGAAGTAAAATGTGTGGAATTCGAGTCTGTAAGGTATATTTGATGCTAGTTACTACGATCATTGAAAATAAATAATGCAAAACTTAAGTTCCAAGTCGAAACTTGAACACGCAAGAGAAATCCAAATCGGCCTACACGAGTGCATTGAAAAAATCTGGTTTATTCAAGTAAATTCGGAACATGCGGTTGTTTCAGGTATTCTCGACGGTACAAACGGCTGCTCCGCGTGCGACAACGCGGCGTCATTCAGGCTGGGAAGAGGGCACACGGTCCGTCCACAAGGCTCCGGAACTGTGCAGAGCCCCGGGCTTTGCCCCCCAACACGGGGAAGAGAACTTCCTCTGTTCGCCAGCAGCACCCCGCTCCCCTGCATTGAGGTGGAGGAGGCCGACTTCGGCGTTTCAACGACCAGCACTGTGATCGCGAGTAGCGGCAACTCCTTGGCGCGCGCGTGAACGGACAACGTGGTCAACAGAGACCGAGAGGGCAACATGCACGGAAGAAACGCGAAGTAGTGACGGAATGAAGACCCCGCGGGCAACGTTGGCCCGATGTTCGATCCCGACGGGAATCGAACTCTGATCCGCCGCGGTGGGGTGGCAGTGTTATATGACCGCAAGAGCTGAACGACTTCATACAGCGTATTCAACAACCTCGCGTGGGTCGTGCGAAATCGACTCCTACAGCAGGTTAAAAGTGACCATCGACAAGTAAAATTATTCAGACTGGGTAGACCATAGTATATAAATTGTATACCCAGAATTAATTAGTGACTTTGACAACAAAAACCAACCATATACACTGTAATAAAAAATTGCAATTTTACGAGAAAAATCCTTTGGAAACTCAGTTGCCAACGATATCACTTGTAAAACTACAAGACAAAGCTTTGTAAAATTACAAATGTTACAAAGCTCTGCCATGAGTTCTACAAGTAATATCGTTTGCAACGTAGTTTCTCAGGACTTTCTTGTAAACGTATAAACAACTGTTTACAGTGCAGGTGCTGAAATAATAAAAACTATACTACATTAAAGCTAATGGAAACACTTTTGAATTATTACTAAATGCTTCCTTTTAGTCAAGAGGGAACCTATTAAAGTATGAAACTGATTTTTTTTTATTATAACGTCAATTGAAATAGGTGTAAGGGAAACTATGAACATTGATCACAAAGTGTTCAGATCAGCTGGGATGCACTGTATTCACAGAAAAGATTTTATGGTTTTATTTTCGGGCAAACAAATTTTTAAAACAGGAGATTTCGGTGTTATTGTTTAGAATATTATAAATTCTGTTTATTATCTATGAAAGTAGTTTTTTTTCGACAAATATGACATTAACATATTTATTTACACTTATTTCACCAAAATACATTATTTATTCTTGCAATACAATAGTTGTTAATAGGCAAATCAAGGACATAATTTTTTGCAACGAAAAAAACCCCACAAGCATTAGTTTTTTTTAAATCAAAAGCACTTACGTTAGCAAAGTCAAAATGATTTTACAAAATTAGCAAGATCATGAAAAATGTAAAATAATTTTTTCTACCGGTTTGGTTATACATTTTGGTACAATAATGCTAAATAAATTATTAATTGAATGCAGTATTTTTTTTGTGATTTGAGTTAAATTTAAAACTTTTGAGTAAATTAATGATTTTTAGTTGGTTTTTGGTGCTCTTATGGCATGTTAACTTGAATTTCAGTGTGATATGGCGTAATTACATCCTTGTCGGTGTTATTTCGGTTTTGAAGCAATTAACTCATTGAATCTTGTCCCTAACTATGCCTCCACATAAGGCCTAGGTTATCAGTTAGGCACAGCATAGCTCATTATGTAGCCAGGTAGTGATTAAAATTAATACGACAGATAGCGCTACAGTGAACTAGTTCTTTTGTAGATTTTTAGTATTCATAATCAAAAAATAATTCAAATATTTATTATAGAAATAATGTATTTAGAGATAAAAGTTAGTATAAAACTTGAAAATTATTTTCCCTTAAGTGAGTTATTTTTCCTTCACGGCAATGGGTTATCACCTGATCGCTTCTTAGATAACGGAAGAAAAGGAAATTATTAGGTGTAATTTAGTCCATATTTTAGTGGAATAAAATTGAAAAATAAATAACTACACTCACATAATGTAATTATATCGAGCATCCTGAAAGTAAGTAGTGTGAATTTGGCAATAATCAAGTCCTCATGCGTATATTATTAATATTATTACACTACGTATAACAGCTATCAAATCGTAGTGCCTCTGTTCCGACTCGAAACGTGTTGGCAATAGTTCCCCCCCACCCCCCACCAACATTTTTCGAAACAATTTACCGTCAAGCCACTGGCCAAGGCGACTGGTGCGCCCAGAGTACTGCGGGTAGCGTCTTCCAGGCGCTAGGCGCATGCATTAAACCACTATTGCACGGTGACGCTAGTCAACGTAACACACAGATACACTTGATTACAAAACATTGAGATATCACTACGAATGTTAATTAATAATATTTAATAACATAAACCTTCTATTGTGTAGTTTGAGAAGAAGTCCACCAACAAACAAACAGACGCGGATAGGAACCTTGTGTTATGCTATTTAATAAAGATAAGTTGAAAAACGTTAAAACATGAACTGATATACACGGCAAATGTATGTTTTCTTTAAGAAAGAAGGTACAAACGCATCGTTAGTATTTTTTAGTAATCCATGAGCTGAAACTGCATTGTCATTGTATGGATTGAGAAATGAACAAAACCAAAAATTGTTTTTGACGTGACAACGTCTAATAAATTGATGAACGCCGGCTGCACATGTACGCTTGCGCCGCATCTATCTCTCTTCCACTCGATTGGCCTATGCGTCCGAGGAGAAGAAAGACAGCGGCAGCACACTTCTTACATCTACACGTGAACTGTTTCGTCGACTGTTTATAAAGTGAAGCGAAAAGTTAATGTGGTTTTCATTGCTTATTACAACAAAAATTTCGGCAATAAAGGTTAATTATTCTTGCATTTTAAAAATCTGATTACTGGTATAATTTCAAAGTATTTATTCTTTTATTATTAAAATAAAAATTATTCAATTTTATTCATAAAAAGTATGCAATCATTTCATTAATGTTTTGTTATGACGTTGTCACGTTAAACTATCGTCCGTAAACCGACTTTACAGACAACCAATATATTTTTTTTTGTTCTGACTGTGGTCGGCGATGCACGTGGACACAGGAGAAAACAATAAGGTCGAGTTTCCGGGTGTCGTCGGCGAGGCCTACCTGTGGGGGCCGGTCTCCGAGGCGCGCTGCTGAACGGGAAGTAAGGCGACTCGGGTCCGAACGTCTCGCTGCCCGCGGCGCCGTAACTGTTACCGTACGCCTGCAACAAACACCGACCAATGACACACACACTCGTTCGGCATTTCGGCACCTGCGTCCTGGAACCACATCGCGGACGGGCGCGGACAAGAAACAACACACAATGGCACAACAGGAAACACATCGGTGCGTGGCCGTCACGCGCGCGTCTGGAAGTGAAAATCCACAAAAATTATTGGCCGATACAAGAAGCCAGTTGAAGGAAAGCTCCTTCCCTTTACTGGCCGACAATCGAGCCAATACGAAGAGGCTGCTCGTGATTGGCCGCCTGAAGAAGAGTCCTGGCAATAATCAATACTGACTTTTGTATGGACGCATCGTCATATACACAGTATGTCAATAAAAGAATGTCCCAGGTATCAATTTTAATGGGATCAACTGAAAGCATTGTAGAGTTTTTGTTCAAGGTCAAAATTAAACAGTAACTCAAGACTATATAAAAATTTTCCGAAAGTTGCAAAAAGGTAACGCTACAAAAGATAGTATTTCTTCTAAATCTATCTAATAAAATATTTTGGAAAAAGGGAATAGTATAGAAACGACGAAAAAAACAAATAGACCTAGTAAATTTGTGTTGTCAGTTGCATTTTTGTATATGATACTTATTCTACAAATTTTTCTAAGAATATTTTTCATAGGTTTCGACATTTTCAAATACTCGATAGTATTCGAGGGTTTGAGGATTCAACCGGTCCAACTCTAAATTATTACATATCGTATACAGCAGTGTCAACAGTATTAAATCAAATCAAATTCACTTCATAATTTCGAATGGACGACAATCATTCCAAGCTTTTTTCGTCTAGAATTTTCGCTGCAGAAAAAAAAACTTTTGGCACTCTAAGTATTAGAATGGAATTCTGTAAGTTGTTACAGTCAAATAAAAAAACATCAAATAATAAAACAATAAAAACATATGTGGTTACTTGTTATTAGCTGGTCGCAGACTTACAACTCAAAAAAAAAAATTGCACATATAGTTTCGTTTTTATTTTGTATTTGCTAACATCTCATGCATCCAAATAACCAAATGGAAAGAAACACTTTGATAGAAATTCACAAAGATTGTAATGAAATATTTCTATCTCAGAATGTGATTCGCACATCATTAAACATTAATAAAAAGTATTGTTTCTACAGTATTTTAAGTAATCCATCACTTGAAGTGCTAGGGGTTCGTTCTAATATAGAATACCAAACGAAGAATGTCGATGACAGAAATTTGTGGCGATGTCTGATGAAATAAAGACATAGCCTAAATCGTAATATATTCACCTTAGTTATACGAAGAACACAGGTTACAAATTATCCAAGTGTATTCGCAGTTTACGAAAATTATCATAAATGTACGGATACTAAGTTAAAATACTTCGTTTATAATCTAACAAGAGTCATATTAATCGTATATATTAAGAAATCTTTAAAAATTTATACGTCCACTGCAAAATCATAATTATCCTTACCCTGTTTATAACATAACACACAACACAAAAGTTTTAATTTGGTGTATTTTATATGAAAAACCAGTTATTTGGAACTAAGGTAAGTATTCGTAAATTTCACGGGCATTCTTCGTTTTAAGACAGCAAATTTAACGAAAAATCTATTAATGTAGTTGGGAATTTTCAGACATTTAGTAGTCCAACTTAATAATGGGAGGAAAAGAAGAAAGCAAGAACTGTACTAGATGAAGGCTAAATTTCAAATAATTGAAGTAGCTAAAAGTAAATTTAAGGTGTGGTAATTATGGTGATTAGGATCAGCAAATAAGTTTTAAATAACCGGTTGTATTTGCAAGAAAAGGAATAAAAAGAGGTGACTAAACATTGAAGACACGTGATTAGTATGTTCCAAAACGTTTTAAGCTCCTGCAGAAAAAAAAAATCTTTAAGCGTTACGGGCGCACTCTGAATGCTGAGGTTTTACAGCACGGTGGCTACTGATGACAAGTTGTCCGGAGACCAAAATTTCTTTCGTTTGTCACTTGCCATAAGTATAACCTGCGTAATTCATTACAATAAACCGAAATAAGCTCTTTGTTCGGGCTACAGAATCGTCCCACGAACTGCAGGATTGAGAATGGTTTGAGACTGGTCCTCCGCCACCTCTGGTTAGCTCGGTACAGTTCGCGCCAGAAGTCTTGCGAGCAATCAGTGCGACGTTGACGGCCCGGGGACAGAACGGTAAGTTAACAGAAGGGAATGCGTATCAGTGGGGGCGCGGCCCGAATTTTTCTTCCAGTGCTAAAGCCCGTTCAAAATACATGTCGACAAACACACCGCTGGAGCATCATTACGAAGACTGAAGTTTTTAGAACAGTTTATGTGTGACTGAGGCCGTGCCAAGTCGGCGCTACTTGGCTCCGTGGAGCTCTGCCGGCCCGTCCAATCAAACTGCGGAGCTCAACTCGCAAATAAGTAAAAATATCGGATAATAGGGAGGTATTTATTAAAAGCTAAAAAAATGTTAAACTATGTTATAATATATTACATCAAGAGCCTATTAATCATGTTTTAACACACACACAAAAAAAAGAAATGATTACCTGAAAAAAAGAGCTAATTAAATATTAGCTTCAGTAGGGTCCGTAGCAACAAAAATTATACCTCGCTCACAACTTGCAATAATTATTGCAAATTTATAAGAGAGTTTTTTTTTATTGTGGGACGTCGGATAATACGAAATGTCGGATAAGCAAAGGTTGGATAAACGAGACTTCACATTGTATGACATAGATAATCCGACAAAAATCACAATTACATCACTGCCCTGGTCTAATGCGTGCCGGATTTAAGAGGGTAGTAACCTAAATTATGATGCTATTTTTTGTTGTTCTAGCACATTATTTTAAATAAATTCATAATATTGCCATAATGAATTGTTTATAAAAGTTTTTTTCTAAAAAATAAGTTCTTATTTAATGATTTTTATGAACTTTGGCAAATGTTTATGTCAATTCTAACATGTCCTGAAAACATGAATCATGTGGTATATACATTTAGATTAATCGTTCGTATATAGCCTTCGTCTTCAACTCTTTATTAATTAAAATCAATAAAATTAGGTTTTCCAAAACCCATTGAAAACTGAGGTTTTCAGGATGGTATAAAAATATAATTTTTTTTACTTATGAAAAGTATACCAATAGAGAGTTTTAAGACGAAGGCTGCAATCACACGGTTAATCCAAAAACTGTAAACCACATGATATCATGCTTGCAGTACATGCTATAACTGAGATAAATATTTGCAGTTAAATATGATAAAAACCATTCTTACGGACTTGTTTAGTAAAAGAAAAAAAATATCAAACAATTAAATGTGATCATATTATTAATTTATTTAAAATAAAGTGCTTAAAAAAACATAAATAATAAATATATATAAACTAGGATTCCTCCCTGAAAAAGACGGTAAGGAGATGGGATTGAACAAGCGAGCGCGGCCCGGGAAGGTAACACGACCTCCGGCGCCCGGCGAGACGCCATCCACTTCCATGAGTGGATCCGCCGCGTCGACCCGCTCTGGGAGCGTAAACAAGCCCGAGATGGCCTCGCGGTCCATGCAGTTCTGCTACCTTTATCATACAGCACTACTCACTGCCAGGGTTACCCACATTCTTACGTCAGCCAATCTCCCTGGGTCTTCCCTGTTCCATATAACATCCCCCATCCAACCCCAAAACCCCTGTTGTCACATCGGTGTATCTGGAAAGCTAAAATATGTTGTTACGAGCGTGGGAAATGAAAAAATAGGCCTAAAAAAGGATCGCCCAATTAATTTATTGTAGTTATATTTGTTAGCTAATACGTATACTACAAGTTACATTACAACAATTTAAATGTCCGTCCACAAATCATTCGCATAATTCGTTAAGTCCACTATTTACTCTCGCACTGGAGCTCGGCTCGACAGTGGCTCGCTCTTACCACGCACCTCGGTCCCAACACACTGCCTCGCACCGTGCCGTGACTCCTATCTTCGCACACGAAACCCGTCGCTCGTCGCCCGCTATCTCTCGCCAAGAGGTCCCTCCCCCCTCTTAACTTTATACTGTCCCCGCTGGCCATCCATCCTCCCCGTTTACACACGTCTCAGCCCCATCCCGGGAAAGGTCTCGTGGCATTTCCAAGTGACACGTCATCAGAATACCCGCTGCGAGAACAGTGGCGTCCTAGTTACGCCACTTCAAGCAGACAGGGCTCTGGGAAACGTGCTGAACTCTCTAAGAGAGAGGAAGAGAGGCGCCGCTGCTAATCGAATAATCGTGTAACGATGATAGAGCGACGGGCGCTACTTGCGTCGTGCCCCTGGCTAGCTGGCTGGCTGACCAGACTCATTCTAATAACTATATTCTACTATATTAATCGTTGACATAAACATTATAACAATCATAACTAACAAAAAAAACATTTACTACAATCAGTTTGCACTGTAATCACTTCTATGGATACTACATAACCAACACAGACTGTAGAAGGATAAACAAATAAATTTGGGTTGTAAAACATTGGAACCGTACATACTGAGATCATGCAACTGACTATGGATATTTTAATGATTGCAATTAACCAACAGTTGATTGTATTCCTTGCGTTTGATTAATTTTATTTAAAAACGATACGGATTACTGAAGGCGTACGAAATTACGTTTTAAGATACTGACACACTTCATGGTAAAAACATATCACCGGTACATTCTTGTACTTAGATATTATCAATTTCCCGCGTTTTGAAAGCACCTATTCAATTCACCGAGTTTTCCCCTGCTTTCCAGATTTTCCCTGTCTGCGAGACTCCTGTATACATTATAAACCTTTAATATAGCACTAAATAACTAGCTAGCATTGTCAAGTATATATCAAATTTTATGAGACGAATGTACATATTGCATGACATTACAAAACAATATGCACAAAATGTGCTCAATATAATCAGAACAATATTAGTACAAACTTAACTTTATTTGATATTTTGGACACACTTCAATTCAATATGTGTTACTACGATACACAAAAGTGCATATGAAGCACACATAAAGTTTAGTACTTTTTACAAATTTATCATGAAGTCATCAAAATGCTTAAATCTTTTAAATTGTCAATATATTAAAAATGCGGGAATTGGGTTAAAAACTATTAAAGAAAACTTTATAATTAATCATGCCCACGTCGTATGTGCTATTTTAAAAAAAAATATTCAATCGATATTACAACGATATATGTACTACGTACACTAAGGCCGAACTTATAAATATTGCCAAGAAAGGTAAGCTTAAGTTTTCAACAACTATGCTCTAATTTGGTTTTGTCGTGGACTGTGATCAAAAACGTACGTGTTATTCGCCTTAAAATAAATTCAATATTTCTAGGCGAACGCAAACACAACAAGACATAAGAGTAAACTCAATGTATACTATTATTTTTTCTAAAGAAGAAAAATATACCAATTATACCAATTATAGCAACATACCAATTATAAATACTGGCTCTCAAGTCATTTAATAAAATCGTGAAAGTCCAGAGCATCTGGTATGCCATTATTATGCCATTAAAGTAGAGAAGATATGTTTCCTGTACTATATACAGACATATTGCAATGTAATTTCGACATGCTACCTTCCGACACGTAAAACTCCAAGACGTACTTTTCATTTAAAAAAAGTACTATACCACGTTCCGATAAAAATTAAGCAAGATTCGGTCGAATAGTTAACTCTATAAAGGTGTGCCTACGAAACTTTTCACAGCACTTTATTTTGATCTTCCGTATAAACAAGCAGATTTACATTACACCTCGAACAAAAATTCAACAAAATGGAACGATGTATTTTTCCTAATGTCCTCGAGTGCCAATAAAATGGTGTTCGTAGTCACCGCATAAAATAACTTCTTATTCGTACACGATACAGCGGCAAACACAATTGTGATTAAGTCTCACAGAAAAAAAAATACCGTTTTTCATGCACCCTAATGATACGCAAGAAGAATGTATGTAGTGACTTGACAGTCAACTCCTCTGACGGGCAGCCAGCCTTCGCACAATGCAAACCCGCCCGACACGCATGCGTTTCTGGTTGCATGTCGCCAACCCGCAGGGGCCCAGCGCTCCACCAACATTTAACAGTTGTAACACTCGGCTTTTATAGCAACAGTCTTCCGGCAAACAATATTTTTTTTAAGAAAGTATTTTTTTTTTGTTTTATAGTTAAGGCTTCATTTTCAAGGTAAAGCCCTTCATTTTATATTCACTGCTCAATTTTTTCTGGCAATTAGTACCATGGCCGCAACACGATAAGTTAATTTACAGTGTTTCCACGGCAGGACAATGCATAGAACTTTACTTCTATAGTATCATTTTCATATTATCTTCTCATAAATATTTGAAATTAGCAAAAAAAAACTACAAAATGACGGGTGAAATCATGCCTCGATAAAATTAAAAACATATGATATCGTAGGAACTAGAAACGCCATTGCGTTTAAAGTTTGCTTTAAAATACTGGTAGCAAAATGGTTTAAAATGATTTTTTTTAAAACATTTAATGAAAATCTTGATAATTAAAATCAATAATAATGTGTGTTTACAATTTGTTATAAAAGTCATTGTTTTATGCAAGTAAAGGCCACAAATTTACAAACATTAAACACGCTTCCTTTAGGTTGGGCTTTAATACAGGTTTTAATGAGGTAAATAGCATAGAAAAAAAAAAAGCTCAATGATAACTACCGAGTCTAAAGTGTTTCAAAATAAGCATCGTTGGTATCGCTAACTCCTGATCACTCGTCGAACCCAGCCTCACTATATGACGGCAAGCGCATCCCCCCCCCCCCCTTCCACATCTTACCCCCTGCTGGAGCCCCTAATCCCTGCTCTCAACTTGCTCCGTTATTTATTTGGGTCGAGCTTTCTTTTTTTTTCTTCCTCTTCTCGCGGTGTTCCCGCCCTGCCTTTCGCTAACTGCCGGGCGAGCCCCAGGGCTGTCCCACGCCGCCGCCCGCCGAGCCCGCCTCACACGACCACGCCGCGCGACCGCCTCACACGGTCGGCACTCCGCCAGCCGCCAGCCACTGCAGTCATCACGTGCGTGCACGCACACGGGAAGCCTTCTTTCCACAGACGAGAGAGCCAAACGCCCGATCGTGCATCTTCGGAATTTTTTTTTTTGTTCGTTGTAAATAAATATACAACTCATGATAACTAATGGTCAATTAGGTTAGGTTAGCTACATTAAAGATACTGTGATATCATGTAAACGGTTTCCCCCAAATAAATACACCTGTTGTGGTACGGAAAAAAAAAAGCTAGCATGAACTTCGGGGAACTTCGGGTGTGGCTCTCTCGTCTGTGAAATGAAGGCTTCCTGCACGCACACACACTCAAACAAACACGGCGGAATCTGCCAAGTAACCAACACTCACTCCTTCGTACACACTAACTTTCCCATTAATTAAATTATACAGGTTTGCAAACTCCTTGATGCTTAAAATTTTCAGATAGGTTTCACGACTTACATTGATGTTACCTTCTTTCACACGAGATACACGCGATAAGCTGATACCAGCGATATTTCAGACGTAATCATTAAGTTTGTCTGTTTCCGCGATACATAACTCTCTGTAATTTTATACTTGGAAGAATAAATCGGCAATAATTACGTCAATTCAGTAAAAACTTGCTATCACTGTACACTGACATGCATGATGTCATCATTATATCAACTCTTATTCGTTTATATTGAAACGCGATGTATCAAATTAATTTCCTTATTTCAGTTTGCCCCTTCAGCTCCGTACTGCGGAAGACAAGGACTACCCACTGCAGTGTCATCTCGCCTAGTCTGCTAAGGCTCTAAAACCAACCTTTGGGCTAATAATCCCAGCATCAATATTTTAGAAACATTTTATAATGTCGTGTTGTTTACTATTGCGTTAGGTGACCCCAGGCAACGCCGGGGTGTTGGGGGAAAAAAAACGTTCCTGGGTAGGGTGACGGCAAGGTAGGTAGTTATCCAACGCTTTTCAAAGCGAGGTGGTTACAAAGCAGCGCAATACCAAATCTTTTAAGACCAAACAATAAATTTTTAACACGAAAGGAAAACAAATCACCGAAAGGCTGTAAATCGAAATCAGTGCCAGCCAGGCGTTATGTGACCACTGAATTATACAACCAGGAAACCATGGCCACAAATTAATTTTTACTAATCAAAATTCTACAGCTATATTGGTGCTCTTTCAATTCGCTACATGTGCAGTACGAGTTTCACACTGCAACACTGAATGCATGCATACCCTTACACACATCAGGCAGGTTGAACGAATTCAATACATTTTACGCTGCTTTAGACTTAAAAAGGCGTTATCAGATAACCAATAACTAATGGCAGTTCCCTATTCTGCAGCTTATTGTAAACTATGAGAACTAGTAAACAAAAGAGGTCTTTCAAGCGCGACCAAAACTGCGAGATTCGTGATACTGTTCATTAAATAGCTCCTTAAACGTCATAGTTTACTTCAAAGAAAACATTCAATTTTAAGAAAAGACACAAAACTAGGCTCACACAAGCGCAATGCACGAAACGTAACTGCAAAACGTGTTTATGAACACATTCTGATGAAGATTGTTCCCCTCCACCGTCTATCTACTAGTTAAATTTTCTGTAAAATCAGCGTTAGTTAAAGCAACAGCCTACAGATGTAATGACTAATATAATTCTTTCTACCAAGACCACGAACGAGGATTAAGAGTGGCAGTGGCAGAGAAAACCTGGCAGCAAAATTAATGTCCTAGCACAAGCTGTCGTAAATGCATTGGAAATGTCTAGTTTTGAGTAAATACTGTTCCCCATATAAACGTAATTTTCCAATACATCCAACAAAATGGCGTTCGTTTTTGTACAAACAGCGATGTGTGGGAGTAAACGCAGTAGTAATTACTAATACCAAACAAGATCAGGTGTCACTATTAAGTTATTCAGCTACGTAGCGTGATTTTGCTTAGAAACTAACTGCAGTGGCAATCACAGGAAAAAGTTTTTTTTTGTCAAACTATTTTTTTCTCTCCGTGATCATACATAAATTTTGTGAACCATAGTAATATGCTACAAATGTCAGCCAAATTTTAATGAGGAACAACAAAACAATAATTATTTTCCTCGATTAGAGCAAAATTAATGCACAATGTACAATCTAACCACTACATAATCTACCGTCGACACCAGCATCTTCATGTACACGTTTTCTTGTTAGAAATAACATGTTCACCTTGCTAATTTAATTAACTGTCAACGGGTGAACGACAGTATTAATTACATTCACTTTTAAAATCAATGTAAAAGTTTTCAGAAACGTTCTGTTGGTTTTTCGGTTTTTCAGTCTCTCAGAAAGAGATCTCCAGAACAAAATCAGTTAACTTCCAGCCGGCTGGCAAATACCGGTTCTTGAACCCTTCCAGGCTGGTCTTATCAAGTTTCCAGCAATAAAAAGAATAACCGGTCTTCTAACGGCTTTCTAACTATGGCTTTTGTCGAGCTTTCCTGAATACATTCAGTACTGACACTGGAATTTGTCGCACGCAACCCTTGCTCGCAGAAAACTCAACTGTTCGTAACGCAAGTTATAACGCATAACTGCGAGTCGCAAATTTAAAATACGCAATGTTTTATAATGATTTGTAAGCGACCAAACCCACAAGAAAAAAAATTGTGATAGAAACAAAAATATTTTCTTTCAACAAAACTGTAACTCATTAATGCATTGTAATGGATGGTTTTAACCGTTAAAGCTATTACACACTATAAACAATGAACTCAAATTTACGTTGTAGCCTGCAAATAAGAAAAAAAATATCTGACACTTTACTCCATGCGGGGGTTGTTTTTCGTACGTGTGATTGGAAACCACGCACTCACTAACGAACTGTTAATGCTGATTGCTGAAATTAATTTACCCACAGTACTTTCAATAAAATTTAAAATCATGATTTACAGTCCTTATCCAGGATTGAATGTAATTATTTGCAGGATATCTGGGTCTCTACGCAAATTATTCATCTGACAAAACGACCGTTCTTGTTGTGCAGCACAGCATTTTCTAACATACAAGACAGGGTAGATTTGCAGCACCTGACCAAATGACGAAGGAATACGAGAGGATATTTACAACCCAAATCCCACAAAAATAGACTACAATTTTTAAATGCCCACGGCTGACATAAGATTCATTTTAGAATATCATCGCGAAAAATTTTCATTTTAATTCCTCACGAAGACAACGCACTAAACTGGCATTACCCGTAGGTTTACAACTTCTTAGGACCAGTTGCGCCATTAGAGTTTAAGCGTGATATACCGCCAGACACTGGTTTGGTCGTAGTTCGACAACATTTTCTGTTGCACCATTGTGTTTTGAGCGCTGAAAAATATAATTGGGAACTTTGATATAAAAAATTCTACGGACTTGTAGTTTAATTTAATCTGACGTAAATATTAAAGCGTTATTTTCAAAATTATAGATAATTCATAATACAGGTATCGAAACAGCTACGCATTTCTCGCGTGAAATACCGAAGTATTTGAAATGCTTTCTATTTTTTTTAAATTCTTTAATATAGATTTTTATGTCGTAATTATTTTACATATTAAATATTGGTATTTTTTAATAAAAAACATATTAATATTGTATACTGTTTAGATTTATTTTAACTTTTAAATACCAGTGTGTTTTTTCAACCATTAAAATTCAACAGATGAGTAGCGGCCGCATGTGCTTCTATATTGTGTGAACACCATTAATCATTGGCTAGCCGTGTCACATCTATTGCTACCTGTTGTCGCAGATTGGAAATGTAAGAACTTAAGTTCACGCAAGCAATGATGATGTAGTCTCATTATGTGTTGGCGCAACGTTTAGAGAAATGATACCAAGATCATTCTTGGGATAGGATCATTGGCTCGCCGATCGAAGAGCGGAATAGTGCAACTGGCCATTAATTTGCCAATCAGAAGGCACGTAGAAAAAAAGGTTGCTTACTAAACTTAACGCAACACTACCTTATTAAAGGAATAATAACTGTTTTAACTAAATAATTTAATTATATGCGTGCATGTGTGCCAAACAAAAGTTCCAATAGCAATAGTTAGCCCACGTGCTCTTACAAATTCACATCAATTTTACAATTAGATTTTATACAATCTAAAAGTACTGCATCGGTTTTACAATGTAAGTCACTAATCTAATAATGTTAACAGTAGAACAGTTAGCTTAATTATTGAATGATTGAATTTAAGTTTTAAATCTTGACATCGAGGTCAGTACAGACGACGAGGGGTGAAGTGATGTGGACTGAGCAGTGACGGAATGAATGGGTGCGGACAGAACGGGAGTACCACGGGAAAACCTACTGTATCACAGCAACATCCACCACGTTTCCACAGTGGCCCCCAGAAGGTAGTAATTTCATTGCATTTCATTAAGTTGATAAATGTCAAGCTTGGTGAAAACTAAACTAGATGATTCTAGCAGACGATTACTTCGCAAGTATTCCAAGTCCTTTGAACGTATTAGAAATAATATATATGTTTTATACTTTTTCACGCAAAAAAAAAAAAAAGAAAGATTTCTATAATAGAAGCTCAAAGAAAATGTGACAGTAAAATTTCTCGATGTTTCTATTGCAGACCAACGAATTCAATAACGAAATTTTCCTATTTTCAGCACAGTTCCATCTCTATTTCATCATTAGAATAAAAAAAAAATTATTTATTTAGTCGCCGTTGAACCGTTGATACACGAATCATATTCCTTAGGTCGAGATTTATCAAGGACGTATCATGGGTTGGGAATACATGTCATACATTCATTAACTTAGTATTTCCCTGAAGTGACAATGGATAGTCACGTTGGGAGGTATAAGAGTAAAAACCATTGATAGGGATCTAAATCACGACCTACAGGACTCAAGCCCAATAAAAAACTGGCTAGCGTTAAAATAGTAACCGTTATTAGAAACTACTTCCACTTTAGTGCAATGACTCTTTGTAAGGTTCTACTACCAGTAAACACCTAAAATAAATCAAATTGATACACAAAAGAAAAAACTCTAATTGCGCTAATTGGCAAGCATATAAAATTAATTACATAAAAATTGAAGACAGGCAAACTAATCAAATTATACGCACTGCCTACTTTAAAACCACACAATACAACAGTAACATAAAGCCGTAACTTCTAATTAACGAAATATTTTCCTGAACGTCTGATAAAACAATACACTGCATACCACAACTTATAAGGGGCCCACATAGTCAGAAGCGTATTCGTGTCAGTGAAGCGGGATGGTAAGTGTGACCCTCGCTGGTGCTTCTAGCGCGGTATCGCCTCTAAGCGCGACGCTGTGGACTGGCGCGCATTCTCCTCGTCGTGCATGTCAACTACGCGATTTTCGTGGCGATCATAACATTTTATGGTGTAGAAACAAAGGTAAAAGTATAGTGCAAGTCCCTTGAGTGCTTTCAAGTGTTACGTTCCTAAATGTATTTCTGAGAACACGCGTTTTAGCCATTTTCACTCTTCTAAATAATTTAGTTTAAAAACGTAACACCGAAAAATAAACTACTCATCCGCCCTCAGCGTATTCTTAAATGCTTTTCGTGAACAGACAACACTCGGATATCTTGGGCAGTTTTCGAATCTCGTGTTTTCCTCATCCTTAATCTCTGCACGCCGCGTGTACATCACTCCATGTACATCCGAAGTGCAGTAAGCTCCGAACCTACCGCGGGCAGTGACGTGGTGAAGTGGGCCCGCCACACGTGGCGCCGACACCACCTCGGACACCCCTGTTCCGTACAATACTGTATACACTTCTATGCTGTTGCTCTTTTTATTTGTCCTATCTTAGTTTATTTGTTTTCTTTGGAACTGTGCGCGCCATTACGACTGCTAAGACTTGCCTCGGGCCAACTCCGCCTGGCGGGAGGCGGGGGAGGTGGAAGAGCCGGGGGTGGAAGAAGAAACACCCAAAAACTTTTTGTCTCTGTGTGTTGTTGTAAAGAAGAAGCAGAGGAGGAAGAAACGGTAAAAGTTCTTCTTTTTTTTTTAAGAAACTACAATGGAGGACGGGAATTACACAAGAGAGGGGGGAAAACTTCAGCGGCTTAAAACGTTAGCGTTGTTGTTAAACTCTTTCATTTTGTGCCTCAGCTTCAACTGATACTCTCATCTTTCTCCGCGCGGGGCAGCACCGGAGGTATCGTCGACTTGCCTCCTCCGCGGGGGCGCGAAGAGAGGGCATCCCCAGCCGACTCCAAGCAGGTCGACCAACACAACACCACCACATCAAGAACTCTCTCTCTCTCTCTCTCTCTCTCTCTCTCTCTCAGGCCTGTTATACAATGGCACGGTAACCGAGAAGGATCTCCCGGTACATTTCACTTTCGCGTCTGCTGCTTCCGCAACGCACGAAACATTACAAATGGCAACCAATAAGATTGAATTTCATGGTTGCGAAATATTAATTTGATTTAAAAAGAAATATATATTATTTTTTCGAGATCATATCATGGACAGAGTTTACATGTATAATAAAAATAAACCACAAAGTAATAATAGAACACTAGATTTATTTGTACTTTAAACAATTATTAACATATTTATAACACAAACAAACATGGCTACCACCGCAGCCAGTACTCGGCTTCTGTTGGTCGCACTGAGCAACGTGAACGGAAGAGTTCAGCACTGCCGAGCTAATCCATACGGGTCCGTCTACGTCCTGCGTGCCATTGTAGAAACGCTGTTCCGTGAGATCCGTCTACAATGGCACTTAAAAGGATACGGAGTATCTACAACGGCACGCATGCGGTCACGGACCCGTAAGGATTAGTTCGGCAAGGTCCAGCTCTGCCGTTTACGTGACTTCGCGCGACCAATAGAAGCCGAGTATTTGGCCATGTTTGTTTACGATTTAAATATGTTAACATTTACAGTAACATTAACATCTAGTGTTCTATCAATACTTTTTACTTTATTTTTATTGTATATGTAAGGTTTCCGTTCATTGTGAAAGCGGCAGACGGATACTAAACGTCACTATCTTGCGGCTCCGTGACGAAAATGAATTGGCTAACAAGGCGTTTGAGGACGGAAGGAAATGCAGATCGCGACTGGAGCCTCAGAAGGCTAGAGGCAGGGTGCCACTCCCGAGTGTGGAGGTTGTGGAGGTTGTAGAGGTAGGCCCTGGAGGCGGGGCCATCTTTTCGGCGCGCGCGCGATGGCGGGCCAGGGTGTGAGGGCAGGTGCGACGGTAATAGCGGCGGTCAGGCGAACGTCTCCGCGGCTAACGAACCCGGGGGCCGCCCCCCACAAAAACACTCTGTCCCCCTTCCCCCCCGCTTTGCCAACGACCCCTCTCCCTCTCTCTCTCTCTCTGTCTCTCTCCGTCTCTCGCTGGAGATCTACTCCGCAGGGCCGCTGACCACCGCCAACCTTCAGGACTCCGCCTACCCAGGCACACATACGGTGCAGAGCTTCAGGACTTCGCCTACCCGGGCACACATACGGTGCAGAGCTTCAGGACTTCGCCTACCCAGGCACACATACGGTGCAGAGCTTCAGGACTTCGCCTACCCGGGCACACATACGGTGCAGAGCTTCAGGACTTCGCCTACCCAGGCACACATACGGTGCAGAGCTTCAGGACTTCGCCTACCCGGGCACACATACGGTGCAGAGCTTCAGGACTTCGCCTACCCAGGCACACATACGGTGCAGAGCTTCAGGACTTCGCCTACCCGGGCACACATACGGTGCAGAGCTTCAGGACTTCGCCTACCCAGGCACACATACGGTGCAGAGCTTCAGGACTTCGCCTACCCGGGCACACATACGGTGCAGAGCTTCAGGACTTCGCCTACCCAGGCACACATACGGTGCAGAGCTTCAGGACTTCGCCTACCCGGGCACACATACGGTGCAGAGCTTCAGGACTTCGCCTACCCAGGCACACATACGGTGCAGAGCTTCAGGACTTCGCCTACCCGGGCACACATACGGTGCAGAGCTTCAGGACTTCGCCTACCCGGGCACACACACGGTATGCACGGCTTCAGGACTCCGTCCACCCAGGCACACACAAGGTGTGCAGAGCTTCTGAAGAAATCACACGCGCGAGTTGAAAACTGCTCAAACCATTCAAGAATATGCTGAGATTTCAATTGCTGTAAGAGTGAAAATTATTAAAGACACACGTTTTCAGAATAATTTTTAGGCATGACACATCCTGCACAGATTCTTGAAATCACTCAAGTGACTTCCGTTACAACTTTTTATGATCCTATGGTTACCGCTCGAATCTCATAGTTGCTCTATGACTGCGCGCCAGTTCAGAGTCTTGCGCTTAGAGACGACACCGCGCTAGAAGTATCAGCGAGCGTCGCACTTATTATTCCGCCTCGCTGACACGAATACAACCCTTAATATGCATCGTTTAAACTTAAAGTAAGTAGTTCTAAACTAACAACAATGGCGACTACATAATGGGGAAAGTAACAAACATAACTATTCATACGATACACATGTCTGTAACTATACATTGAAATATCTTTCATCTTGCATTATATGATTTGGCACACTATGTTAATCTAGCACCAATCGAGCCGTTCGCACTCAGATTATTTCCCGGTGGATTCAGGCTGCTGATATTGGCCGCTAGGTTGCATTAATTACGTATTCGGCGTTTTTGATGTGTGAACATCTTAGCTCCTGGTATACGGCATTTGACAGGAGTGATTTCGTGAAAATGTAACGGAATTCGATGAACGGAAATGTGACGCAAACATGGCGGACTCATGTGTAGCGACATAAACCCTTATATAGTCACATTCGTAGACATTAGGGTACATACCAAACGTATTGGTGTGGCAAATGAAACTTTATGATACTGAAATCACTCTGAAATTATTTGGTCCAAAATAGACATAGTGAAAAGTAATCCCGAGTTTTAAAATACCGAAGAGAACTGGCCTTACAATAATCATAATACATATTTTCCTTTCTAAATTTCCAACTGGCTGGGTCACACAACTGGAGGCTGGGACGGCCCTCTGAGGAACTCTAGACCCGCGCCGATGGAGCGCAGAGCGGCCCCGTCAGTACTTTCACAATCAGGGTTGGCAGACATGTGCCTGATCCGTGGGTTGTGGAATGAGTTTTTTTTTTCAATTAAACCCAGTTTATGATCCACTTCGGGTGTTTTCAACACTAACAATCAATAAAAATTAAATTACAAAAAAGTTTTATTATAATTTAACATAAATAACACCATGCATGCATTACGGATGCACACAAAAAAAATAATAACGCACACAAAACAGATTGGTTTCATCTTATTATAACTAACCCCACATAAATTTATACAAGCCCCTAATAGATAAATGATATTTCATTTAGAAAAAAATGAGTGTAGACAACTAACAGAAGGTTTTCGATATGCTTGATATTAACTGGTTTGTTTTAAAAACATCATTTTCAGAAAAACGACCAAAATAAAAGCTTTTTTAAGAAAAAAATAGGTCATAAACCTGGCTTTTATAAAAAAAAAACTTAAAACAGCCCGGGTTTTTGCCAATCCTGCTTACAACTGAGAGAACACAAAATGAAACTGTGTCAACAACAGCCGAGACATAATATTTCCTCACACATACGAAACTACAAACAGGAATGATAATAAAAGCAATATTAATTATTAAAAATATATAAAAGCAAAGGCCGAATCAGCCTCACAAATACGATTAAATTGTAATATACGAGCGACTACTGTTAATTCTTTGAATGATTTTTGCAATGGGGGAATTATGATTTAAAACATTTTTGTGGACATACACAATTGCTGTTTTATACTATACACCATAGAGAAATCTCGTGTAAGGCTAAAAAAAAAAAAAAAAGATAACTCCAAACACACAGAAAACAAGCCAAAAATCAGCCGATACCAAACGTTGAATGCACAGACTGCACAGATTATTACGTGGAAGGAATTGGACAGTTTTCTGTGCGATTGTGATTTCGTATATTTTTTTGTCCGTTCTTGGCGTTTTTCTGTTGACATACAAAGTAAACCAGCAACGGCGTATGTCCACAAAAACGTTTTATCATTAATATTCACATTTTATATAAAAAATACTTTTACATTTTATTTTTAACTAGAAATAAACAGAACTGAAATGCAAAAACACTTCGTCCTAAACTTTTTTCTCGGAAAATCACGAAACAAAAAAGAAGAAAAAAAACGAAACAAAATCAGGTTGGCTGCACAGTGATTCGAACCCGTGGTACTCTTGGACGCGAGCACGATCTATAATCGCTGCGCCGTCTGGCTCCGCTTAGTACGGAACACGAGTGCATCAAACCACGGGTTACGAACCACACCTAGCCCTTCTTGTGGACGTAGACACAGAGAGAGTTTAAAAAAAAAGGGGGGGGGGATGGGGAAGGAATGCGGGTTAGCGAACTTCCGACAACATGTAACTCATAGTCCAAGTCATCGTTCCAGACGAACGCGTCCGGGTATCTAGTAGGCGAGCTATGTATACCTTCTGGGCCCCGAGGCGCCACTGTGCCGTTTTTTTCTCCCCCGGAGGTGGGTTGGAGGGGGAGGGGGCAGAAGAGAGATCGGAAATTCCTCCGCGCGGCGGCGCAGTCTCGCGGACATTCCGAGACGCCTGCGAAAGGTAGGGAAGACAGGGAGGCAGGAGGCCGAAGAGATGGGGAATTGCGAAGTTTGTGTGAGAGGGGGGGGAGGGAGGAGCAAGGGGGCCTCCCGCGCTTCGTAATGGCACGTTTCGGCCTCGTCCTAACGAGGTGGCCGCTCCACTGATTGATACCTTCGGACGCGGCAAATTCATCCATTATTTCACTGGAGGCCCGAAGGACGCGTGTCACTGACCTCCTCTCCGGAGGCACGGGTAATGCCAGTTATTTCATTTCCCTCCCTCTCCGTGCCGATCATGCCGAACGATTGGCTTCCAAAAACCTGTTTCAACACCCCCCCCCCCTTACCGCCTTTTTTTTTCTTTACCTCTTTGCGTTTAAGATACGGACAGTAAATTTTAGGTACCGTTACGGGCGAGGTCTTCTTCCCCGTCAGCAGTCTACACTGTTAAAAATTTACGCCTTAAATTTACGAAGAACGCTGATTAAAAATTTATCCAGAGATCTTCGTAAATTCGCGGTTATCTTCGTACTTTCGCGGGCACTAAATTAACATACTTGAAACACAAATCCTCAAGAATAATATTGATGTATTAACAAAAAAAATTCAAACACTGGTTAAGACTACAGCAAAAAACTCTCCTCTTTTTATCCGTAAATTTATTGTAGTTTCTAACAGTACAGCAGCACGCGAAATGAACGGACCAGACCCCAAGACAGCGCTGTCGACAACCGCGAGGAGTTATGGATCTATCCTAGTCCACAGCTCGCCGGTGTAGTTATTTGTGATTTATAGCTCTCCGACGAGAACGCCAATTACAGCTGCGAATTCTCCTATACGCGCTGGACATGCACGTAAGATAACATAGATACGCCACGCGTCATGTGCGGCAATAGCAGACCTCAGCAGGCGGTCGTTGAACGTGACTTATATCTCTGGGTTTCTAGTCCTGAATTTGGCATGGGCGTAAATTTTTTTTTTGTTGAAAAGATTAAAATTCGCACTCTACTAAGCCCTCCGTCATATTCCGGGTTCGTTGGTATCCTATAAATAAATTACACTACGAAGTAATCAAAGCGAGCGGCGTAACTTCGAGAGATATAATACCGCGAGAAGTATTTATTAATGAACTGGTTTTCTCAGGCATTAACTCTTTTATACTTAAATTAGCAAAGAAACAGCACTAAATGTCACCATAACATGCTATTATTATTTTTAATGACAAAAAGAAATCCTGCGAAGTGATTCAGACCCTTGCTCGTAAATATTAAGTTACTTAAGGAGGCGTGTAGCAGATTACAACCAGAAACTAGTCCGGTCAGAAGAAACGACGCAAACCAACGTGCTAGCCAGCCCGACCAGCTTGGTCGGCCGTCTTCGTACCTCGGCAGTGAAGCTTCAGTCGCACCGGGCTGGTTTCCGAGCCGCTGCTTGCTACCGGCTAACAGCTCAGTGATGCCAACTCCTAAAGAGTGTTTCCCCTAGGACCAAATTAAAATCCCCGTAGATTGCGATTAAACCTACGGTTTTCATTGTTCACCCTGTTTGAGAGCTTAAAATAAAAAATCTCTTGAACGGAATTCTCTTGACCAGCAAGTTGTTGTTGGTCGTAGTGCGAAATTCAGCCACCAGCGCCACTTGTGCTGCTGTTCTTTTTTCACTTTGTTTTCAAGATATACACTTTCATTTCACGCCCTAAAAAAAATCTTAATGTACCCGCTAAAAAAAATCCCCCTAAAGAATCCTAAATAAATGTACCCTCTAAAATAAAACCAAGTTGGTATCCCTGTAACAGCGTAGCGCGCACACTCGGCAGCGGCCGCTTCCGCCAGCCGGCGAGTGATTGGCCAGCCAATAGCTAACACGAGATGGTCAAGTGACCGGCAGGTAGATCCACCAGCCAGTCTGGACCCTCAGCAGTGCTGCTGTTGTGTGTGCCGAAGGGTAAATTGTTTAATTTACCCGATAACGGAAATAAAGTGATCTCGAAAACAAGTTATATATTAATGTATATATAAAGTGTGTGTGTAAACGGTACACTTCATCTAGTGAATAAATTAAAATGAATGATTAGGACTCCAGTTTCAAGAAGATAGTTTACGAATTAAACTCTGCGGAATCAAATGTTTCTCTGGAACCTTAGAAGAAAATTAAAAAAAACAATCGTCGCGGTCCTAAAGAAAATAGTTACTTTCTACATCACTGAACCATTACCAGCCGTTGCTTACAGCTACAGCAAGCAGCGGCTGATAAACCAAGCTTAATGTGACCGGGGCTAAACTAACATAACATTAGTAAGTACACAACCTCCGCGTAAGGCAAGGCGGCGCAGTGATAAGACACTGGGCTCGCGCTCCAGAGGACCGAGGTTCGAATCCTGGTACGAACTCGGCATGCGCTACAGGCAAATACATTTAGGGATGTTTCCTTGCTACAGGCCATTGCCTATTTCTTTCCAGAGATCCCTGATAAGTCCCGTCTCTAATGACCTCGCTGTGAAGACAACACGAAATTAAAAAAATGGGCATGTTGCCGCCACGCGCATTAGAAGTGAAACTTCACACTTCAATAATTACACCTGATAGATAAAACTAAACAATTAATCACACTATAACATACTAAAAAAAAACACGTCCAAACAAATTTTATCTACTCTTAATTGTAACGCTTGCCCAAGAATAGAAGTGAGGCGCTCAACATTCCTACCAAGCACTCTCCGCCATCGAAAGCCCCACTCATGAACGCCGCTCTGAAGGGCCATCGCCTCGAAATACCCAACCGGCTGTGAAGAAGTTTCACTTCAATAATAAATTAACACAACTGAAATCCACGTCGTAAACATCAAAATTGAAAGTTTAAGTTCGCAGAGACACGAACATCTATATAAAAGCAAACGATAAATTCTAGGGAAAGAAGGTATAATGGGGAAGGATACAAACTTAAAGAGTCCCAGCTGATAAATAGGTGCCCATATAAGAGAACGGTTCGTAGGCATCAAACATTTGTATGAATTTGGCTAAGTAAATAAAGAAAACTGAATTCTATATTTTAACGAAAATTCCTTATGCTGACTCAACAAAATGATTCCGTAAAATCAACTGTATAGAATAATTGCTGTTCCTTGTTAATATAAAATATCCGTGCAAAATATCAGACCTAACATTTTATATTTAAAAAAAAAAAAAGAAGTAACCGCTATGCGCAGCAATGTTTTGTAGCAAGGAACATGGACGCAAAAGAAAATACTGCTCAAAGGGAAAACACGAGGGAATCATATCGTGTTCTGTTTCAATCTCTCACATCCCATGCTAAATTACTTGTAGATCCCCTTCTCTTTAAGTGTCGATAATACACGCCTAGTTGATCTCATTTGCTAGTCACCACTATTCATTCTTAAGAGGCCGTGTCAGTAAATGTTTATTTCCAATATTATGCTCTAGAAGTTCTCTCTTTTAACAGTGAGATTTAGTGGCTTTTTCAACCGAAGGAACTGTAGCCGCAGCGCGTGATAAAGCTACTATACCCTTATCACAGGATTAGTGGGAAGGTTGACAGCTCGAGTTTACTCGACGAAAAATGTATCTGGTTCCTCGACAATCTGAGAGGATGACAATCTAACCGGCGGCTCACTAGGAAATTGCGGATGCAGGGATTCAGAGTCAAGAAACCTCACATTTACAACTGTAGTATCAGTAGTATCTAAAAATGTTAATACTTTAAACGTATCGGAATACAATTAATCTTCAAACATGTGGTAATTATTATTTATCTGGATGTAATATTCCGGGAAAAATAATGTTAGTTGACATTAAAAAGTATACGAAATTCATCATGTAACGCTATAAAAGGATAATAACATAAATGCATATGCTTAGATATTGCATATGCATCACACACAATCTAAATACAATCTCACTTAAGTCAGACTACCTAATTTTTTACAATGCACCATCATACAGTTTAAAAGAGGTAGGAGAACCTCTTATCGACGTTGTTTAAAAGAATTTAAATTTACAAATATTACTATTTATCTTATTACGATATGTAGCCTACCTTTATGAATAAGAATTTACAAAAAAATTATTGAATTTATTACATTACACTTTAACATTACACAAGACTAAAACACTAACAAAACTTAATTTTATATATTGCTGTAGCATATTACAAGACGAAATAACTCACAAGACTAACATTAAGAGGGCTGCATTACAAATTTACTTTACAGAGGAGAAAATATCCTTTTAAGATATTTCATTACCTCATTGATTACAGGATTACACAATACTGCCGTTGATGTGATCGTAGATATAAAGTATTTAAAAAATATATTCCATTATGTTTATGTAAATATTTTGAAAACGTTATTGCTTATAGATGCTCATTATTTAAATAATAAAGAATCTTTTACTTTTATGTACTGAACAAACAAAATACTTATAAGTTAATAAGAATAAGCTTAGTTGAGTAACATCATCAATTTGTATTGAATTCAATGTACATATCGAAAATCATGTACAATGAATGCAACTGATTGAATTCAATAAATATTTGATCTTGTCAAACGGCCATAATATTGATGTAGATTAGGGACCGGAAAAATTCGCGGTTTCGACGGCCTTCAGGATAGACTGCACATTCCCCTGTACGCTCGGGCAAATAACGCCAGTTCATTTGCTGCTGACTTGTTAGTCGTCTCAGCTGGTTTGTCTGTGATTCGATCCTTCTTTGGTTGGAGGTTTATAATTGGTTGAGATTCGTCCAGATGAACAGTAAGCCAATAGCAAAATCATCTAAAAAGTATATGTATTTGACTTCTAGCCTATCGCCGAATGAATCCGCGAATTTTTCCGGTCTCTAATAAATATAGATGCTCACATGCATCGTGAGAGTCCGTATAAAGCCTATTACAATTCTATAAGTATACATTAAAATGCTTTTAAAATATACGTATGTAATATAATTAAAACTTGTTTAAGTAAGATCATCACAAAAAAATGAAGATCATTCAACAGTAAGTTATGTTTTATAAGATTTTAACAAAACACACATACCATAAGAGAATATTAATCATGCCACATAATTAAACACAAAATACTCATTCCATTAGGCGCTACGTAAAAATAACTTCTATTTTTATGCTGATCACTTTGCATTGTTTTATATATATCATTATTTCTAATTTTTAATATTCTCTACACATTAACTGAAATTAATTATTTACAGAGTCTTAGCAAATGTTGGTCTGTACCACATACAGTTCGTACGATATCTCTACATGAAACACATACAGTTCTTTATTAGTAATTTCAATTATATTTCATGAACATAATGAAATTAGTATAGGCCCTAGGTTGTTCACTGTTAATTGAGTACTTATGAAGTATTTTCATTGTGAGTTAACATACATACCAAATGCCATTCTTCCAGTAAAGTTACAAAGAAGACAACAAGATAATATAAATATGTATGTAGTACCATATTTTAAACCCCTATTAAATGAATAATAACTCAATCTCTATTCTGGGCTATTAAGTAATATTTTTTATTACTGTTATTTGTAACTTAAATAAAATGACAACTAACAAATTAGTAAAAAAATATAATTACGTGCGATATAGTGTGACATTTGACTTGGACGGCAAACGAATATAGTAAAATGTCTATGACAATGTTAACTTTACTCATTATTATGGAAAGAAACAAAATGGGCAGATTAGCATATTCTACGCTGACATTTAAAAATGCTCAATTCAAAATGAACATTCCCTAGCAAGAAAATTTATTTTATATCACCACAAAAAGTCAAACTGCGGCGTCATTTTCCCGATGACAAACAAAAAAGTTGTATGGTCGCGAATAATTCATTCGTATGGCGTCACATCAGCGGAATATTCCCTTGGCATAAATGTGTGAAGTCTGTGGCACTTGTGGAGAAATAAACCTTCGCTCGAACACAAAAACAAATGAACGAACAGCTTTTTTTTTTTTTTTGATGGGATGTGCAATCGGAGACTCCTGGGGTGGTTGAAGAGTGTCAGGTTGGTTGCCAGACCAGATAGTAAAAGCTCAGGGGCTGAGGATGAAAAAGGCCTATCTCCAAATTATTAAGTATAAATGTTGTCATGTAATAGTTAAAGACTTGATTACACCCAGGTTTTTAAACCCATCATGATCATGAAGACACTGATCAAAACGTAATGTGCAATACATTTCAATGGTCTTTTCAGTTTTTGCTAAATAATTATAAATATAAGCAAAATTTCACTTTATCTGGACAAATAAAAATATTGATAATATTATTTTCATCACAGAAATAATATATGATATGATAACTAAATTTGAAAAAAGCGGTTATGTTAAATGTATTGTATACTTTCAGTAGCCAAAATTTCCGGCCCCTACCTCTTATAGACTTTGAGAAAAACTGCCTTTTAAAAAAACATTGATATAGATAGGAGCACAAATTTGTGACACGGCCTCTTAAGGGATATTTCACTGAATGTATTCCGGTGGCTCTCTTGCATGAGTTGATGGGCCGCTAATTCTTTCATCAGATATTTACAAAATATTATTTCCGAGCAATGAAAGGTCACGCAATTGATCGTGATTACGAACACTCAAGTGCCTTTTCACCGCTGTCAGATAATACTTAGAAAGTATACGTTGAGAAACTTTGAGACGAAACCTCACATTCTGGAGCGCCAATCGTGATACATTTACAGGAAATGAAATAACCAACATGGCATGTGAAACATAGCCTTAACCTATCTAACTGGGCACGTATGCGGTGTGCAGAGCTCAGAAAAAAAATCACGCTATTTAAAAACTACAAGATATCAGAAAGGTGTATGTTTACAAAAAATACGTTGAGGGTGTGTGATCAGATCCTAATTTAGTTTTTAAACTTTATTTTTTAGAAGTAACTATATATGGGTGCATGTTGCTACACGGAGGTCCGCCATCTTTGTGACATATTTCAGTTTATCGACTTCCGTTCCATTTTCACGAAATTACTCCTACCATACGCCGAGTTTAGATATTTACATATAATTAATATACCAAAGTACCCAAACGCATGCACGCACTCCCACTAGGAAAAGTATTGTGTGTTGTGTTCTTTATGTGTAACCGCAGTTTGACGTGAGCTTTAGATACTACCTGTCGCTATGTGAACAAAATTAATATGCTGGAGGTCACGAGTGGGAATGTAAAATCAAGCAAGGTTCCCGCAATTTTACTTTAACGAATTTCCCCGAGTTTTCCCTGTCTCATCAGTGTGTCTGACAAGAGAACATATATACTAAAATACTCATTATTATCGAAACACATTAGAACAAACAGACATAAACATGCATAAATGATTATAGTATGTTTTCCTGCATAAAATACAGTATGCACCATTTACATCAACATTACGCAACCAAAACTGCCAATCTCGATTGAAAAAATAATTACAAGAAATTAACTTGTTCGACAAAACTTTGAAACTATGCATGATTGGTTGTGATCTGCGAAAGACGAAATATATTTGACTGTGCTTAAAATTAATACACTTTTGTTTACATGCTTTACCTTTAATTAATGTTAGTAAAAATACATGTATATACCACATAATATGAAAAAAAATTACTGTTACTGTATTGTTCGTGGATGTTTTTTTTTTTCTTTTCAATTTTCCTGTATTTTCCAGGTATTTATAAGAACCTTTTTCAATTCACCGACTCATCGCTGTCATTCCCATTTCTATGTTTCGAGGGGGGGGGGGGGGGGGAATGTCCGCGGGAAACCCTGTTAAGGCTCCTTTACACAACGCGTCCATAACCACTCGCACGAAAAAACTTTCTGAACCGGGTCACAGACAAGTGACGCGCAGTCGGAAGAAACTCTCTTGCCCGATCGCTCCTCGGGGCTCGTCGATTTCGCCACGCCGCAGCGCTGTTAGCGCGGGGGTCGCTGTGGGAATCACGCGGGCGTGCAACTTGTCGAACGGCAGATACAATCGACCCCGGCGTTTCTTCCCATATTCGGACGCGCGGGGCGAAAAGAAATAACTATGCATCACCGGGGTAAACAAGTCGACGGCCATAAATATGCATCGGACTCGCGGGGCCGCCGCCGCGCGGTTATGAAATAATAATATAACGCCGGGTCGGCGTCGCGGCAGGCACCCACGCCGGGTGTCCCGGCGGCGCCTGTTACAGCCGCCGCCGCCGCCGCCGCCGCGGTGGGAGCGTCGCGACCTCCCGAACAGTCGCCGCCCCACTGACCCTTCTCCCGCCACACACACAACCACCTCACAGGTTCCTCCGCATCCCGGCTTCACCGACTCCACACCGCACTCTACACACACGTCAGTTCTCGCCCGAGAGTGCAGCATCTAACCTCGGCAACCAAGCCAACTTCGCGCGTTCTTCATGCTGCAAAACACGCTCATATAATACGAAACTCGCGACACGGAATTGTACGCAGAATTCTTTTGAGATAAGACCGAGCGTGATACACATGTACGAGAATTGTGTTTTCAACTACCTACATTTCTGGACGCGAATCCGTACCTGCCGGAGCAGCTACGTAGACTGTCTAATCATTCGATTTACAGACCGAGGTTTTAAACTATAGCGATAAAGACTTGATAAAAAAAATACTAATTCCCGGATTCAGACCTGATTTTCGACAAGGAATTTTATTCAAATACTGAACATCTTGTTAAAATACATTAAACAGTTAATAATATATAGTTACTGTTTGGCATTATGAATTTGGTTCACGCCACACGCCACAGGTGGCAGTACCGTGAATACACATTTCCTTTCCATGCGACTTTCGTTCCATTCACGTAATTACTCATATCAAATGCCGTGTATAGAGAACTAAGATGTTACATATCAAGACTTTTTTTTGTAAATTGAGTTCGGGCGCTAAATCGCCATGACGCTAAAATTTTTCTTGCTGGCGACTGTCGATAAACCATGATATAACTAGAAATCAGCCAATTTTTTTACGAAATCGTGTTGTACAGAAATGACAGGTTTCAAGAAACCATGATGGTATTTAAATTGTATAAAGTTTAATACTAATAATGAGCCAAGTTGACATATAGGTACCGCTTAGTACTTTAATGTTAAAATAAAATCTTGTTAAAGTATAATTGCCCACTAAAGTATTTTTTATCGCTGGCTCCAAGATTTTTTGCATGGTTCTTATTTTTTTGAGATTTTGTAGGGAACCTGATATAAAATAAAATATGTTTGTAAATTTGTATATTTACATGAAAGCAGCTACAAAAAGAATGTTCGCAGCAATACTGGGTTTGAATACTTGCTCGAACTTCGAAGTTTTGTGTTGTCTCAGTACTTAAATTAAAGTTATTCGTAAAAACGTTCCCTGAATAGCTTTTCAGTATTAAATGCGCACATTAACAAGCATAATAAAATAAAAGTCAATTTGTTGAATTTTCGAATATCATTGCCATGAATTAAAATTTGAATTTCCGCGCCGGTTTTCGTAAGCGCAACTACAAATAGGCAATATTGTTTCCAAAAAGGTATTTAATGTACACAAAAATAATTATTGCATTGTGTTGTAAATATTTACATTTTTTTCTCTTGGTCTCGAATGCACAAACAACGCATTAACTCATTAATTGTTTTAAATTGGGTTAAGCCGGTCGAATACTCTAATCCTTGAATACTATCGGATCTATAGTATTTGAAATATTTAAGTTCAGAAAAAAAAATACATAAAAAACTATGGAGAAAATTAAATACAAATTCAACACTAACAACCCTGAACTTAAGCCTGCCTAACTAGGTATGTTCATTTATTTTGTACCCATCCTATTGCCGTTCCCCAATATATTGTACTTTTAATATGTACGTAAAACAAAACTGCAATATGTATTGATACGGGAAACTAGGATAAAGAACATTTAAAGAGTTAATGTTTTAAAACTATAGAAAGTATTTTTATGGTCTAATTTTTATTTTATTTTTGAAGTTTGAGACATAGATTCGGATTAGAAAAATTTGAAATCTGACTAAACAATCATTTTATAACAATTTCGTACCTGAAAAAAAAAACTGTCACAATATATTTCGATATTCTTCGTAAAAACACTAACAAGTACTTTTTAAAATGTCGCACTACGGTTTACAGAACAAACATTACCGAAGTTTTTCGTGTTTTGTTACTATTTTGTGAGTTTTGTGGTTTGGAAAATGTAATTGGGGGGAAGGGTGTTACTTTCGAAAGTAAGGAGAGTATTTTAATTTAAGCTCGAGCAAAAACCACTAGTTTGTCACACTCACAATTACTTTACGAATCTCTCACAGTTATTATACAACTAAGGGTTCCGAACAGTACCAGTTTTCTGTTATGTTGTTAACTTTAAAGTGCGTTCATCTCTTTATGGTGCTTCGTGCAACATTTTGATAATCCACGATGTAGGCGCAAGTAGTGCGATTGTCTCGACTACAATAGGAATAAGATATTTCAGACTGCCCCATCGTACGAACGCTTTGTGTACCTTCGCCAATGTTGTTTTTTTTCCGCAACAGCCGAAGCTCCAAGAATTACGAAAGATTCGGTATTTGAACAGTGTAGAAATCAGATCCTTTTTTCTTGTTCGTAGAAATGGAATGTTAAAATTTTTGTAATTTTTTCCATAAAATTCTCCTTAAATTTAAGGCAATTTCCAACAGCGTACACGCAGGTTTCTCAAACTCTTACTTAGGCAAATTACCCTCATACACAACATGAAAAATTGTTTATAAAATTCTGTCCTGCACAAAATATAAAGTGTGCACTTATAATTTCTATCAACATTAGGTAACCCAACTATCTCAGTAAAAAAAAATAAAGGAATAGTTCGAACTTTAAAACGGGCGATATACTATAGTAGTAACTTTATTATGCTTCAAATCAAAACAGAGCTATTTGTATCATTTACGTTTGATTATTAAGAGTAAAAGTAAACTAAGAATTTTTAACGCCGCGCGAATTTAAAGTTAAATTACAAACCTGTTTGTCAATTTCTCAGTTTCTTCAAGGTTGGCAAGACACATTTTTTAAAGTGGCCGAGTTTTCCCTGGTATCTAGACGTGGGAACGTATGTAAAAATGCAGAAGAATTGTCTTTATGAGATGTTTTCCTGCACATTATAGTCTGCAATCATAATTTCTATCATCTCTTACGTACGCAATCATCTCAGCCAGCACAAAAAAAAATTAAAAAAATTGTTCTAACTTTTAAATGGGCGAAAAGGTATAGTAACTTTATAATTATTATTAAATAAATACAGTTATTTGTATTATTTTATTATTAACGGCACGTGGAATTGAACGTAAAAACACAGACAGGTTTCAGAGTGTCTTCAAGGTTGGTGAGTGGCTGAGGTTTTCCCTGTAATCCGGATACGGGAGCCTGACGCCCTAGCGTCCCGCGCACCCGGGCGGCGGCGCCTCGACGCCGGGGTTCGGCCCGCATGCGCGCGGCAGGGTGAACGTGTCCGGCCTGCGTCTCGACCTCGACCTCCTCGAACACCTCGAACACCTCGAACACCACGGGGGGAGTCAGCTGCCTCGGCGCCCGGCCACACGTGCGCTGCGCGGTGCCTGCTTGGAGGGCGGACGAGCAGATCTCGTCTCGCGTTTCGTTAACCCTTTCAGCTCATTCGTCCACTGAAGTGGACAATGTAGGTATGTCTCAATGATACATGGAGTTCATCAAGCCTCGCATTTGTGGGTTAAGGTGTACATTATAGTCGACACCATACTCTTTATGACTATGCAATGCATACAATTTGATATAATTTTAAGTATTTTAATATGATAACTAATCACAATATTATTACTAAATAAATTATACAAAACATACTTTAGTTAAAAAATATATATATATTAAGTATTGTTAACGTATGACTGAAAGGGTTAATAATGGCTCAAACGCGAGTTTCTTAGCATGAAACACCCTGCGCAGATTCTTGAAAGCGCTCCACGGACTTGCATTGCAGTACCTTCATCTTCATTTCTAACGTTGAAATTTATTATAGTTGCCCCGCGCACGAGCGTAGGAAGTCCAAAGCCTTGCGCTTAGAGGCAATTACCACGCTAGATGCGCCAGCGAGCGTCGCGCTTATCATCCCGCCTCACTTGCACAAATACACCTCATGACTGGGCGGGCCTCTTAATTGGCTAAACAAAGCTTTTGGTCACTGAGCGGTCTCAACGTCGCCTACACAAACTTGAGGCGAATCAGGTCGATGTTTTCCAGTCTTGCTTGAAGCCAACTTTTGTCGCCAGCTTTCTCTAAATGCACGTACCACAATAATAGTCGGCAATCAATCTCAAAATCTACCATGCCCAACAGTCTTACAATGAACCAAGAACCACAGAGAGCGTGCTATTAATATCCACATGTACCATGACTCTCAAAGAGAAATTAAATTATCACCCATTCCAATTGCTGAGGTACATAGATTATAGAGATCATCCTATATATCCGAAAACATAAACTTTTTTTTACAATACCAAACTTATTCGCATTACATTTACAGATGTAATTTAGGAAAACGGTAAAAATAAGTTGGTAGTTTTGGCAGTTTTATTATTCGTACTCAATAAATCAGATTTAGCAATATTTTCTGATTTTGTTTGTTGCAAAACAAATTTTACCCACTTTTCAAACCCACTGTGTGATAATTCCGTACTAATATAAAACCCAGCGTTGCAAAAACATAACCAACAAAAAAGTGTAATTGAAAAAAATTCAGGAGTTTTTGCGTGATGCCGAAACAAACAAAACTATAAAATAATTATACATAATTACATATTCATAACGCAAATAGTCATTTCCTATAATTTTATTTTCATTCCTACATTTGAACAATGTTCGAAGTTTCTACCATAAAAGATTTGATTATTAGTAGAAAAGATATAGGTTACCACAGTCAAAACAATTCGTAATTTTGCTAGTTTCGTTGGTTACAAAATACGGAAAACAAATTTACAGAATACTTACATAAATTCGAAAAGTGACTGCCTCAAACACGCTAAAATAACCTAATAATTTAATGGAAAAAAAATTATTCTTGCCTCAAATAAGGAACTGGCTAAATTGCGCGCACATCTTCACGGAACCTGTCCCAACTGCACTACAGAAGAGAGTCGACATTAGCATTCACACAGGAAGGAAGAAAGAAGAAAGAAGACAGAAGAGAGACCGGAACGGAAGGCGGGGAAAGGGAGGGATCGAATGACAGCGGATAGAAACAACCCCTCTAGAGCCCGCGACGGGGGCGTAATGACGCCGAGGGGAGCGAGTCAATTACATGGGAATTGCCGGCCGCCCTCGGGGGTGGATTTAGAACGACTGGAGGGGGTTGTAGGGGGGAACGAGAGGGGGAAGCAACAGCTAGAAAGGAGAGGGAGGGTTAGGGGGTTGTGATTCCGGCTACGCGCTCTGCTCGGCGGGCGAAGCAGCAGCGTAGGGGTGTAAAATGGGGTGGGGGAGGGGTGGCTGCCCTTATCGGGAGAGCAGCGAATTCCCGCAAGCCCTGCGCACCGACACTTCGGATCTTCATTAGCCCGCGCACCGACTAGCGCCCTCGCTCGGATAATGGACGTTGAGATGCGCGTTAACAACCGAAATTCCGAACAGCGCCGTACTCCAGTCCGCAAATAAAAAAATAAGAATGAAACACTATCTATCTCTGGTACCTGCATTGCAATTATTAAATTTGCTTTTAATTAATTAATGTTAAACTGAAAAAAAAACTTGCTCAAAATTACGTGTATTCTATACTTTTCCCCGGTGTTAATTCAATCGCAATAAACTGATAAACTTATATATAAAATATTATTGCGTCTCAATATAATAATGAAAAACTTCATGGGACTCGTTAAATGATACAACTAAGTTAAAGGATGATGGCGCACGCCTAAAGTTCATTAACCTCATGTTCACTATCATGAATATAAACGTGAAAGTTTTCAATTCGATGAGATCAACAAAGGTGAAATGAAAATTGAGCGAAGGAGTTTTACGTGGGACGAAATTTAACGGACGGAAGGTTTCCTCGGGAAACGTGGTACTAACGTAGAGCTTATTTCGCCCGGTGGCACAACTAGGTGCTTGACGAAAACTAAATTCAGACTATTTAACACATGACTATTATAAATCATTGCCCCAAGCTTTTTTTTGTATAAATGTCAAAGAACCTTCTCACGAAAAGAAACAAATTATTAATGCAAGTTAGCAGGAACTAATTCCCGGTACAAAATCATCTATTAAAGACGCAAAGTGCCCTTTTTTCCCCACTAGTCCCAATGACATACGGAGCGGAAAATCGCGATGGATAATGAATTAAAACTCGCATCCCGGATTACCCAGGATCGAATCCTGTTCTGGCCATCCTCGATTGTTTTCCACGACCTCAGCAATGGCCGAACAAGGATTCTAACCTAATTCGTTCCGAATCAGAGTCCACCTATTTACTGCAGTGTCGCATAGCTCGGTTGCCATGTTCTACTCGGGTGAATTCTAGTCTTCAACTATAGGCCTTTACACAGTTGAAAACTCAAGACATGTGATTTTACGGTTTGAATTTACTCCACGTAAAGTTCTGCAGGAAGAATATGTCCCAAATTTCCTTGTATTTTATTGTAGTTTACGTAATCCGTCTCCAATGTCCTCGTCATTGACGACATTAGCAAAATCTAGAATAAATTTCGTGATAAATATGTTTTAACACGGTGAGAAATAACACCATTAAAACACATTCAACGTAAACAATACCTTAAGAAACGCTGTTAGTTGAGGGGTTTTCCTGTACATTTATTACGATATACGAATAACTTTCTTGCATTTAAAGTTTCGTTTCAGATTTTGTCGACAGATAATTTACTAAACATCATTTGCGTGACGTTTTGCAGTTCTAAAATTACGTTTGGTAAGTACATTTCTGGTGAGAAAACCAGTAACATAACAAATTCAAGAGAGCTATTTTGACAAATTTCCAGGAACATCACCAAGTAGCAAAGACAATAAAGTGAAATGCCAACTCTACATGTGACACTTAGCCTTAAGGGTGTATGCCCCGTTCTAGGTCATTATTTTATATTCACGTTCCACGCGGTTAAACTTGCCGACATTTTGTGTGGCTGAACTTTCACAAAATGATTATATATACCTAGATAAATCGCATAATTTAAGTATAATTAGCTGACAAAGTTGCATTTTTGACGGTTTTGAGCTGTATGGATAAGGAGAATGAAATGGAATATAAAACTGAAACTTTCTAGGTTTAAAATAAATGGTACTGGCTGCTATGTGATATGGTTTAATTTCTTTCAAAAAAAATAATATTAACTGGCCTTTTAAAATTATCAGCTTGTGAAAAAAATGAGAAGCAAATGAAAAATTAAGCGCAAAAAGTAATAATAAAATTAATAATACTATTCAAATACATAGCTATCTGTTGTATTAGAAACAAGTGCGCAATATTCGTGTTAGATTTCTAACTTTTTGATCAACAAATAAAAGATAATTCGTTTTTTTTTATTTTACTCCATTTTACCCTCACGTCTCATTATTTATACGAGCTGAAGCAGTTTTATAACACTTTAGTACACCGTTGTAATAAACAATAACCAGGAAAGTTTTGAAAAGCATTTGAACTTCTTGAACGCGATTAGATTTTTTTAAAATTAAGTTAAAGTTTTTTATATTTATTTTATGAGTTCACTAATAATTCTTTAGGCGTTCTTTGCATCCAACACTGCCTTGCATAGCCGAATGATGCATTTGGGACTTAACATAAATTTAAAAAAAATCAAATCTAAAACACGCGACAAAAAAATTATAAGGGTTAAGAACTAAAATTTATGTAAAACTTAAAAAATAATAATAATAAATTATGACCCAAGGTATTTTTGCTCAATATGTATTTTCTAAATGGGTCCACCAACACGTACTTTCCGTTTTTCTAACTCTCTACAAATCACCTTGTATATATGTTTCATTTTGTTAAAGTATAAAAAGTTTAGCTGAGTTGAACGTAAACGTATGACCTGGAACGGGACATTCACCTTTAAGGACCAGTCCTCAGCACCATGCAAGACTGGCGGTGATTAGGGTGGAGGGGGGGGGGGGGGCGGCACTCCTAATTTTATGTACGGAGCCACTAATCGAGCGTGGGAACACGGGCTGTTAGGCCAGCTTCAAACCCCCTCCCCTTCACCCCCTCGCACTACCGGCACCACCCTGGGCACACACGTACAACAACAAGGCGCCTGCGGCCTGCCGGCAACCCAACACACCTCCGTGGCCTCAAGTCACGCTGCCAACTATGCTGTTACAGACCTCTGCCCTAGGGCCGGATTCCAGCGGTGAACCAATGTGTGTACATACATACATACACACTCACATACGCATATATGACTAGCTAAAAATAAATTGTGGCTCTTTAGTCTAGAAGAAAGTGCAGGAAAAGTTTTTGATCGCTGCACAGTGTGTCCACACAAGTAAGTTATATAATTTTCCTGACCTTCCAAAAACCAACATTACTAATTTCCCTATTTTTTTTGTAAATAATTTACCTATTTCGCAATTTTCTGAGAGGAATAAAGAAAGTTCAACCTCCACCATCCTCAGATCATAGTTCAAACAGAAACTTGCAAACGCAACTTTATAGTGCGCATGACTATGCACTAAAACACAATTTGGAGAAAAAATGCTTCACATTATAAGTGATGGTAGACTAAAGCATGATACTTAACCCTTCAAATTACTATCACCTAGGGGGTTTCCATTACTTGTTCCGGATTTCAAGTAAATTCAATGACTTTACCTGACCAATTTCAACTTTCCAGATTTTTTCCTGATTTACCAGAGTGCGAAAACCCTGTCGTAAGTTCTACATTAAAATTAAAAAAAAAAAAAAAAAAAAACTTTGCCTAACCAAAGGTCACTTCAGTGCAATTTCTTCATTGTGTCGTTAATGAGGGTTTAATTTTTAATTCTACAAGGCTTCGAACACAAAAATGTTATTTATTTTAATGTATTCGACGAATGCAGACCAGTGAGAGCTGTAACAATTGTACACATTCTGGTAAGAACCAGCAAATGTGTCATAAATCACGAGCTGCTGTTTTCTGCGAATCAAAAACCAACGGCATGGTTCAAATTTATGAAAAAAAATCACAGCTTTACATTTGATATTTATCAATAGAGGCACGTGCATGATGGAGTAACATATGCACATAAAAATACGCCACTGTTTACATTGGTTAGTCATACGCTAACACTGGCACCACACAGAAATTTCAGTAAATTTTGAAGAAAAGGTATTGTTTATTTACAGAATAAACGGATCATATATTTCTTGCAGAGATCAAAGATGATAATTTGTCGAAGATACACGAAAAGTTCTTCCCCAATGGAGGCTCCAGAATGCTATTTTGCTTTGTTATCGAGGAGTCTTGTCTTAGATTTGACAGTTCCCAAAAGAAGCGCTGGTGGTAACCATTTCCCAAATTTCACTTGCAAAGCAACACATGACGTTTGGTTTATGATCACTGACAATCACATTAAGTTTTTTTATTTTTTTATACAAACAACAGAACAATAATGACATAAAGATATGTAGGCCAGTGGAACTACTTTTGAGTACTGTCAAATTTGAAACAAGTTACATGAAAAATACTATACCGCGAAGTATACCAAAAGATGTAGCAAAAGCTACTGAAGGACTCTTCAGTCCTCTATTCCATTTTTTATTAGTATAAATCCCAATTTTTTTATTATCCACTGTGTGTGTGTGTGTCGTAGAAAAACAGCTGGAGTGAAAGACTACCAAATGTTAGTTTCAACATAGCGTTTTTCATGCAGTTCAACTGTAACATCTCGTGACAAATTAATAGTAATGCCAATAAAATTAATTTAAAGAACTTGGCTTGTGAAACTGAATTCTAAGCACTACCCGTTCACAGCGTAAACTGTGGTGATCAGTGTGTCTGATATTGTTTGTTTCGAGGGTATTTAAATGGCGTTTGGGGAAACGGTGTTCGTATTGAAATAATAATACCAACGGAAAAAATAATTTTTAACGTGTTAAAGCATATTCGCCTTCCAAATTTTAAGTGGAGTGATGCGAAATTTTTTAAAGACGCGCAGACGTTGTGTGCAATGAAGGCCACAGTATTGATTTATATATGAAGTTATCACTTGTTAAACTCACGCGCATGCGCAGTGAAAGAAAAAAACATTTTAAATAAAAAATAAATGACGTGATAAACATAAATTAATAAAAGCAGTCCGGGAAAGAAAAATTGGTTTTCTACTGTTTTACAATTTCAAGTTGTGTGGTTGGTTACGTCTTGCGACTTCGGTCATTTATAAACGACTGTGATTTTCTTGCGCTTGTAGCGTGTTGCGTTCCTTGCTTAGTTTATACACCCGGCCTCAACCCCACTTTCGTTTTCTTTCTGCAGTCTTCAACGTGGTCGGTGAGAGAGCGAGCGTAGAGGTCCCTCGCTCACTTCCTGCGCCGACGCGCGCGTTAGAAGGTCTCTCTCTCTCTCTCTCTCTCTCTCTCTCTCTCTCTCTCTCTCTCTCTCTCTCTCTCTCTCTCTCTCTCTCTCTCGCTCTCTCTCTCTCAGCGGGGGCAGCGAATTGTTTATATGTTAATCTGTTAATGGCCGGGGACATGCAGCTAACTCTTTCTTCCCCCCCCCCCCTCCTCTCTCACTCTCTCTGCTGGGGAGGAAGTGGCAGCTACTACGCTTCGAGCTCCGTCGCTCTGGCGGTTCGGGGCGTTTCACATTCGGGCAAGTTTGCTCGCGACGCACGGCGAGGTATTCCACCTCAATCCTCGGCCGAAAGGCGATCTTCTGGTACTGATCGCAGCACATGCTGGCAGTGGGTCCACACCACACGAGCACGAGGATATCCAATGAGCGACCTCGCTGCCTGCAGGTAGTAACTTGCAAGACAGTTGTTTCCCACAGGAGCGTCACCGCCTTCGCACGCAGTTCTCCATTGAACACGTACGTGCCTCAAGGACCTTGCAGCCCCAGTGTGATCAACTGAACATTTGAAAATTGTACGTGTCAAAGTGTATGGCCTTTTTTTAGACGTTTAAAAGTGTTGTAAATATGATGAGCGCATTTTAGATGCAATCATAAACGAGATATTTTTGATGTGTAACATCTTACCTCTCGGTATACGGCAAATGGAACAGAAATCGCACGGAGAAAGGAAATGTGTAACTTCGTTGCTGCCATCTGTGGCGGATGGCGGGAACCAAAGTTCACAAAGACAAAGGGAAACTTTATAGTATTAATCTAATGGGCAGTATTTTAATAGAAATTTACTGTCGAAAATCCGGTCCAAAGCCGGGGTTTAGATTTTTTTTTCATGTCTGTTTTTCGCTTTTATCGGAGCGTACGTTTTATTGCACAGTTTTAAATTTCGCTCTGCAAATCGAATGACCCCGACAGTCGATGTAACTACTCCGGCATAGAATTCTAACGGCGGGTGTGATAACTGTGTGTGATTCGCGTTCAGAAATGTAGTTGAAAACACGAAGCTCGGCATTATTGTAAAGATGTCTATATTAAACTAGCTGCAGTACCCGGCTTTGCCCGGGCTGAACACCGGGTGATATATTGTCCGCGAGTTACAGCAAAATGGATAGCGATATGTCCAGTGTGGTGGACATTAAGAAATGACACATAATTACTGTTTGTGTACCTGTGACCTATGGTTTTCTGTTTACCCATGGCGATCGGTTGAAAGGTTTAGAAGTTGATGCGCTACAGCGCCATCTAGCGGCGAGTTACAAAAAAAATTGTTAGCATAAAAACCTTCTGCATGATAAAAACACTTCCATGTGCCAACTTTCATGACGATCGGTCAAACGGTGTAAGAGTTTATCGACGACATACATGCCAACATCCAATTTATATATATTCTTATATTTCGAAATTTTGGGGCTTTCACTTTTGCGGAAAGTGGATGTTCAGGACCTCGAATGGTTTGGAACACTCCATCTCGAAAGAATAGATATTTGAAATTCCTGAAATTGTCGAAATTTTGGGGCTTTGATCCCAGAGGGGGGCGGGGGGTTCGAGGACCCTGAATGGCTCGAAAACACTTAAAATCGACAGAGGTAGATTTTTCAAATTTTTTAAACTTTCGAAATTTTGGGGCTTTAACCACCTGGAGGAGTGGGGGGGGGGGGGGGTTACGTTGAGGACCCCGAATGGCTCGGAAACACTCCAAATCGAAAGAGATATAAAGGAATATAAGAATGTAGGCATTTACTGTACTCCTATCTACCATAATAACAATATTGACAAATAGAAAGCTTATTACCTACCTATTAATAATTATCTAAATAAATTAATAAATAACTCTATGTTTAAGAATTTACGTACATACATAACAATAAACTTCAAACTATACACACCCAAAAAAAAAACTAAGGATGTTTGTGAAACTATATTTATTTGTCATAATGTTTAAAACATTTGTATGATTTCTTTATATGTAAAACTGTGGTGGCAATATTCCGCTTATCCAAAGGAGTATAGAAATTAATAGAGACATCACTCCCTGTACACACCACAAATCTTTGAATTAAGTATAAAAAAACATAGTCCAAAATGAAACAAAAAGTATAAATAACAACTAATTTGACAAAAAAATTATACAACTAGAATGACAATGTTAACATCCGCCTGAAATTTAATAGAAGTAGGTAGGTAAGAATATATATATATAAGAAATTAAATGAAATTAAAACATACATAAATAAAATTATCTCACACTCAACCAAACATAATGTTTAATATGAAATAAAGGAAGATGGCAATTACACGTAACTATTCTAATTAATAAAAAAAATCAACTTTCCTGAAATAGTTAAATTCAAAATTTTCAACAATATATTACATAATTGATAAATATTTCTGGTCTTGGTCTCAGCAGCCCTAAGACTCTTGACGCTCAGCAGATAAATTATAAACACTAAACCAAACTCCTTGCAAATAAGTAGGTAATGTAAAAAAAAAATAACAATATTGACAAATAGAAAATATGAGTAGGCCCTACCTACCTATGAATAAATTTCGAAGAAATTTATAAGTTTAAGAATTTATGTACCTACATAATATTAAATTCGAAACTATCCACACAATAAAAACCTAAGAATGTTAGTGAAACTAATTTTTTTATTTGTCATAATACCTAAAATACGTATGTTTCCAAAATGAAACAAAGTATAAATAATGACCAATTTGACAAAAAAAATTGTACAACTCGAATGACATTATAACATACTAGTGAAATTTAAAAGAATTATGAGTGCCCTAGGTAGGGAGGAAAAATATATATAGAAGAAATTAAATTTTAAAAAATGGGTGCGTGTACTTAAGTACGCGCATGTGAAGTTATACTTCTTTGGCATCATTAAAAAATAGTTTTTAATTGCATTCAAAAATATTGCGTGGAGTCCCTCCGCGTGGAAGAAGTGAAACTTCGTAATGTGGAAATGAAAATAGGAAGGGGTAGAAATTGATTTTTAGTGAAATCATATTGTATCAAATCAAACTAAAAAAATAAAGGAAATAAATTTGTAACGATTCATAGATTGATCTTCAGAGAGAGAGAGAGAGAGAGAGAGAGAGAGAGAGAGAGAGAGAGAGAGAGAGAGGACACCTATTCAATGTCTATAAAACTAACTTTTTTATGAGAGCAGATTTTCATGAAATATATCATGAAATCATTCAACGATAAAACCTGTTTATTTAACCAAGCGGACGGGTTCGCCCCAAGGAGAAAATAACGCGGCGAGACCTCGTGGACATAGAGAAATGACACACTCACTATTTATGTGTCTATGAAACATGATTTTTTTCTGCAATTTAAATTGTAATATACAAAAACGGTATTGAAAATTGAAACAAAATTGGCGACACTCAAACTGTCAGGAGATTTTTTTTTCTTACTGTCTACTTAGTTCCTTACAATAGCAAAACGTAACGTAATGGCTTGAAAGCTATTGCTCGGCAGACATAGAGGAATGACACTAACAGTTTGTATATCTATGACACACATTACATTTTTTAGTTTTTTCTTAACTCAGAATCGAGATAAAATATCCAATTGTGAATCTAAACCATCCTCGAATCCCCGTGAACTCACACAAACAATTTCATCAAAATCGGTCCAGCCGTCTAGGAGGAGTTCAGTAACATACACACGCACACAATAAATATATATATAAAGATTTTATGTCAGAGTTTGTATTATAAGCGTATTTGCAACATGAGAAAAAAATGGATTTGCTCTTTAACGAGGTTAGATGTTACACATCTCTGGCAAGTATCGAAGGACTAGCTCAATTTTTTTTTATCCAGTAAGAATTCAAAAAATTTGTTATATTTCAGGGTGTTTCCCTGTATTCGTTTCATCGTAAAATTACAAAAGCAACTTATCTTGTTACAATATTATGAAAATTTTTTTTGCAAAATAGAGCAGTTTTAATTTTAATTACTTTTTAATTTGGTTTGTAACTAGAAATAATATTTTTCATTACTGTAATTTTTTTCCTCATTTTTGCGGCCCTTCTGGTATCAAAATTATTTCAAGGAAAGAAGTTTACGACAAACTGAAACAGACATCATTAACAAAGAAACTCGACTTGGTTGAAAATTATTTTTTTTAGCAAGCACAGCCTTTCCTGAAAACCAAACATTATTTTAAAATAGTTTTTATGTAAAATCACAGTTGAAACAAGGTGGCTTTCTGATCAAAAAAATAAAGTGCGCTCTTAAAAAAAAATATATAATTAGCTACAAAACACGCATCAAATACTTGCTACGAAAGCTAGACATGGTCGACTATCAAAGCAATTTAATGAGTTAAATGAACGCAGTAAAATACTTAATTCGCAAGAACTGTGAGCCCATGTAGATACGTCTGAGTTGTCCTCTACTCTAAGAGCAGATGGAAACGTTGAGGGATCAAAAGTTCTGAAGAATATAACAAAATCTTCTAATCTGGCAAAAAAATTACTGGTAAGCATATATGCATATAAACATGCAGCAACGAGCCAAATGTATCTCGGTGGACGCCATTTCAAGCATTAACCATTTTTTGGAAGCAAATTTATCGAGAAAACAGCACGAAATCATAATAAACAATTACAAGAAACTTTTTTCGTGTTACAGTATTTTACAAAAGGCAAAACAAGAATGTTACCCGAAACGAAAGTCATATCTTGTAACGGCTACACGTGTAGAAGTTGAACTTCAGGATTTGTCGCATCATAAAGCGTTAGAACGATTGATATTATTTAGAATATGTTTTAAAAACTCTTAGTAATTATGAATTAAATTCAATGGAATTAGTTTTCAAATGGGGCTGTGACGTACCGCAGCAAACAACATACAGGAAAACATTTGAAAACCGCAATTATTCTGATCCAACATTTCATTCTCCATTTGTGCCTCTTCAACGTTAATCTGGAAAATTCCAAACCTCCATTGCCTCGGCATTGCAGGTATATAAGAATGAGATATTTATAGCTTAGTTATTAATTATAGCCTCGAATGAATCTTTATTCTCTAATTATGCACGAGACTATCTGTAATTCAAATAAATTGAGTGATTTATTTGAAAATATGTTTTACTATTTACTAGCTTTAAACTGATTGCACTTTTATGGGATAGTTCTGTTTCAAAATACTTGCAAATGACCGATTCATTCGAAAATAGATTTCCAGCGTTTATTTAGTTATTAGATAGAAACATTTTAACAGCAAAAAGTTATACATATTTTTAATCAACTATTTGATACAAATACCCCACAGAGCGACGAATGGATTCACCGGGCGAGTTGGTAAACAGTTAGAAAATGAAGTAAATTCTCTAACCTTTTAAGGAAGGATGCCTGTAGTAGGCACATTCAGGTATAGTTCTCACTGTTCTCTCGACTTTGCGTGAAGCAACAGGCTTCTAACTGGCAACACTAAATTCTTATTAAATTACGTTTCGCTCTCTCCCCAGAACTAAAGCTATCATGTCGCGGTCATGGATGGCATCGTTGCTCTCGCTGGGCGCGCGGCGTTGTTTATAAACACTATCGGCCGCGCCTGCTTAGCGTCTGGGAGCCCCCACGACCCGAAGACAGTTTACACTAGCTCTCCTTTGACTACTTTTCATCCTGTCCTTTGGCCCTGCGCGCATGTTTCCACACAGACACAGCATATCTCGAGTACACACGCAGTCCGTCTATGAACACCTCCAAACAAAACTGCGCGAGAAATACACCGGTAAGTACCTACCAACAACGGATAAAAGAATTTTGTTCGGGAGGGGATATATATATATATATATATATATATATATATATATATATATATATATATATACATATATATATATATATATACACACACACACACACACACATATAATATGAATATATAAAATTAGTGTGTTCAGTGTCCTTACGTCAACAACAAGGGGTCTGGACAGTTACATGACCATTCTCAACATGCAGCACTTACTATGTGGTTTGGAGTTACAGGCGTTGTAACAGCTTACCTTGCATCACCCAAAATAACAGTCTGCCTTCACCGATATCTCGCATATGCCCCCCCACCCTTACGACAGCCGCTTAATTACATACATGCGATCTATGACAGTTCAATTAAACTGTTTCAGGGGAGCAAACATTAAAAAATGCGTAGTTCTAATAAATATATGATTAATTCACTGTAAGAAGATTCGTAGACAGATAAATTTGACACGAAGTGTTTGACATTATTTTTATTCAAATGTTAAATTCAAATTCAGAGTTTCGAATAGCTCATTCTGAGTACTGGAGTCAAGCGTTTCAGGATTAGCTTACTAGCTGTTTCCACCGGGCACTCTGGCAAGGACGTTAACAACCATTTAAAAATTATATAAATTATAATTCATGAAAATTGCATGGCGACCAAACAATATATATCTAACAGACTATCTGTATTCTGGTACGATGACTCCGATACTGGAATATTCGTGTACTATTTGAACATCATAAAGACACAACTATTGAATATGCTTACTAGCTGAAGTCGAAAAGTCGAAGCATAGGGGTAATGAGAAACAATGCTTTGCAATACAAAATCTCAGGGTAAAGTCTCAGCTCTCGGTATACGGCATTTCGTGGGAGTAATTTCGTTAATGCGGCGGAAATTTGTAACAGGAAGTACGGAGAAGTGCGCGTCATTCAATTTTTCGGTGTAGCCTACAGTTAGCTCTTGTTCTGTAGCGTGTCAGCCAGCGCAAATATGACCATGGCATTTCAAAAGAGAAAGAAGATATAGCTGTTTACCGCTCGTTCGGCTGCCAGAGTTTTGAACAGCGCGACGTTATAAATTCGTCGTGAAATAATAATGCATAATATAGAATATAACACCAATAATTATAAGTGTTGCATTAAAATACGTGTAGTGTTAATACACAGTTTGTGATACTGAGGTCAGGTGTAAAACATCACTGGCGAGTATTTAAAGCCTGGCTTTTTTCTTTTTTTACTTTTCTCGTCGTTACAATTATTAAAAGACCAAAACTAATACTTTAAAACAATACCTACCTTACATTCATTGTTCTGTAACAAATCTTTTCAACTAACATTTTACTAACTGTAATATATGTTGAAAATATTTGTTGCAAAACCACAAATGCAAAGGCGGTATCGTGTTAAGATTGCACGAATAGCCCTTAAATAATAGTAATTGGAGAGGATTTTTTTTTTTAAAAAAAAAAGAACATTCCCGACAAGAAGAGAGGAAAGCTGGAAACACGGCCGACGCCCGCCTCAAGGCCTGCGAGTCACAAGCAGGTGGAGCACACGTCACGCGTCACGTAATGCAGCGTGTGCCAGCCGAACAGAGACGCAGTGCGCAGGCGCTGCCAACAAGTTACCACGTTGTACTTTTTTAATCGAGATCAAGGTGGCCGCCTGACCGAGCCGCCAAACGACGTGCAGAGAGGGAAGCCTACGATGTACATTCTGTATTGCACAGACCCGAATACTCACGTTGGCAAGCCTTCTTTCAACAGACGAGAGAGTCAAACGCCCGATCGTGCATCTTCGGTTGTTTTTTTTTTTTTGGTTCATTGTAATTGAAAAAATATACAATTCATGATAATTAATGGTCAATTAGGTTAGGTTAGCTACATTATAAATACTTTAAAACATTGTGGACGGTTGATTTGGTTAGGATAGCTACATTAATAATACTGTGAAATCATGTAAAAAAAAAAGCTAGCATTAACTTCGGGTTTGGCTCTCTAGTCTGTGAAAAAAAGGCTTGCCAACGTGAGTATTCGGGACTGTGCAATACGGAATGTACATCGTAGGCTTACCGTGCAGAGATAGGTCCGGGTGTCAACGCACCGTTTACAAAACCGCTCAAGATTTCTTGAAAGTGTTTGCACTTGTCTATTCCTGGTTTTGTCTTCGAAATGAATTCTAATTTTCTGGACTGTGAAAACCGCTAAAACGACTATTTTCACGCGTGAAAAAATCTGAACACAGTTTTGTAAGTGGTAAAGGTTAAGTACAGGGATCCTTCATATTTAATACTGTTACGATTTTCCAGCGGGGGTTCGTAAAGGATAGCCCAATTAATAGATTTTATTTCACACACACAGTTTTATTTATTACCACTACTTGTCACTTACAATTAATCTTCTAAGATGGCAGATAATTAATTACACTAAAAAAGGTAAATTCCCCAGTCACTCGTTTCACACACCTCGCTGGACCGCACTTCCGGCGCAACTCTCGCCGCAGCACCCCTCGTGGGTCTCCGCTGCGGGACTCCGTCGCCGCACTCCGCCGCCGCCGTCACACCCTTCGCCGAGATCCCACACGACGACTCGCCCGCAACTTCACTCGGGACTCCGCCGCGCCCGCGACTCTATCGCCCGGAAACTCCCGACTCCCGACTCCACTTACTCACTCACTCCCTGCCCTGGAACCTTCGTCCAAGGACTTCGCCACTCTGCCGCACCCGCGGCACTATCGCCCGGAAACTCCGCCGCGGGAGAACTCCCCACTGAACTCTCTCACTCAGACTCTCTGCCCTGGAACCTTCGTCCAAGGACTTCGCCACTCTGCCGCACCCGCGGCACTATCGCCCGGAAACTCCGCCGCGGGAGAACTCCCCACTCAGACTCTCTGCCCTGGAACCTTCGTCCAAGGACTTCGCCACTCTGCCGCACCCGCGGCACTATCGCCCGGAAACTCCGCAGCGGGAGAACTCCCCACTCACTGACTCTCTCTCTCTGACTGACTCGAAGGTCGGCCCAACCTCCTTAAATAGCCCTTGGGTTCCCATCCAGAACAATCGGGCATGTCTCCGAGATATCGCGCGACCTTCGCCGTCGAAATGCCCAGAAACGCATCGTGAGTCCTCGAAGGACGCGGTGGCTGCTCTAAGAACGCCGATAAAGGCGTCTGAGTCATTTTATTCCGCAGTGCGGCCTCTTTTAAGTAACCCGATCTGAGGCAGGTGCGCGCTGCGACGGTCAGGATGTAGCGAGATAGTATGACACGAGATACCAGGGAGAGGATGCGGGTGGAAGGGGGCGCAGACAGGCCGAACGAGTGCGGCGATGCCATGCACTGCAGCCAAGCGCGATCGTAACAATACTATAGCATACAATATTATAGGTTTGCCACTTGAAGCACCACAGAGGCGTTTTACCGACGAGAAGAATGTACGCCAGTTCGGTGTCTGGCGCGTAGAGGCGAAGAAACGTGTGTTGCGCGAGCCAACGTCGCCCTTAGCAGCCACAGCGCTTTTAGAGCTCGTTTTCCCAGCTAGGCGGCCACCTTGTAAGCGTAATGTTGGGTACTCCGTTTTATTGTCATTAATAGAGACCTGAAAAATTAGCGTTATTTTCTGATAGAAGACAAAACCCCAAACACTTACACCAGGCTCGCTGTAGGAAAGGTTTTGATGGAGATTAAAAACGGACGAAAACTAGCTTCTACTGCGCAGCTCAAGTACCCCCTCCCTTCTTGGTGACGAAGAGGGGAGTGTAAAGGAAAGAAAACACGTGTACGGTACACACCATACTGAAAACATCATGCGGCTGTTATGTAGTTGGTTCGCCTACTGTAATACTTGATTTACTATCCCTTTCAGAGTGGTTACTTTCGGCACAGCAAAACACGTATATACAGTATACATTACACTGAAACCAAAATACATTTTCCAGGTTACTTACCTACTGCAGTTCTTCAATGCCCGACAACTCGCTGTCCCTTTCAGAGTGATTTCTGTCATCACTGTAGCTATCAGCTTCACTTGAAGTGTCAGTTTCTTCGCCTAAGTTAATTATCACTTCTTCCGCAGCGATATCAATTGCCCCTTCCTGTGTTCTATATCCGTTTTCAATTGTTTGTACGTGTGCACATACTGACTTCCATTTGTCCTGATCTATCTCGGAGAACCGTTTATTGCACAAAGCGATAACACTTTTAATGTTAAAATCAACATTTCGTTGCGCAACCCACTGTTTAACGTCCGCCCAGATGAGTTCGATGGGATTTAAATCAGGGTGGTATGGAGGAAGACGTAAAACTCGGTGAGAGTGCTGTGACATAAGCTCGTCAATAACGTAACTCTTATGTAGTTCTTTGTGTTTTTTTATTATTTCGTACAACTCTGGTTTCAACATGTCGGGCCGGAATGAAATACCTTTTTCACGTAGCCATGTCTTCATGTCCTCTTTCTTGGAGTTGGAGTTAGGACACTTTTCACGGAGTTTATTGTGATACGGTGCGTTGTCTATTACCAGAACACTGTTTTCTGGAAGATTAGGTATAAGCTTCTCTAATACCCACTTCTCGTAATTAGTGGCGTTCATTTCATTGTGATAGTCACCCGTAGCTTGCTTTGAACGCCACATTAACAACGCATCCTTGATAAAACCCATTTCGCCACCTGCGTGAACAATTATCACTCGCTCGCCTTTAGATACGGGTTTCAACAGGCCTGCATTGCTTTCGTCACTCCATGATTTTTCTGTACAGTGCGAGCTCAGTAAATACGTCTCGTCCATGTACACTATAGGCCTGCCTTGCTGCCTAGCTTCCTTTATCTCTCTTAGATACGCAATCCGTTTGTATCTTATTTCTTGTCTCTCTGTAAGTACAGAACGATTTGTTCTCGTTTTCTTCCATCTAAATCCCAATTCTCGTACGATTTTTCGTAAGCTTGTTGCTCCTCCCTTAAAACCAATACTCTTTCGTAGTTCTTGTAGTAGTCTTGGGATAGTAGGGGCGATTTTCTGATTTATATAAAAATTGTGAATACTTCGTCGCACAACACACTTATCAAAATCGTCAAGTCCCGTAACATGCTTCGTACGCGTCCTATGCTTGTTTGGTGTTTCGAAACGTGTGCCCTCGCCGACTGCAATACGCTGCATCTCTTTGGTAATCTGGGTAACTACATTTGTAGACACGCCTGTAGCCACAGCAACACGTCTTCGTGCTTCGGCAAAAGGGATGATAGGCTCTTGAGCCGCTTTTTCATTGTTCATGAACTCAATCACATTCGCAATAACTTCTCGCGTTTGACTATGCAGAACCTTGTGTTTCAGCTTCGAATGTATTGGAGGCATTGTTACGTATATACCTCAAGAGAACGTGCACACAAAATCCGACAATTCTCGCGGTAGCCTACTCTGTTAAATACGTACACAACACAACCACGGAAAGAGGAAGACTGATATATTCACGCACGGTAGTAGTCTACTAGACAGCCGTGCGCTATCGATGGCCTTCGCAGGCACAGCCAATTAGAGCACAGGCGCCGCTTTGACTGCCGAGGGGGGCGGTATCACAACCTGCGCGTCTCAAAGCCCTTCCTAGCCTGCGCGAGTTGTACCTAAATAAGTCAAGGTCTATTTTTCTAATGGCTGCTGTCCCATTTAATGTTCCGTACCGATGTAGCATACAGTTGTAATGTTGTTACCTTTTGTTTTACCTTTAGGGCGACTCGACTTACCGATGATCCAATGAGAATTTCATTCCAATGTACAGTGGTACGCATTCTCGCCTGGCTCTAAATAATTACGCCAATTTCGTAGTCGTTAATACAATAATTTAAGGGCTTTTCTTGTAATTTTATCATGATTCCTCTATTGAATTTTGTGTTTCGTCACAAATTGTGCCACCAAATATTTCCCAAGAGTTATTTAATAACGGTAAAAAGTTACACAATATTTTTTTTTTAATTATGACCACTTACGTGAAATTTTACAGCTTCCAAATCCGGTGAAAGAATTCGTGACCATACACTTGCAAAAGAGTTATCGTTACAAATTTATAGGAATAGCTTAATCAACAAAACGAAAAGACCTAAATTGTAAGTAAGACAGAACCTTAAGGACGAACGTACGTAGACATATTGGATGGGTAAATTTCTTTGCTATAATTTTTATTTACAATTATTGGCAATACTCCGTACAAACAAAACATTTATGATCGAATTCATGTCGTGTTTTGGTATTAATCGACAGTCATCTGCGTGTAACCGCCAGTTTGGACGGCCAAAAATAGATTTTATTAAGACCCATTAACACTGAGTAAAGATGCATCATAGCAAATCTTAACAGATAGGGAATGGTATGACTAGCCGAAACATAAGAGTATAGTATAGCACGCATAGTTTCTGGGCGCTCTACGTGCAAGTTTACGTTCTACTGCGAATATTATGTATTCTGAAGTAAGTTTAAATAAAACGGCTATGGTCTGCGATGAATCGGATGAGTGTTTATATATTTCAATTAACTCCAGCAGGGTTGTCATAATTTATACTAAGAAAAATTCGTCTGGTAAAACCTAATTCCTTGGCATAATTTTCTTAAGCCAATTAAAAAGACTCTACTGTTTATAGGTAATGTTATTCCAGGTATTTCCCTATGTTTATTATCAAAGTTATTAAAAGGCTGAGGTTTATACTTAAAAACGTTTAAAAATTGAGTCACATATTCACACAGTTTTCCATAAACTAGTGCTATTCATGAAGCACTAACGATCTATATTTATTCTGACCTTTACGAAAGCATGTACATACATACATACATACATACATACCTACATAGATGGAATCAAAATAATTTTATAATAGTTTCGCACGGTAGAAAAGTTTACTAACATAATAAAAACATACATGTTTTATCATCGAAGCTAGTAAAGTAACAACAAAGATACGATAATCCGGTTACGCACCATTCCATTCTCCATGTTGCCATAGGGAGACTGGAAACCTGGCTTATCTGCAACAAAAAAAATTAATTAAATAAATAACACACAAATAAACAGCACAAAACACATAATTGTAACCGTGAAATGCAGTATGCAAAAAAAAAAAAAAAAAAAATTTGAAACAGGACGTTTACGAAGCATAGCTCGAGATCCCTTTTCAATGGCATACGGTATTGGCGGAAAAAAAGAAATTATTACACGACAGCTGCAAAATATTGTTTAGTCCAATTTAGATGCTTTCACGGTATATTATATATATATATATATATATATATATATATATATATATATATATATATATATATATATATATATATACTACTTAGGCTATATTTTGTGAAAATTCGAAATTCCAAAGAAGTTTCTAAGGTTTTTCATATCATTGTACCTTGCTCGTGTAGTTCCTGAAAACAATTTTGTAATAACAAGAAAATCACAATTTTCTTTACAACTTCAGGATGTTCATAAACGAATGTTTCCTGAAAGAAAGAAATGCTGAGAAAGGGAGAAGACAAATCACAGCGTTCAATCAAGGAGATTACCGAGCGAGTTGGCGCTATGGCGACACATGCACTGCCCTCACACTCGTGATGACGTGGGGTTCGAATTCGGGCCGGATATTCCTATTTCGGCTTCCCACCGACTATAAGAAACCATCACAGCTTTTGACTTCAACGATTTCGGGGAACCAGGGAAAACAGGGGAAAAATTATCAGAATGAATAAACTGAATTTCTAACACAAATCATACAGACTCAAGAGTCAACCTATTTACCACTCCGCTACAGCACTAGGCCTTTTCTATAGGCCTTTATTCAGACGGAAACACAGCTAAAGGCTTCTTTACACACGAAGACGTTTCTATGGGTGTAATAAAACTAGAAAATGAACTAATCACCAAAATCCATAACATTATGAAAGTAAACACGAAATTTATGTAGAAAATTTAAGGTAATCGCCCACGATACAGCAAGATACTTCGTTGATAGATACCTATAGTACAATATACACATTCACGGGGCTTAAATTACATAATCCGCTTTGTCACCGACATGACAATTAACAGAAGCGCAAGAAGGTCGCAATAATAACTTCAAAAATTACAGAAAACGTTTCTTCAGAAATTGCAGTCGAGAGAAAACTATTACTCATATTTAGGTTGGTTCTGATCCCGTCATCTCTTGTAAGTAAAAATTACTAACGAAAAAAACTACACACTTTCCAAAAGAAGGATTATACTTGTTGAAATCTTCAATCAAAGATAACATTAGACGCATGGATGAAGTGATGATAATATGAATGATGATGTGGATAATAATTATGGTGCTAGTAATGACAGTGATAAAGAAGGAGATGATTATTTTTCTAAGTTATTAGTGTGAATATAAATTTCTTCAATAAAACCGGTTCCTTTATTTCAGCTGTTTTACTTTTTACAATTTTTTTTAACTTATGTAATAATTATGTTAGTAAAAAACACTTAATAATTTTATTGATTCTTCTTTGGACTACAAAATAATCCTAAAATAAATACGTAACACACGAATCCGATAAAATAATTTTTAAATTAAAGTCAGGTTTGAAGCTCTATTGTCCCACTGTGAGACATTTTGGGAACTGAGATATGTTACCGTCATCAGGCCTTGACGTCTTTCTTGTCGATTCTTGTGGTTTCTCTACGAGACAGTGAAAACGATCAATTACTCTTTGACAGTTCTTTTGGGAAGTAAGCCCTTTAGTGATAGACTCAGAAAAGTTTCTACAGCGTACTTGGGCACGATGTTTATATACACATGTAGTCTGAGGTTCTGACTCAGATTATATGACCGGGAGCTATTCCGCGGAGGGAAAGGGGGGTAGAGGATAAAAAAAATAATAATTGGGTGCGCTATCGACAGGCGCGTTAGAAGTGAAACTTCACAGATAAAGAGATAGTAAATGTGTAGGGTACACAAATAGGTATTTGATATGCGTGGACAAGTGTGCATATGTACATGCGAGAGGGCGAGTGTACACACAGGTATGCGAGTGTAAAAGAATGCGTGCAAGTATCGCAGTACGGCAGTATGTGAGTACAAAAATGTTATTATAAAATGTTATTAAGTTTAATTTTCCTCTTTTATTTACTTTTGACAATAATTCACTAAATTGAACAGGAAATTTAGAACTCACAAAAAACCAAGCGAAATTGAAAGTGTGCTATAATGCAAACATGCCAACGAACCCATGTGTGTGTTTTCGCAAGTGTTTTGATAGCTAGTAGAGTAGAAAACAGACGATCCACACTGGAGTTTTAGAATTGTGACAAATGAGGTGACGAAAACCCTGTTAAAAATTGTAAAGTCGGTTTACGGACGATAGTTTAACATGACGTCATAAAAAACCATTGATGAAATGATTACATACTTCTATGAATAAAATTTAATCATTTTTATTTTATTAATAAAAAAATAAATACTTGAAATTATACTAGTAATCAGATTTTTAAAATGCAAGAGAAACTAACCTTTATTGTCGAAATTGTTGTTGTAATAAGCAATGAAAACCAAATTAACTTTTCACTTCACTTTATGTACAGTCGACGAAACAGTTCACGTGTAGATGTAATTAATTTTAAAAACTGGCGTTTAGCTATAAAGTTTAAATATAATTATGAACAAGTTTTCATATAAATAAACTGTAATCAAATATATATCATCAATTATATGAATCACCATAATTCTTTAGTCAATTGTAACATAAACTATTATTACTGCACTCGCCGAGAGATACTACTTTTTTTAATAATAAAAGAATAAATAGGTACTTGAAATTATACTAGTAATCAGATTTTTAAAATGCAAGAATAATTTACCTTTATTGCCGAAATTGTTGTTGTAATAACTAAGCAATGAAAACCACAGATTAAAATTATTCGAGAATATTTTACGTTTTTATGTCTTCCAGTGCTCAAAATGATATGCAATTGTGGCCCCTAGCACGAAATTATATTTATAATTCATTCATAATAACGCCCCTCGCGATAAACAAAGGAAAATATGTATTAACGAGTGCCTGGTTGCCGCGGAAGCTAATAGATAGCGTGATTCGTTCGGTTCGCGTCCGTCACCGTAGATGTCAGAACCGTAGGGGAATATTATTATTTCGTTTTTATAATACGATTTTATAACAAATACGCATCCCAAATACACCAAACTTATTTATGATGTGTTACAATATTTTTTAAAACATTGTGCAAAAGCTCCCGGGTGTAATTTGAATTATTATGTGTAACTGTAAAACACCATTGTTCGTACAAAAACGTATTTGAAAATTCAAAATTACTTTAAAATAACCGTACCGATTGTGCTGAAAATCTGTGGACGATCGTTAAATTACATAATATTAATAATTCAAACGACGAAAACATGATTGAAAAGTCAAATCGATGGTTGTCCCAATCGAGTGAAAGAGAGATGCGGCGCAAGCGTACAATGAGCGTAACGGGACACATAGTAGTGGGACAATGTGCGTTACGGGACACTTTTTCGTGCGTGCAGCAGGCGTTCATCGATTTATTAGACGTTGTCACGTCAAAAAAAGGTCTAACGGTTGTTTTTATTTTCTCCTACCTAACCATTAAATTTTTTTTTTCGTTACGCTTATTTTCGTTGTGGTGTAGATGACGTCACTTGCCTCGACTTGCCGCACCGGCTGTGGAGAAGCTACGCTTCTTGAAAAAGCGCGCGCGTGTTCCGCAGACGGACTTCCGCGTCCTTGGTAGCCGGAAACACCGCCGCACTTCTTCTGGCGGCTCTCGAACTGCCCCCTTCCTCCCCCCCCCTCCCCAAACGGTAGGTTCCAAACTCCCCTCACCTTATAAACAACCGCCAGAGCGGAAGCTCGTCCAACGAGCGCACCTGCCGGACCGAGTCAGCTGATTGTTTCGCCTCGCTCAGCACCGCGTCGGCGGGTTCGCACGCTTCGCCCTTTGTTTTGAAACGCGACGCAGCGAACAACAACAACAAAAAAAAAAAGCAGCGAGGCAGGGGATCCGCGGACTAGCCACGAGACCATGCGTTGGACGGCCTACTGGCCGATTGCATCACGGACTAAGCAACCGTCCCAAGACGGCATGTGCTGTGACGTAGTTATTTTTTTACCTCGTCACGCCCAAGACATTGCGGAACCGGGGCTTGACCACCTCTGATGATGATCAGTAAACACGAATTAGAATCTCCGTTGTTGAAGACAATCATTCCTACAAAACGGTCATTTAAAACTGGTTTTTTGACGTGACAACGTCTAATAAATCGATGAACGCCGGCTGCACGCACGAAAAAGTGTCCCGTTACGCACATTGTCCCGTTACGCTCATTGTACGCTTGCGCCGCATCTTTCTCTCTTCCACTCGATTGGAACAACCATAGATTTGACTTTTTCGAGGCACATTAAACTTGAAACACTCCCATTCGTTTCCTACTTTTCCTATCATCGTCCTATCCTCAACATAATAACATAGATTGGAAGAAGTTAAATAGCAAACATGTATAAAAGTTATAGTTAAAATAATCTCTTCGTTAAAGTAATAAACATATTTGAATTAATGAGTGCAAATAAAAGTAAATTTATCAATTAAATTGTAGATTTCATTTCACTCCTTGTATCCATACAAAATAGTGATAATTCAATAAAAATGATGCAATTTTATTCATAAAAGTATGCAATCATTTCAACAATGTTTTGTTATGACGTTGTCACGTTAAACTATCGTCCGTAAACCGACTTTACATACAACTTTTTTTTTTTACAATGCAAACACTACTAAACTTCAGCCAATGTTTCGGGCGTCTAAACACTACGGCGCAGACAGTGACCTGAAGGGGAAAAAAACAGGCGCCACACGGTAACCATGTGATCATGCAGACGTGTCCACCCCCTGCATAGAACCGTACAAAAAAAAACGGAAGGCACCATTTGTTACTTTATCTCGCATCATTGTATACGTCTTTTTTTTCTTTTTTTTTTTCAGTAGAGTTCATGTTTGATATTTCGTGAACGATGTATGAGCTACGTCATATTACAACTTAATTTTTAATAATTTTACCAATAACGCACACGCCATATTTGCGAATCTTTTCTAAACAAATCGTAACCCACATTGCAGACTAACAAGGAGAGGTTAACCGATTTTTGACGTCCTTTGCGAGAGTAGATTACTTCCCAATAGCAAACTACCCTGTAAAGGAAAATACCCAACTCTTAATTGTTCTTAAGAAATAGCCGATCAGAAAAAAGAGGCACACCTGATATTTCCCGTAAAGTTTCTCTCAGAACAGCGTAGGCCAATGGTTAGAGCGTCTGACGTCCACGCTGGGCGTCTTGGGTTCGTTACCAGTATGGACACTTTATTTTTAATTTTTAACAGATTTTTCCATCGAATACGTGAAAATTCACGCTTATTTAAGTAATTTTTTTTGTTTTACTACAAAATTTCAACTACTAGGGCGAAGATAATATGAAATAAATAAAACGCTGTTATTAAATGCACAACGGTATTTATTTATTTTTCAAACACATACCAAAAGTGTGACAAAATTTACACATCGCAGTCATTTTCTACGGATCTGGTGCAAACTTGTGGACGATACTCATCATAATAACACGTCAAAAATATGTTCTTTTCGTACTGTTCGCAATGTATGAATGCGACAGTGTTGCACAAACATCGTTTCAAAAGAGGGGAGCAGATTTCTTCAACATTTTGGTATGTGACTCGTGGTTCTATCAATATTGCAGCATTCCAAGCATACTTCAACATGTTAGTAGTAAACTTTAGAACGCTCAATTGGTGATTAATTTATGAACGAATTTTGATGGCATTCTCGCGCGATGCTTTTTTCCATTATTCTTGTATTAGAGTAAGGATACTGACGCTCAGAGAACTTCCAAAAATTTTTATTTTAAACAACGTAAAAGAAAAAATTACAAAGCATAAAATTTCACACTGATGGTCTGTACTGTAGTAAATTATTTTTTTATTTAATGTACTTTTAATAAATAAACATGAATTTTAACGTATCGATAAAAAATATCTAGAAAAAATGAAAAGTATCCATACTAGTATCAAACCCGGGTCGCCAGCGAGGCAGTCAGACGCTCTATCTGCTGGGCTACGCTGCCTTAGCGTTACGGGTACATAAGTTTTGCCTCGATTTTGCGAGCGACCATATCTTGAGAACAATTGGGAGTTGGGTTTATTCCTTAATAGGGTAGATTGTTATTGGGAAGTAATTTACTCTCGCAAAGGGACGTCAAAATCTGCGACCCGAAATTCGCGACCTATCCTGGTACGGTTGCAGCTAGCCCGACATCATGACAAAACTGCGGGCTTTGAGCTAAATGGTCAGACCGCTCTCGATTTCCGGCGGGGTCAAGCACCGATTCTTTTTTTTTTTTTTTTTTGCAAAACGTTGCTGGGCCGTTGGGTTTTCTCGCGGTACTTCCATCCTCCTCTCCCCTACAATAATTACGTGAATGCTACTCTCCCATCTCATCACATCTCATTGACTCTAATTACCAGGACGTTAAACATTAATTTATTCATAACAAAAAAAAAGGGGGGGGGCGAAAATATTAACCAAGCATAATAATTTTTGAATTTAAATTTTTAAAAACACGAGCCCAAATAATGCAAGAAGAATTGAAAACCATCCCTATTTTTTTAAGGTGAACAATTTATACTTTCAAAATCTTTGAAGTTATAATCAATCTTGCACAGTAAGCTTAACCAGTTTTAACAGCATAGTTTATTTATTCAATTATTTATTTTATTCTCGTCATTGGGCAATACTCTATAGTATTGGACAAGTCACATTATCAGTTTGTTATTTCTTACATTATGTACACACTGTATAAAAAATATATAATCATAAAACCAAAACAATAATTCAGATTAAATATTTTCCATGGAAATTGTGCCATAATTAGTGCTAAGCGCGTTCAGAATGCATAATTTAAAAAATTCACGACCTTCGGCGAAATTTAGGAAATCAAATATCGTGATACTTTCTTGGGCCACATACCATTCCTACCAAAGATCCTGGATCATCCTCATTTATTCACAAGGTCAAACTACCAGATCATCTGCGCGTACACTTCACCAAACTGGTTTCTTAAACTTGTTTGAAAACTTAGCACGTAGGCCTACATGCTTAATAAAATGTTCTCACTGTATGTCCAAGTGTTTATTGCGTGGGATCGGCCACGTAGTTAACATTCACTCTAAAATATCCGACGACACGGTTAAGTTAGGAAACATTGCGGAAAGAACAGATACAAAATCGAGGAGGAAAACTAAAACAAATCGCAATAACAAAATAATTCCTGAATCAAGGATTAGTACTCTCCAAATTTGAACGTGCAAAAAAAATATTACCGTAATTTAATTAAGTTTCCTCATTGTAAATACTAGTTTTATAAAGTAAAAAAAAATCATTACTTTCCATGTTTATAAAAGCACGTATTTAGTAAAGTTTTTGTAATCATTTTTTCCATATTGTTTTGGCAGTTGCCGGTTTAGTTAAATATTTTTTATCATTTATAATTATCAATTACTCACTGATCACGTTTAAATTATTGTATTTAAATCTAATTAATTATTTTTAGCTAATTTTAAACTATTTAGACGAATATGTAAATGCATAAAGTTCAAAGCAGTTTTTAAAAACATTTTGTAACATCATGTAATTTTTTTAATAAAGAGTTACAATTAGTGATATCAACTTTTCATATTATTGATAATTATTCAGTATTTTTTCCCGTATTATTTTAAAATACTACTTTTGTGCCAGTTCTTTAGTAAATTATTTTTTTAAGCTTTGTTTTGGAAAATCAAATTTATTTATTTTGAATCACGGCTTTTTCTAGAGACATTTCTACGTTCACTAATACTTTATTTTTTATGCATTTGTATTTCAACTCTTCACATGTAGCGTAAATTAAGCGAAACGAACACTTTCGCTGGTTTAATAGTTGATGTAAAGCATCTTCACTACCTATATGTTAATATTGACTAAGCTCTCCCGAGCTCAGTTGAGTGAATTTATGAAACCTTTAAACGTTCTACGATTGTCTTCGAATAGATAACAGAGTGGTAGGGGAGTGGTAGCAGCCATATACTATACATAACACACACACACACACACATGTACAACATGTTCTCGAACAACACCGACATCTTTAAAAACCAAAATTTTAATATTCGTTTTCAAAGAGATAGGGAAGCTACTGCAGCTAAGCCACAAAATGGCGAAAAAAAGTATTTTATAACATAAACTTATAATACATATTGTTATTGGTGTACTACTAACAACTTTTAACAACATTCATTCAAGCACACTTTTTTTTTTCAATTTAGTTATTGTTTTGAGACACATTTACAAGTAAAAAAAGTTGTATTCTAAAAATGTAGAATGTTTCAGAAAAAAAACTATTTTGGCCAAAAAGTATTAACGAAAATTTTAATGTTACATGTGTTGAAAATATTCACACTAATTATAAATTTAAAAAGATTGGCGGTTATGATGTCTAGATTCAAAATGACGGAAGTTCTCCGAAAACAAAATGGCTGTCGTGACGTCATCCGGGGTCAATGTCAGAGGTCAAGGTCGTCCAAGAGGGCGGACGTGACGTCATACTCCAAGATGGCCGACCCCGGAACCGGCACCTCACCCGGCATCCAGTAGCAGGATAGGCTATTACATATAACCAGCTAGTCTTCATTAGCTTCAAGTATTCCACTAAATTAAACGTATAAAATGCTTTAACGAAACCGAATTGAAAAAATAAACTATATAAATTTTATGGCCCAAAAAATATTGATATAAATATAGACTACTAGTTGATGTACTCATGCTTTGCCACTGAGTCTACAGGCAAAACTCTCTCGCACAGATTAAGGCCGCACCTCAAATGAAAAAAAGGTTTTTTCTGTAAAGTCGGTTTACGGACGATAATTTTACGTGATAACGTCATAAGAAAAAATTGATGAAAAATTGCATACTTTTATGAATTGAATTATTATCATTATTTTGTATAATACAAAGGAGTTAATTGAAAATTACAATTTTTTTCATTGAATACTAAATAAAAGCAGTTGACTTTTTATACGATCGTTTATATGAGATAAAACATTTTTAGTCAAAATTGTAACATAACCTATTACTACTGCACTCGCCGACCAATGCTACTTTTTTTTAATAATCAATGAACAATTATAAGAGACTATATCGCTCATCAAATTCTTAAAATGCAAGAATTAATTACCTTTTTTGCAGCAATTGTTGTTGTAATAAACAATGGAAACCACATTAACTTTTCACTTCACTTTATAAACAGTTGACAAAACAGTTCACGTGTAGGTTGTGTGCTGCCGCTGTCTCTCTTCTACTCGGACTCATCGGCTCAGGCTCAGGCGGAACGTGAAAATAAGTCATGCTTTTTCGTGCGTGCAGCCGGCATTCGTCGATTTATAAGACGTTATCACGTCAAAAATTATAAATAATCGTAAATCCCGAAATTTCTGTTTTCAAAATTAAATTTTCCTCAAAACCAAACAAGGTCTCGCACAGAAGCAACAAGTCGCGACCACCAGGTACTGGTTTCATGCATCTACTAATTCTGCTACCAGTAACAGGACTGAACACCAGATTTTGATAAAAAAAAAAAATTTACCGTGATACGTGACAATAAAAAAAAACTTGCTTTAAAACTATTTCATGGACATGCGCCATTGCTGGTTTACAATGGTTGTCGAAAGGAAAAAAAAAATTCAAGAATGGAAAACAAATATAACTACATAAACTCACCGAGAATAAGCCAATATCAGCTGGTGCCTAGACAGCACAGATAATTCCATGGGAGGAATAAAGCCAGAACAAAAATCACAGCACAGACGAACAAAGTGGGCTGACAACGATGAGAGACGTTCTTTGAATAATTCATGCCATGGGGAATTTTTATTTAATACAATTTTTTGGACATGAGCCATTGCAGATTTGCACTGTTTGTCTTGGGGAAAAAAATTCAAGAATGCGAAAAAAAAAAAAAAATTAAAAAAAAACATAAACCCACAGAGAACAAGCTCATGTCGAACAGATGGACCCAACGATGAACCTAAACAGGTATTGTGGACAATACAATGACCACAGCACAGACGAACACATCCAAACGTAAAATATCAGACAGCACAATAATTCCGTGGACGGAATTTAGTCATAATATAACAGCACGGACGAACGCAGTGGGCTAATAACGAAGACAGTATCAACAAGAACATCAAATTCAGACAAGACAACCAACAAGAACAGTATATACAGACAAACAACAACCTTGGAAAACACAGCAACAAATAGAAAATGCTGTTGTCCATCCTTGAAGTTTTTTTTACGTCAACCAGTAAGTATAAACCAGCATTGGCGTATGTCCCTGAAATTGTTTTAAATAAATATTGCCAACTGCAAGAAACACTCAAAGAACAAAATTAAAAAAAAATTTTGTGTGTATAAAATGTAACTCGACAAATGTGCTGTGATTGCCGCGCGCTTCGTGTTCAGTCGAGGAAACACGTCCAGCGAACGTGAGGCAGGTGAGTTGTGGTCGCCAGTCTGCTGTCGGCTCGCAAGAGGTCGCCTAAAATTACGACGCGGAAAAAGTTTGCCGCCTAATGAACGGTTGATGCGGAGACCCGCATGACTCGCAAGAGCAGCACAAAACCATTGAATATATATAATGTTATATATATTCAATGCACAAAACCGACGCTTGGAGCTGTCTTTACTTACAACGAGCGAGGGCGAAATTGCAAACCAAAGCTGGTCGGCATCCAACTTCAGCCCGCGGAGATGTACGTGGACTAACTAATGTCGACTGAAGGATGATCCTGCTACTAGAAATCATCGTAGCAAACAATGCCCAGGTGTAATCACAGCGAACTCAAGATGCCCGCCCAGCGAGGGGTGTATCGTGGACTGGCGCGCAGTCTTCTCGTCGTGCGTATGACATCTATGATATTTAAAACGGTAACCGTACAATAGAAGGCGGAGGAATAAATATATTTTTTTTAATACCATGCAAGTCCTCTGAGTGTTTTCAAAAAATTTTAACGGGTGTTTCATGTCTGAAAATCATTCTGAAAACATGAGTTTCAGCCGTTTTCGCTCTTCTGAAAATACAGTTTAAAACGAAATTAGGAAACAGAACTACTCATCCACCCTCAAGAGTATTCTTAAATGCTTTTCGTAAGCAGGATCCCACTCTGACATCTTTCAAAACGCGAGGTTTCTACGGAAGCTCTGCACACAGTATGTGCGCCCAGGTGCGCGAACACCTTGGTAATCAGCGACGCACAACGTCTGTGAAATATTCACAGCCAAGCCAATGAAATAAATTACGATAAATAGGGCACCCACTGAACCTGATTTTAAACGGGCCAACCAGGCACTTGCCCAGAGCGCCAGTTTTTGAGGGGCGAGAGGATTTGAGGTTGCGAAAAAAAAAAAAAATAGGACAAAATATGTCAAATAACAACCTCATAAAATTGCAACAATCATTTATTACATTTAAATAGAAAAAAATACAAACAGCCTATGTCTTTTTTAAAATACGTTGGTACTTAGTTGCAAACTGTGCTGTTTTAAAACTGATAGTAAATAAGCTTAAATTTATAAAATTGTATGATATTTGGAGGAACTGGAAAAAGGAAGATTAATATACCCAGAGCGCTAGCTGCCTGAAATCGGGGCCTGACCACCTACAGAATTCCATGAGAACAAGATCAGGCGATACTCCTCTCACTGCTTCAGAAATATTTGTTTAATCACGAACATAATCTGATTCGTGATTTCAGTAACATTAAAACACGAATTTTTTGTCCTCAAACAATGTTACGTTTCCAACAAACGAATCTGCAGTGGTCAATCGCCTTCACGTAGTAAGGAAAATGCCACAGAAAAAGTCACGCGACCAAGTGTTTTCAGAGTTCTCCAAAAACATCCTGGACCACTTACGTCGTTTACGAGTACACACGAGAAAATGTCGCATCTGCGGGTTTCGGTGATTTGACAGCGTAGCTGTGTTCATTGCGATATTAAGGTCTGGAGTCAAAAGTTTTTAGGCCATAAGAATTTTTATCGTTTGATTTTCAACGTTTGGTTTCGTTAAAGTAACCAAAGCATTTAACGGTCCGAATCGCCTGAAGGTCCCGCACCAGCGAAGGAACGTACGAACTTAGGCCAACTGAGCGAACTTAAGCTAAAAACCTAACTTTTAGCTAAGTTCTAAAACACAAGTGGCAGTCGGTTCGGGATATCTCGGAAGTGTAAAAACGAGCCTTTAAGGGGATTGGTGCACCAGCATCGTATTAAAAAAAACAATATATTTGTTAATGATTCAGCTTCTAGAGAAGATTTGAACCATTCTGGTGTAAAATTATTTTTTTTATTTTTTTATTTTAATTAAGTTATTGCTGATTTTCGGGAATTTCTTTAATTCAAGCTTTATTAATAAACTATAAAGAATTCAGTGGTAAAACTTTCGCAGATAAATTTTCAGACACGGGAGATATGACTGTGACCATTATTTTATCTGTAATCATTATTAATTTAACGTATTTACAATTTGAATTTTAATAAATGAGCTGCTACGAAATTGCGTGATATTCATTTGCGAATTTAATAACATTCGCGTTTTCATTTGTAATTCAAACGCCAATATATCTGTCGGCTGAATGATTGACTTTATTTTAGTCTTTAGCTTATTGCAGTCGGACCTAAAGTAAAAACGTAACTGTAGAAGTTTGAGCAGCGTGCAAGCTCGGATACGAGAAATTATGGAGCGCGCTGGACAGTAGTGACACCTTGCGACAGTTTCCCGAACTGTTTGCAGCCAGTGTTTTCTCTCGTTCCCACCCTGCCTCAGCTGTCTGCTGTTTACGAAGGGGAGACGGGATTTCGCGCGAAACTGATATGAAGGTCAACGTACTCATTTTCAGTAGATAAGAGAACGTGTTTGGTCTAGCTCGGCGTATAATTGAATGGTTATTCTCTGTTATTATTTAGCACAGTGATTTAGCTAGATGTTTTTTGTTGTAAGCGTGAGATTTATTCAGGAATAAAATGCCGAAGAAACCTCCACCAAGCATAGTACACAAAAGAACAAAACTATCGAAAGCCATTAGAGCGCTTAGAAAAAAGAATAAAGAAAGATAAGAGATTATTTTATTATAGCTTTTTTACCATACATTTATTTTTCAGAGTTGCGTATGTACAACGCGATGGACGCGATGCGACAACATAAAGATGTGTAAAATTGTAAACATGCTTTTTTTTTCCAGCAATGCGTGAACCATTCATAAACTATACTCAACATGTATCCGTATGATTACGTTTGAATTTTTTTTATGACAGGCATCAATGTTAACAAGTTTATTAAGCCACAATATACTTTTTTTCAGAAAAATAAGTGTAGCAGAAAACACTCAACATAGTCTCACACAAAATCAGTTTACATGAATGCAGTTTTAAGAAGTAAGCTACGTAAATAATAGTTAAACATTATTTAATATATGCTGGTAACGTTTCCAAAGTATCAGCTTCGCCTTCATTCACGAACAATATTCGTGGCCTTATTTATTTATTTTGCTGGCGTTTCGTTGGTGACTGTTAGGACTGCAAAATTAGTAAACATTTTTCACCCTATCCTGAGTTAAATCTAAGTGTGCGCGGTTAGATGAGGACCAGATGTGTATCATGCTTACGCCTTTACACTCTACTCAGGGGTGCCCACAAGGGGGGGTAACGACGCAGACTGCGTCATTAATATTTCAGGGGGGGGGGGGGGTGGTTAAAAGACGAGAAAAATGTATATATTATTTACATAATTATAGCTTCTAATGTGAAAATACGATTCTGGTGCTTTGATAAATGAAAGGGATCTTGTAAATCAAATTGGCAACCCCGCACTTTCCTCAACAAAAGCAGTTTGGCATCTGTCGGTTCAGGATGGAAATATTACCTGATATTACCAAAATTATTATTAGAAAATCAGTTTTAATTAATGCAAAATGTGATAAAATATAATACTAAAAAAGTATAATATTATAAAATAATTGAGTAAATCATTTAGAAAATGGCATAAAAAAAATTCGGGGGGGGGGGCATAATTAGTTTAGGGGGGGTTGAGTCATAGTGTTTGGGGGGGGGGGGGGGAGAGGTGGGCACCTCTGCTCTACTCATGCGGGTATTAACCATGCGCGTAAGGGCGTGTTGTTAATGACCTGTACGATAGTCAATCCTCTACGGACTCGAAAAATGTCACCTGCTCATTGGCTACTTGACTTGTGACAACTGTTTGTTATAATGCCTGTGATTCATCGTTGATTTTGTTGAGGAGTTTTCAGGGATTCAGAGCCTCCCATTTAACTGTGGCCGAATTGAAGAAGCAGTACAAATGTTACATGCTTGAATTCATAGCGAATGGAAACCACAAATATTTACTGATGTAGTGGTTGGTAAAAAAAAAATATTCGTATCGCGTCCATCGCTTCGCGCCATGGTGGCTCCTATATTATATGGATTTACAAAATATAACGATTCACTTACGACACTTAAGATAAGGTGTGTAGGATTTTAAGAATTCACTTGAATTAATATTTAAGAACATATTTCAGGATAACTTGTGAAGACGCTCGTACAGACGGCACCGGTTGTGATGACTCATTGTTAGGGACACCTGTATTTCGAGAATACATTTCGTGTCAAGGTATTTCACAAAATACTGTAGCTTTTCTCCTGTGGTTATTGGCTGAGAGCGGTGAGAGGTGTCGTCCCGCTCTTGACGAGGCCAATGAGAATGTGGTCACAGTACTGCTGCACCCTCACAATTTGCCTTTCCTCTTATAAAAAGCTACAGTATTTTGTGAAATACCTTGACACGAAATGTATTCGCGAAATACAGGTGTCCCTACTCATTGTTACCAGAGCAGGGGCCATCTCGTGTACACGAAGTGGCATGCGAAACCTCAACACAACTCGAAAATCAGTGAGTGTTACATTGAAATGTGTCCGCTACAAATGTTCAGGAATTATAATTTTGAAATCGAGTAGAAATATTCCTGCAATTAGCATTAGGTATATTTTAATAGACATTGAAAGCGAATCATTAAGTAGCTTCAAAATCCAAATACCGGAATACAGATAGTCTGTAACAATACAGACCTCACCGACTAGATATGGTCCAGATTGTTAATACTAACACATTTGAAAAAAAAACTGACTAGTTAATGAATATGTTGAAATTTTGTAAACCTGTTACTTAAGATGATTGGTGATGTAATAATGTCTCTTGGAAACTACATAAGATTTTAACTGCTTTTATTTCTCCATAAATTCGCAAATCACCATGGCGGCCAATTTACGATCACGATTTAGTTCTTAAATTTTAAATTAGTTTATTTGTTGAGAGCCTGGTACAATGTATCTGACCACTAAAGCGATCCGAGCCGCGTAGTGTATACTACTGCGAGGTTGCAGAAGTAGGCTCGGGTCGGGACGAATTTCGCTGTGAAGAAACAAAGGTTTTTAATACATAGAAAATTATCCCAAAGCCGAAATTTGTACAGTAGTAGAATGAACATTTCTTAGTAACACGTCAAAAGTGTAAGTACTGCCGCAAACCTTGTGTGTCACACCGAAAACGAGTAGTTAATTCCAAAATTAATTTTTTTTGCAACGATCCACAATAATGGATATTGCAAATGCAGTTTATGGAATAGACCTCAGTATGGAACCCAAAATAATCTAGAAACATTGCCCTATCTGAGGATAGTGATAAAAAGCACAAAGTTTAACATGTTTCTATAAAATAGACCTTTTAAATCATTAAAGTTAACGAATTCACTTTCATTCAATTTTAAGGAAATATAAATACATCTTACATAAACTTAAAGAGCCCAACGTGGAAATCGCTTAAAGTAATCGTTGTTGCATATTTATTCATCTTTAAATTGGTATATTTTTTAAGTGTCTCATACAATTAGTTTGACCACTAAAGCGATCCGAGCCGCGTAGTGTATACTACTGCGAGGTTGTCGAAGTAGGTTCGGGTCGAGACGAATTTCGCTGTTAAGAAACAAAAATTTTTAATACATGGAAAATTATCCCAAAGAAAAAATTTTTTACAGTAGTAGAATGAACATTTCTTAGTAACACGTCAAAAGTTTACCGATGAAACCTTGTGATCACACCAATAAATGAGCAGTTGAGTCCTTAATGATAATTTCTACAATGATCCACAAAAATGTTTCGTAAATTTAATAACTTTAATACTTTTTTAAGTCGGTTCTCATTATGGCACCAAAGTAATATAAAATAATGTCCTACATGGTAACTGTGATAAACACCTCAAAGTTAAAACGTCCTATTATTAAATTGGTAATTTTAATCATAAAAGGTAAGAAATAAATATATTTTTTTATAGAAATTTGACTACATGTTACATAAATATGTTGAGCGTAACGTCAAAATCACTTCATAAATATTGTCTGTGTTTTTTTTTTTAAGGTTTAAATGTGTATATTTTGAGTGTCTGGTACAATAGTCTGACCACTGATGTATTTCAAGCTGCGTAGTGTGTGGTGCAGCAGTGTTAAAGTCGCTCGTGCTGGGACGTTTTTTGCTCCAGAAAACTAAGGTTTTTAATGTATGGTAATTCCAGACTGAATTTTACTCTGAAAGAATAAAAGTTTCCTAACTGCAAGTGATTTTTGCTGCAAACGTAGATAAAAATCTTCCAGGATGCAATTTGCTTAGGTAAAAAGGTTAGTATGATCGACTCTTTAATTTCTAAATTATAAATAAATAACAACAATAGAACTTCCCGGAAAGTTGTGATAAACTGACGATATTGCGCGAGTAGCAGACCCGTACGTGACTACAGAGAAAGGCTATTTTCCTTGACCGTTAGGATTTCTGGGACGAACACCCTCTCACAGCTGGGGTCATAAAATACGGTCAAACTCTTGCAAAAACATCCACCAACGCTCTTTGCCACTAGCAATTCAACGAAGTAAGCTAGGCGCAGCACTCCAATGAATTAACTTAGAAAAAAAATTACTAAATATGTAATTCTATCAATACATTTTACAACACAACTTATGTATTATTTATTTTCTGGAAAAAAATAATATTATCATCAGAATTATGTTATAAAAGTGACAAAACTCAACAAGCACATTAACGGTGTATCGTTTTCTTCAATTGTTATATAGTAAAATAATTTCATACAATTAAATATATATATATATTTTATAATATAGGCTACATTAAAATTTTGCACAGTTCTGATCTAAAATAATATAATGTATTAGAAATAAAAAATAATTTTTAATAATAAAATTTTTGTAACAAAATACGAACACACATATATAAAATCAGAGGTCCTCTAGAATTTTGATTTACAAGTTCCAAGCAGAAATTGTTTATTGTTAATTTTATTGTATCAAAAATCATTCATATATAAAAAAATAATATGTATATCTCAATAGATGTAACATGAATACACCCTATCATATGCATTAAATATATTTTAAGTAATCCATAAATAAGACCAAGTTTATTGAGTGTCGCAGTACGCAGCGTGTTTCAAAGCCCGCCGGCCGTGAAAGATCAGTACGGCCGCAGTACACTGCAACGCTCGGGCAGCTTTAATGAGGCAACTAATTATGCTAGACTCTTTATAAATATACTATATTAAAGCTAAAAGTATAATTAAAAACATGTATTTAGACATTTTTTCGCATTGGGCTCTTCAAATCGGTGTAAATCGTATTTTTATCTGGGTGGCAAAGATAAAAAAAAAATATATGTCGTGAATTAATCGCTTTATATCATATATACTAAAAATTTAAATTTTTTCTAACATTAATGGGTGTATTAAAGTTTCTAGATTATTTTGGTAAGTTTATGGACAGTCTAAATTAAAAACTGTATAAATGGGTAGCATTTTAATGGACTGATGTAAGTTGCTGTCACCTAGGACTTAAATGCAAATTTTCGGTGATAACGCACAAGGTCTACAGTGGTAAACTTTCGGTATGTTATTAAGCATAGGCAACTCTACCACAGTACAAAAATTCAGCTTTGGACAAATTGTTCACAGGTTGTCTTGGTTTCCTGGAGAACACGAAAGTCTACGCGGGGAAGGGCGGCTACCTGATCCGAGAATGAAGGATAAGGCGAGATGGGAAGCGATAAGAGCTGGTTGGGTGTCCGTGTTGGAGAGAGAGATAGAGAGAGAAAGGCGATATTGTGTAAGACCTTCGAAAGATTCCCGCTAGATGGCAGGCCTCAGAGCTGCAACATTTGACAACCTCCCCTCACAGAAGCTCTCTCGCCACTAACCTGCCAAATCTCACCCGCTAGCTTATATACGTGCTGGCTGGCCATACAGTAGTAATAAACAAGCATTTATGAAACACTTAAGCTCATTTCCAACAAATTCTGACGAATGACTGTTTTTTGTCCTGCACCAATCCCCTTAAACTATACAACAGAAATGCAGATTATTTGCTCCAAAACTTAGCGTTTAGCGGTCGCGGGAGATAAAGTGGTTAACCGGTACCTGCCAGGCCCAAACGTGCCGGACTATCGGAATACTATTATATATAATTTTGTGGAATGCCTGAAGTTAGTAGTGACTGGCTGTCACAAATATAGTCTCATGTGAAGTCATTCGATTTTATCACTGAATACATTTCTTCGTCAACTACAACTTTAACAATAATGTCAATAGACACTATAAAATTATGAAAATCTCTAGGGATGTTATATGTGCCTTTACGAAGGTAAATTTTCAATATTAAACGGTAAAAAAATTTGTTATAACGTAAAAACTTGAAACCAATATGGCGTATTTCTGTACTGATCTCTCCTTCATAAAATTTCAACTGCAACACACGCTGTGGAAAGACAACAGCTGGGGCTCCCAACAACGCAACGACTGCCGAAAAGAATAATAAAAAAAAGGTAGCTGTTTACGTCGGATGGCCATTAAAAGGATAATTTATCCCTCCGACATCGAACTACGATAAGCATTAAGACTCCATAGGTCAACCACCGTATTAATTCGTTGAACAGACATAAATCCGACAGGCGCGCCGCAGACAATACGGCATGGAGTAGTTAAGTCCCCGCGCGATAAATGAACCACTCCGAAGTTCGCCTCGGGGCAACACATATTTCTCGCGAACGAGTTCTAGCGTCAGCGTGTAGCAACAGAGAACGCGCCCAGAATGTAATCAGTGTATAAATGGCTGTATTAAATTTAATTCTTGCACGAGTCTGCCAGAACTTGGATTTTTTTTTTTAAGTTACTTTCAAAAACGTGCCCAAGGTGGGATTTAAGGAGCCGAGGCCTGACCCTCCTTTTATAATGATCGCAAATAACACTGGATAAAATTTCGTTTACTAGGGGGGAAAATTACCATTCTGAACACGAGTCCCCCCTCCCTTTTCACCCAGGACATCGAGTTCCTGAGCCACCACTGCTTATTACGACATATTTTTAAATTATTTCGAAGAAGACTACTATTGGAGTCATTAACTTGATGGCACTTCAGAACATTTTCTAGTAATTTTTTTATCGTTCCTAGACGCTAAAATCATTGTTAACTCAAAGATGTCATGTATGTTTATGTATGAATTTATGCCTATATGCCTATTTCATTTTTATGAAAACGATAACTTTCATAATTTTGCACAAATGCAGGTTTTTAAAAACAGAAACATAATTTTATAGTTAGTCTCTAAGAGTGGTGCCAATAACATTTGTTTGAAACTTTTATAATTCAAATCTCTCTTAGTAGCCACAGTTTATGAATTCAGAGCTATTGCAAACTTTATAAATATATCTTTAAAAATTTGTCTGAAATAATTTTTAATACGAATAACCCATGCTGCAAGGTATGACCAAAATCAAGTCGCTGAACTAAAAAAAAAGGTACTTCCTTAATTGACACAATATCGAGCCCGCTCAAAATTGTTGTAAATCATCTAAATATTACCAAAAACTTCTGTCTGAAACCGCACCCCCCCCCCCCCCTCATATTAACAACCCTTATCGCAAGGGGAGAATAAATTTGTTTAGTGCTTAGCTTATAGAAGTAAATGAGTATGTTATGTTCACGGCTTGTTTTCACTAGCGACACAGCACAGAGCCTACCTGTTTGCGCCGGGCCAATGTAGAGCTAAGCATATGCTTATAGAGAATATTCTAGAAATTATACGAAAATTCTGGATGCATTGAATGGAAAATTATTCTTAACGCTTTGGTTACATTGAATATGCGAAAAAATTTTGATGATCCTAATAGAATAATCAAGAACATTTAGGGTGTTTTGTACATAAAGTGTCTAGACTGCCATAGAAGTCTCCGGAATGTACCTGAAGTTTCAAGAATGTACCAAAAGGTCCCAGATGTTTCAGGGTGCAGTGCCGGTACATCAATTTACCAGATTGTTCTTGTTGGATACACAGAGCTGCATTTTCTCTGTACCTGTAGGTCGAACCGAAAGGAATTTTTCACCTTGGTACATTTCACCGATTCTAGCGCGACCACGGTGGCTAAGTGGTCAGACTTTACCCGGGTTCGCTCCCCAGCGGAGACACAACAGGGTTCAACGTGGCGGACGTTGCCATGGGTTTTTTAAGAGTATTCCTGTTCTACCCCCCCCCCCCCCCCAGCAAAAATACTTCATTCAATCATTGCTCCATGATATTTCCGTAGGGACTCAGTAGAAGCATCTAAGAAGCGACTCGTGGGTGCTGGTTCTCTTAACATGCTAATTTTTATATGCCACCAGTCAGCAGGAAAATAATTTCCAAGAAGTTAGCTTCAAACACAAGATGATGATCTTCTTGATCGTGCATTGGGAACGAGGTCAACAAGAACGTAAATCGCAGTGACGGGAGTCGCGAAGCGCGGGGGCTCTACGAGAATTAGAAGGGTGAAAGGCGAAGCAGGAGAGACAGGAAAACGGGTGCTTGAAGATGGCACTTGTCACCGATCATCGGCGGGGTAAAGTTACGCCCGAAGGAAACCTAAAAGTCCGAGACACGCCCTCCGCCTTTATACCCGAGGACAACCACGGAAGGGCCGGAGTTCAGTACCGACGATGTTCTGTAACTAAATTTGGAAAAAATAAATAAAAATCAACGCATCACCGATACTGTGCATTTTAGACGTTGATGGGGGAGGACGAGTTGAGAATGGAGCAACATGCCCCACCGAGAATCGAACCCGGATCGCCTTGGTAGGATGCGCGTTATATGAACATTTAACCACCGTGCCCCTGGCACTAAGGACATGTAGCGCGAACGATTGAAGGTCACCTAGTTGGTGGACTTAGCAGAAAGTATGGACCACAGTTGAAGCACGAAGACGCTGAAAATACATCTAAGAGTAAATACTTTTGATGCGTAAACATCTTAGCTCTCGGTATACGGCATTTGGTAGGAGTGATTTCGTGAATGGAACGGGAGTCGATGAACGGAAATGTCACAAAGATGGGAGACCAGCTTGTAGGATCATAAGCCTGTATATAATCACTTTAGTAAACAAACGTATTTGTGTGCCAAACGATACTTTATGATGGTAAAACTACCCAGGAATATAAGTATTTGGTAAATTAAAATTGTCATAGTGAAAAATTTTCTCAAGTTTTAAAAAGTAATAAAACTGGAATAGCGATGATTATATTAGATATTCTCCTTCTAAATTCCCAGTTTGCTTAGTAGCACAGCATCAATGTATTATTTTTTTACCTTTGTTTTAATAACATAATATATAATAATGTTGAATCAGCTCAATAAGAATAAGATTTGTTTGCAGGAAGTATTTACAGACAGATTTCAGTTGTTTAAGGAAAAACAAATAAAGAAAAATATATTTAATAATGTTTTAAAATGTTCAGTGAATTTTAACAATACGGACAGTATTTTAATAACATTTCTAGTCGAAAATCAGGTCCAAAACCGGGGTTTAGGCTGTTTTCAAGTCTTTTTCGCTTTTATCGAAACAGTTACTAATAGTTTAAAATTTCCGATTGTTTCGTGCTATCTGAGGGGTGATGTAAAGGAACATTTACGATTAAGGCAGCGAATTCTAGCAGCGTGCTCAGAAAGTAAGTTTGTGATTCGCGTCTAGAAATTTTGGTATGTACTTGAAAAGCTAATATTTTATTGATCAGCATATTCATCAGCCTCAGCATTATTTTAAATAATTCTACTTTAAATTGCGTGTCCGAGTTCTCGAGTACTGAAAGACTCAATTACTTTTTTTTTTTAATATTAAGTAGAACTATATTTAGAAATGTGAAATTCCGTGTTGTTTACGACACACTCAAAACTGGTGTACCCTAGCCGTTACGTCATCTCTGCGAGCATAATTTCCATAAAGTCACCGGGTGACTCACGGTTTTGTAGTCAGTGCCTTCGTGGAAGTAACGGAAGAAGGCCAAGCATGCGTGAAGAGGACAGACGGGGAAGGATCACGGCAAGAGCCATGAAACGACAGAAGAGCCACCGTCAACCATCCGTGATCGACCAGGAACCATGTAATACGGTCACATCCGCATAAACGCGTAAAAATAGACGCACACTGGTCGTCGACGCACGCGCGAACACGAATAGTATTTATTTAACGCAGTACGCACACTGCATTCGGAGCATCGCAATTTCCGAAGGGTGCCCCATTTTCTGTGACGTTCAGTCCTCCGCAACGCACGGATCACACCGATTCATTGCCCTCTCGTCTATTACCATCTGCATTGCCGACATCCGGCACGTACGATGCGGATAAGTGAGAGCAGTCTTATTTAATACTACGTACAGAATGATTACATGATCCGTGCATTCGTACCGTACGTGCGCTGATGACTATAGTGCACATACCTTAACTTACCAATCACGTCCCGTTTCAACGAAAACCGCGTCGGCTGATGACTATAGTGCACATACCTTAACTTACCAATCACGTCCCGTTTCAACGAAAACCGCGTCGATATTGAAGCATCCCTTAAATATCCACCACCCAGTTATACGACCTGCAAGCATGATATGTATGATTACCAGATTTCTGGTTTTGTTTTTGGTTAGATTTGTACAGTAAAGTATGTGTTTTGGTGGGGTCGTTACCACAACGCCGAAATACCATAACGCCGAATGTCAAAATTGACCACAACGCCGACAGCTAGAAAACTGCTGTGTACCACAACGCCGAAATACCATAACGCCGAATGTCAAAATTGACCATAAAGCCGACAGCTAGAAAACTGCTGTGTACCACAACGCCGAAATAACAACTGAATGAATGTGTGTGTGTTGCTTAAATGTACCTTAACGCCGAAATACCACAATCACACCTAACCTTACCTAACCTAGCGTAATATAACCTAACCTAACTTTACCTAACCTAACCTAGTCTTTGTGGCAGTTCTGCAATTACATTTTTCGGCGTTAGTGTATTTCGGCGTTGTGGTAATTCAGCGTTGTGGTACACAGCAGTTTTCTAGCTGTCGGCGTTGTGGTCAATTTGGCATTTCGGCGTTGTGGCATTTCGGCGTTGTGGTCAATTAGGCATTTCGGCATTGTGATATTTCGGCGTTGTGGTGCGTCCCCGTTTTGGTGTCGTAAAGTGTACTTACACTCGTCCGCAGTAAAGTCACGGTGAACAACAAGCCATTGGGTTTTGCCAGAGGTGCTTTGAGAGGTCTAATAAGGTAAGAGGGACACGTGGAAATGCCGTTATAGTTATAATGATCATTAACATGAGGCTGGGCAGTTTTTAATATTTATTATTAAGTTAAAATTCTTTCAATTTGCAGAAAGCTTCGGCACAGGGCCTAGTAACGGGCAATGGCGAAAAATTCGGATTTGCAACTCAAATGCAAAAAATTAGTGTTTACACTAGGTCATAGGTGAAATTTCAGTGTCATTTATAGAACAGAAATGACTGGATGTTATCAGTGCATGTTGACGAGGAAGATGGCGGCTTGAGAACTTAAAAACAAAATGGTTTTCTTGGCCGAAATCATGAATAAGATAGAGAGTAACCAGGAGTAAATTGAGATGATGAATAATAAAATGAAGAATGGCCAAAATGACACTGGTTCGAATCCAGGGAGGAAGGCCATCCTGATTTCGGTTTCCCGTGGCCTCCCCAAATCAACACTGCGATGGTTCACTGTCCAAAAGGTCATGGCCGATTGCATCTCCAAATTTCTTCTAAACGAGTTATCGGCAATCGTCTCGCTGTCGAGGTTCCTATCCACCCTAACAGCAGCGTTCCTCCAGTCTTCCCGCAAGTAGCGCTTGAATAATCTATAGTCACTCAGTACTCTACGCGGCGCCTGAATGACGCGTGAACCGTCTCCTAAAGCTACGGCAACACAGGGCGCTATGCTCGCGATGTTCGCTACGAAAGTAAAATATAGCCAGCTGCATTTCAGATGTCACTGGCCACACAAAGCTGACTTCGCGCATCGCAGATAAGCAAAAATATGCTTTCGCGCAAAATCGTGCTGTTCTTCTGTCTTTGCTTTAAATTATTATGTCGACTGAAAGTTTTATTGAAGAAGTTTATGGGATAAATGATGGGATAATATACAAGGCAGGATATGCAAGACAATGCCTGGAATTTAATTTCAAGGGAATTCTATCAAACTAGTTGTATTTATTCTGAAATAATCCATACATTTAATGTGTTGATGAGGCGGGATGATAAGAGCGACGCTCGTTGGTGCTTCTAGCACTGTATCGTCTCTAAAAGCAAGGTTATGAACTGGCGCGCAGTTTTCTCGTCATACATGGGCCAACTATGAAATTTTTATCATAATATTAGAGGCGGAGAAATGAATATAAATGTGTAATGCAAGGCTCCTGTGTGCTTTCGAGAAGCTTTCCCGGGGGTTTCATGTCTACAAATCATTCTGAAACACGCTTTTCAGCCGTTTTCACTCTCCTAAAAACACAGTTTAAAAACGAAATACGGAAACAGAACTTCCCCATCCACCCTCAACGCATTCTTAAATGATTTTCGCAGACACCGCTCAGATAAATTGAGCAGTTATCAAATCGCGTGATTTATCCTGAAGCTCTGCACACCGCATGTTTTCCCCAGGTAGGCCGGGTCCTTAACGCACTCGTATTACCTCCGCCATAATTAATCGGCGGATCAAACGTTCAACATTTGTTCCGTCAGACCAGCGCTCACGCTTCTAACGGTCAATAACACACGGCCTGCGCGAGTCGTGTCTGACGTTCCGTCAATCACAATTTTAAGCAGGTACGAATTGCCGATAGCAGGTACAAAATAAGACACGCAATTAACAATCTTGCCGTGCAAGCGCCATCGAAATGCTAAACCAAGTAGGTGTTTAATTTTATAAAGTAGTTTCTCGTACAACACGGTATATTATTTTGTTTCCGCTTCAACTTAACGATCGCTTACGTATACTCAGCTAAATTTCCTGTAAATAATTGGCATATTACATACGATGTAAAAGTAATTAATTGAGTTATGGTACGTTATGAAGTCAAGAAAGCGATAAACAGTTATTTAACACGGCCGAAACATCAGTCACAGCATTTCGAGACTTGAAATCTGCCTTCGTTTAAGTGCATAATAGCGAAAATGGAAATAAATTGGTTTTAAATTATATTTTCTGCTAATGCTGACTTAACATTTTTTCGAAATACTTCAATTGACAAAAATGTACAAACGAGTGTTGTAAGTTTAAGTCACTTTTTTCGTATTACTTGAACCCATGATGATGAATCTCTTAAGGGGGCCGACTACCTAGACACACACAAGGTGTGCAGAGCTTCAGAAGAAATCACGCGATATGAAAACTGCTCACGATATCCGAGTAGTGTCTGGTTATGAAAAGCGTTTAAGAATACGCCGAGCGCGTATTAGTAATTACGTTTCCGTATCACGTTTTGAAACTGTGTTTTCAATACAGTTAAATTGTTAAAACGCGTATTTTTAGAATTTTTTTTTTTAAGGCATGAAAAATCCGGTACACGTATTTGAAAGCAATCAATGGACTTGCATTACACATTATCTTCATTTACCTGCCATATCATGTTATGGTTACTGCTAAAATTTTACAGTCGCTCTATGAATGAGGTAACAGCGCGCCAGTTCAGAGCCTTGCGCTTAGAGGCTATACCGCGCTAGAAAGACCAGCGAGCGTCGCACTTATCATCCCGCCTCACTAACACAAATACACCCCTGACAAGGCAGACCCCTTGAGCCCCCCCCCCCCTCCCCACACACGCACACAGACCGAACTAACAGCCGGAACTGCCGAGTGTGTTTAAGGACAGTGAACTGATCACTAGGAACTGATGGACTGACGAGTTGATGGCTTTCCATCACACTGCCGTGTGTGGGACCAGCGTCCAAACTGCCAGTTCCAAACTGCCTGTCCAAACAATCAGTCCTTTAGTCCATGAGCTGAGTGTGATGGCAGACAGCTTAGTTTGTATACTCTTTGGTTTTTTTTTTCCTTTTGTCTAACTATAAGTGCAACTGCAAATGCAGCATGCAACGTTTCTCCCATATTCTCCGATGAAACGATACATCAAACAGCAAACAACAACATCCAGATTGATCGTTTGTAGGGAGGCTTCAGTTCAGTCCAAACTGTCAGTTTGTACTGTTCGGTCCAAACTTGAGAACTTAAGACTGATCGTGTGTGCAGAGGGGCTCAATTCAATTCCAAAATGTCAGTTCGGGCTGAGCCGGACTGATCGTGTGTGTGTGTGGGCCTTTAAGGAACTGCGCGGTCCCTCTCTCTTGAAAATGCCAAGGAACGTAACAGTTTATTGACCTTATCACGGTTGAAAGCGCGCAAGAGCCTAGGCCAGGGCCAGACTCCAACCAGCGACCCAGTGCCGCGTTTATCGCTGCTCTTCGCGGAAAACGACTCATGGTGGGGTGCATCTGACCGCGGCGCTTGGGAGGCACACGGGGTTATCTACAGATGTGCGGCACGGCATCTCATCACATGTGATAATTAATTAAGTACTTGGGCAATGTCAAAGGCTAAGTCGCAGGTCAGTCGACCCTTGGACTGAGAGGGTAAGGCGTGCGGCTTAGGGAAGTCTTGGGAACCGAAAACATCTTGGTTTCAACAATGTTTAAGCCACAACTATTTTATATCGCCTAATTTTCAAAATTTTGCTTCGTTGAATAGCATATCATATAACTTAGTGGAATGCCAGAAGTGACTGATTACTACAAATATTTTTTTTCCCCTGTAAGTCACTGGCATTTAGTATTTAATTCATTTCTGAGTATCACTAGAAATGAATTAATTAACTGTCAATAATCACTTCAGTCACTGTCTTTGCAAATCTCTTAATGTGCCTTAACGAAGACTAATTTTTAATATTAAAAAGATAAAAAATTGTTATGCATATAACCAGTTGAAAAATATATACGGCGTCTTTCGAGTGATACCTTTTCTCCTTAAAGTACGTATTTTCATAGACAGTTAACAAAGGAGTATCAAACTCAACAACGCCGTAGATTTTTCTGTAACGTCATTAACACTTAAAAGATTTAAACCTCGGTACTGTATGGGGAAACTTTTCTATAAAAGTGATAAATTATTCCTATGAATTGAACTTTCTCTTAAAACAAATAGTACATGTGACATACCACATCTTTACCATACGATATTTATCATTTCGCCCGTTAACATTTTCAAAACAAGATATTTAACTCGCTCGTTGGAATATGATTACAAAAACCCGGGGTCTTATCCTAAATTTATCTTATATTTATTTTAGAGCCATTTCGACGTCGAATTGATTGGATAGCGCTTCCAGCGACGGAAAATATATAAAGCACGAAAAATCATACTTATAATCAAAGTTTTAATATTTGCTTGAACTCAGACACATTGTAGTTGTAAACTAGGACACACGCTCCCGTGATGAAAAGTTTAATTTTAAAAATGTGGCGACACTGCGAAAAAGAGTATTTGTTGTTTATGATTATATACTAAACATGAGCGCGAGGACAGTGATGCTGCGAAATGGATATATAAGTAAAGTAAATACACATTATTTAGATATGTGGTATAGTTAGTATCTTTTTGGAACATCATTTAATCCAGACATTCAATTCTACTTTGATTCATGAGGGAAAAAAAACAATAAGGAGTCGAAAATCATCTTTCTTATGAGTTTTCCATTTCATTATTAATTTGATTTGTAATCAACTAGGTATTTGAAAGAAGATACTTTTTAGATCATGACTGTTCCCCTGTGGTTTACCCATTGAAATTAGTTTTGATAACACATAAATAAGCTTTTGGATAGTAGCACTTTCTTGGCCATTATTTACCTAAGTTGGAGACTCCGTTGTAAATATTCAAAGGTAAGCCCCAACACAGAAGTAAATATATACGTCGAATGACAGGTGACAAAAGCAAGATTCTTTGACGTTCATTTCAGAAGGATTGTTTTTATCCCTTAGAAGTTTCATTTCTTTTAGGTTACCAATTACTTTATTTTCCAGCATTAACTTCGTCCATCTCGACAGCCACACGCAATAAAAACCGCCTCTGCGCATTGCCAATTTTGATAGCAACTTATGTATTTATTAGTTTTAGACCGCTTAACACACTCGTGTGACGAAACGATATTTGCCAACGATTTTAAAACAACGAGAATGGCGTCACAGAACAAAAGTCAGAATATGAAACTACCGAGAATGAACGACAGTCGATAAGAAATGACAAATTTTATTGCAACGACAAACTTATACAATTAGCACACTGAGAAGTATTAAGGTACGTGCGAAACACACAGCCACAATGGACGCCTAAATAACAGTTTCAGCAAACTAACCTCAAAAATGTTATAGCTGAATGAATCGTTACGATCAGAACAGTGCCCTTAACTGAAATGAGCTTAACATTTCGCTTCGTGTAACTATACATAGTTGTGTTTTTTTTTAAATTCATCTTTATGCTTTTGAACAGTAAACGTCATCTTGAAAAATACTTAAATCTTTTCTGACAAAAGCACACATGTATAACTGACACGCAAATTTTATTTTATTTTGCAGAAACATCTTTCCAGCAAACAGTTTCTGATACTACTGTATTGCATTTTACTTATATTAATAATAATAATAATTTATTTCCAATTTTTTTAATACTTTGTTAACAATATTCACTTAATTAACTAGGAAATTTAGCACTCACGAAAGCAAGCTTGTATGCGAGTGCATCTAGTCACTTCAAATTACATGCGGTATTTTGACGATTGTAAACATTTGTAAATGTATAATAACTTAGAAATAAATATATAAAATATAACTTAAGAAACTTTACATTAGTTATATAAAGATGAAAGTTAAAAAGAGCAATTTATTAAAATTCAATATTATGTATAAAATAAAACTTGCAGTTTAGTTCCGCAGGAAACCGTCCGGCGCAAAGAAGTGGTCGCAAAGCGGAGAGGAAATGTTACGCCGGGCCCAAGTCGCGTCACGTCCCGGCCAGACGCCGAACACGAAGAGGGTCCCCGCAGCCCCGGAGGAGGCTGACAGTTATTAGGGCCCCAAGAGTCTTGGGAATGACAGCCTCGCGACCACTCCACACGCACGCGCACACACACACACACAGCGAGGGATTCCGCGGTAGTGACGCGAGCGCCGCTCTGCGTCAACAACACTACCAACACTACCAACACTGAAGTAGCTTCAGCAGGTCAACTGCTCCCTGATGATGGCGACTGCAATGTCGACAGAAACGTCGGTGAATTATTCGCCAAGGACCGCGGCTACACCCCAGAAGCCAAAGCTACTTCAGACAATGGCCGTGAAAGCCTGCGAACATTAACTACTACCATTACTACCAACACTACAGTGCACTGCAGCTGGAGACGTTATGTTTCCGCATGGAAATATTTTTTGGGGAAAAAAAAATACGAAATATTTACAGGAAAAAAAATGTTTGAGAGAAAAGAAAAATTTTCCAACAAGACGTACCTTCGCTGAAACACGCAAACCAGCTTTATTTACATCTTCTACCTTGAAAAAAAAAATACCATAAATTTTGACCATTAATTACCCGCTAATGACTTACTTTTTTTTCGTAAAAGTTTCCGAAATTTGCCTTCATTGAACATACAGGCATAGTTTGAGCTATATATGTACTTTTAAACTTTTTAATATTACTATAATATAGCAGTAACTCTGTATTTTACAAGTAATATAAAAAAGTTTGGCATTAAGGATAAATACTAAGGACATACTGTACACCTCCTGACAGTCAAAATGCACAAAATTCAATTATGGCTCAATCTCATAGCAAACATACTCATAGGAAAAAGTTGTATCATTGGAAAATGGCGCGCGTCTGAAAAGTTTTGCACCTCATATTTTATTTTGAAAAAAATGTGTGCACTGTAAAAAATAAAAAATAAAAATTAAATTAAATATTTTTCCCATAGCGCTCAAATAAATTGCATGACGTTTGAAATATCGAGAATTTTTGTATATTCGTAAATATTTAAAAATAAATAAAAAAAAAGGTACGCATCGCTATAATTTAAGTTCTACAAATTTGAAATTTATTTATCTTGAGTGAATACAAAGCAATTATAAATGCAAAAATTCAACTGCCGAATATTTGCCTGACTGCTTTACGATTTGCACATGACGTGGAGCATAATCTGATGACACAAAATTTGAAAACTAAACATAACATACGAAAGATCTGTAGGATGGCGGTTTAATCGGAGCTTTAAACACTGGAGTTAAGAATTTTCTGGAGACGGTATGCTGTGACTAGTTGGTCACTTTTTTTTAAATCGCCATATCATGCTCAAAAAGTTGCGGAAATGACGCTTGACCACGTCCGATGATGGTTAGTCAGTATGAATTAAAATTTATTTCGCTGAGCAGGCACTTCCATACAATAGAGTCATTTTTAAACTGTTTTCCACAATGCAAACGCCACACTTCAGCCAATGTTTTGGGCGTCTAACCAAACTAGCGCAGAATTAAAAAAAAAAAAAAAAAAAAAAAAAGCTCTGTTCGGCTACCATATCATGCAGATGTGGCCACCCCATGATATTGGTTGTCCCAACGCCTGTTACAAATGCCAGCATATTTAGTACCAGCGTTTTCACATTTTAACGAACTATTGACTGGGGAAAAAAATTGTGCGTAGAGTCCAGGCGCGACAGAAGTAAAATTTCTTTATTATTAGGTATAAATAGATATAAATTATTTACCTTTCCAATCACACTATTCACATAAAAATGAATGATACTTATAAAGTAAATTTCACATAACTGTTAGGAAAACTGAGGAGTAGACAAACACAAGCAGAGTTATTAGAATTCAGTAGCATAACTGCTGTGTCATTTCTACCTCTCCCCTGTCGTCTCCCCTTCTAGACTTACAATTAGCATATAGCATGCTCCGCTACGTACCTATCCCCCCTCCCCCCATTTTTATGCCATCTTTTTCGACCGCTAGTTCATGCGTTGGAGTGGCGTCGCTGCTCACGCACTTTCCTCCTCTACAGATTTCCCCAAACACGTACCTAACTATTCCCCTCATGCGATCGGAATTTTCGTAACGCTCCAAAAATTGTAGCTCCTTCGGCAAAGAAACTTCGCTTAAATATCTGAGCAAATATTCCGAAATTCTTAAATTACATGGGCTACATTATAAGGACCACAGAGAGTGCATGCGAAGTAAAGTTGTTCACAGTCGTATGTAACTATGTTTTTAAAATTGTATTTTACATGGATGACAGAAAGAAGAAAGAAATAGTGCAATATTATACACGGATAGCAATAATATTTTTGTCCACGGTAGGGAAATAAAACTAACTACTTCGAGCTACGGAACGGAAACCCCTCAAAAATATCTCAAGGTACTAACTCAAAATGTTTTTAACATTCATTCGCCGCCAAAAAGGCTATTTGTGGTGTCTAAAATTAAATTATTTTGAAGTAATTCCAAAAATAACTTTTGGTTGACATCAGAGATTATCTTTAGCTAATAAGAAGACCCAGTTTTCGAAACACTACAAACTAAATTTGTTGTTTCTTCTTCACAAGATTTTTGGCAGGCGAACATAAACGCAGCCTACATGTCCTCTCTCCACTATTAAAGCTTAAATTTAAAAAATAAAAAAAAGTAAGGGAAGACGCGGCGGACGGCTCGTACAAAAATAGACGGATATCTCATGAAAATAAATAGTTACAGGCTTTAAACCAAATAACATAATTATATTCATAACAAGGTACAGAGTTATAGGTGTTACACATCTAATTTACAAACAGTTCAAAGTTTATTAAAAGTGTATGATTACGAATAGCTATCAGTAGCCATTCCACTTTCCTATGGTAAATTCGTTTCAAAGTTTCGTTTTCTTTTTAATATGATGAAATTTTTGGTCAACAAAATAGGCTAAAATGGGTGTTTTCACGGTATAAAATATTTGGTACCCAGTATCTACTGTTAGTATAACAGGCAGTAATTGTAATATTCTACCATAAAATTATAGGGTTCCCGCTTAAAGTCCCAAATAGGCGCTTTACCGACGCGAAGACTGCACGCCAATTCGGCGCCTGGCGCGTAGAGGCGAAGAGGCGTGTGATGCGCAAGCCTGTGACACCCTTAGATCCAACGAGATTATAGCCTTTGAGTGCCCAGCCAAACGATTACGGATTTTGAGTGCATCCGTCACGAATTCACAGAATTTTTTTTTTCCTCCACGGCGATGATGCCGGTACTTTAAAAAAAACGCAAATTACGGGGGTCATTATAGCGGATCAATTACGGGTTCGCAAGGGGGCACTTCGACAAGAACGCCAGTGCTCTAGTCGGCCGGCGCGGGGCTAGTGTATCGCAAGTGGTACCGCCCGCTGCCGCTAGGCTGCGCACTGGTATCTCGGCCTGTAGGTGCCACGTCCAGCCCCGCCGCCCGGCCGAAGTTTCCGGTTATCTCGGCGACATTGACAACCTGCTCCTCCGGGGGGGTCGCAGGGGTGGGAGGGTGGAGGGGAGATCTTAGATTATTCACGGCTGCAGCTCTTGTCAGCGGCAAGGACCCCCCCTATCCCTTCTCTTACTCAGAGAACAAAGAGTTCTCGGCGAGAAGAGAGACCCCGTGCAAGTTGCGGGGACAAGAAGTCACCGGAGAGGGACGCCCTTACGACTTCTGGCTAATCGCGGGAACTTGCAGAGGCTGACGTCTCCCGCCGCGATCATCCCCTAAAGCGGGCGGAGACAAAAGGCGGACAGCACCACACGGAGGACCGGTTCAAAATCTCCTTAACGAGCGAGCCCGGAAACGTCTCGTCTGCTTCTACACACACGCACAAAAAACAAAACGAAGCTCTCGCAAAAACCAAACTGAAGGATTTTTTTCCCAAGTTCTCCGCCATAACCTTTAACCTTAGTAACGATTTTTTTAAAGAAAGAAAAAAACACACGCATGAGGAACGCCGAGAGCCAAAACCAAACAAATATAATTCAAACCAAAAACAGCTGTATCAAATAAAATCAAACAGTCGCTCCTTATTAATAATGAAAACAAAAGGACGCCATCGTCTTTTGAAAAGTTTTTTTCTGCTATAAAAATTTTATATTGCGTATTATTATTAAAACGTGTTAATTGACTAGCTTTCTTTTCTGTCAGTTGGTCTGTTCGGTACAAATGTTGCATTCGATTTTAAACTAACTTTCCGATGAGCTAGAGAATTGAAACTTTGAAAATAGATCAGAACTGGATGACAGTGCAATATTAATCCGCTTTCTTTTCAGTTCGTTTGTTTGTTTGTTAAAAATATGTTTGGTTTTGTTTGGCAAAGCCCACGGATTTGTGGCAAAAGAACCTGCGTCACCACACGGTCACGTGAATAGTACGGCAGGAAGGTAACGCAGCTTTTTACCATCAGTTGTGCACGGCTGTCTGGCGATCACATTTACGCTATGGTTTCTACGTCGGTATTCAAATCGCATATTAAATCGGTTACACTACTGCAGATGCAATTTCGGGAGATAGTGTACAATGTGGAGACGTATGTTGACGAAACTTGCATTCACGCCACACACAGCAAAGTTTTTGTTGGCAGTCAGATACAGAAATAGGCGTCACATGTTCAGCTGGGAAAGTCTGCAATTAATTATTGCACATGCAGGAGGAGAGAAGACCTTGTCCCGAATAGTTTCCTTAATTTTAATTCAAAGCATAAGTGTGGATATTACCACGAATATATGAATTTGGAAAACTTTTCAATGTGCATGACAAGTAAATCACTGCTAAATTTGCCCCGAAATATATTTTAATACTGAAAAACACATGTTATTTCAATTTTCAGAAGAAGAAAAAATTACGGCATAAACCTTTGAAAAAAAATCGAAATTGGCTTACAAGCGACAATATTGAATTCTCTGCAACAACTACGAAAGCGAAGCTTTTGCTTTCAGTAAAAAGTCCACCAAAAACAAAATTTTAAATCGACGCATTGCTTGGCTCGCCAGTCTCCATACTATGCCGATCTGAACCCGGTTGATATGGTTTAGGTATAAATTAAAAACAACATACGCATTGTTAGATGATAAAAAAAAAGTTAAAGGCATTGTTCAGCGCTATTCTGCGAAGAAGTAGAAAGAGAGTTGCAGGCACGTGCAAACTACCTGACGTGTGGCGAAAGAGTGAACACTGAAATAGATAAAATACAAACAAATGTCCGATGTTTAAGTGACACCGATACTGCAAGTGACACACGCCGTGGGGAAAGCTGTCTGTCTGATTCTAAAAAGGCGAGTATTTTAAATGGTTTGCAACAGAAACGGGAAAAACAGGTATGATTTTGGCGCAATTAAATTATATTAGCAACGCCCCAAATAAGATTCGGTTCATTATAGATTCTTCAGACAGGCCTTTATAAGTGCTTTTAAATTAATGCATTTGTGAAAAGACGTTTGTAAAAAAAATTCTTGGGTATCAACAACGAATTGAAAAATTAATTTTCAGCTTCTACCCAATCGAACACAAAATAAAAAATAAAAAACAACCGGAAGCCATGAGAAACATAGTAGTATTTGTACTGACTTCAAACGATGCAGATAAACCAATTATAAATGTCTGGGACGTGATTAGGTGATCAAGCGAGTGATCAAATGATCCAAAAAGTTTTTTACTTACAACTCGAAACTTGCTGCTCGTGTAAGACAGCTTGGTTTTTTCCAAGCCTCCTCGCTACGCCGCAATAGGCAAAGGATCAGGAAGCGCACAGTGGAATATGAGAAAGCTAAAAGGTAACTAAAGGGAATATTTACGTTTTATTTCCCGATGATTGATGAAATACGCACAATAACCTCAAAACAATACATACGCCTAACACGTAACACGTAGGAAGACTGTCCCCCGCCAATTGTAAGTTTGCTCTCGCGAGCGAAAATCACAGCGCTACCTAGACAACCTTTACTGGCATTTCACCTTTCGGACAGATCATGAGAGTGTTTGTGTCCAGAGAATGGTTTGAACAAAATCAGCAGTCTGAGGATCGCGGCTCTGCCTATCACGAAGGAGGGACTCCAAAATAATTTTAGAGTGAAACTTCTTTACAGCCGGTAGTATTACGTCGTGAATATGGACCAACTGAGCGTAACGGAAAGTGAAACACTCAGTTGTTGGGTGCTCAATGGCGGAGAGGGAGAAGGTAAACATTGAGCGTCCCATTCCTCATTCTAGAGCAAGTGTCAGTAAAGCGTCGGTACAGTGCTGCACTTTTCGTTATGCTGGGAACGACAAAGGAACTTCTCTTAAAAATTCAATTACTATCGTGAGAATCAGTGTTAATGTGTATTTTAAGTAAATTTCGAGAAAAAAAATACTACCATGTAACCGTTACCTTGATGCGACTTCCAGAAAATTTTTATATAGTTTTTCGTTTCATGGTTCATAGACCCCAAAACCAACATCTACTCAAAATGTGTGTGTGTGTACATATATAGGTGTGTGTATGTGTGTATATAATCACATTTTTGTGGGCACGATAACTGCCGTAATATTTTTACAAATCACTTTCAAACTGTCACATAAAATATAAACATCTCGGTTGAGTTCGTTAATGAAGCAATATCCGACCAAAAGGGTAGAAATGGGGAAGTTTTTTTGAAAAACAGAAAACTCGCTATAGCTCCCATAATATATAATATCCGTTTAAACGTAATATAACTTGTAGGAGTTAATACCAAAAACCTTTGTCAAAAACACTTTTATTGATACAACCAACCATAACTGCAAGAGATGAAAAAAGGGGTTTGGATGACAAAAAAATCATAACTGTTCGTAGGCACGCCATCAATTCGTTAAATTTGTTTGTTAATCTTATAATTTTCATCCAAAACTTTTGTCTCAAACAATTTTTGATAAGATGGGGTATTGCTGCATGAGATTTAAAAAAAAACAACTGTAAAATAAAAATAAAAAAATCATAATTTCCGTGCCATGTACACCATCAAATTCATTCTAATTTACTGGAAAACCTTGAATTTTTATTAACAACTTTTGTTTGGAACAATTTTTTATACGACCTACCATGACTGCAAGGTGTGGAATAAACAGGAGTTGAATGACAAAAAAAACTCGTATCTAAAACTTTTGTCTGACACAATTTTTGATAATACAAACCATTATTGCAAGCGGTTAAAAAAACAAGGGGTTGGAATAAGAAAATAAATAAAACTTCCCTACCATGTTCTCTATCGAATCCATTCTTATTTCTGTTTAAGTATTCTGCAAAATTATTGTTAAAATACATTTTTATCTAACCAACCATTATTGCAAGGGGTGAAAATAACAAGGATTTTAAGTAAATAAATTTATCTTTATATTATAATATATATGTTATAAAATCCGTTATAATTTATTGAATGAATCCTAGATTTCATTTAAAACTTTGTCTGAAACAATTTTTGATGAAACGAATTACTACCGTAAGAACAGAAGTTGAAACTGAAAAAAAAAAAAATAAAATAAAATAAAATTGAAAATTTTCTTTGGTATTAAATTCGTATTTATTTGAAACCACATTATATCATCTTAAAACTTAGTGCAAGGAAAAATTTTATACGACTATGTTATTAGTTAGTGCAAGTGATGAAAAATATTGTTTGAAGGTAAAACAAAAATTAAAAAAATACTTTAGTTGGCATATAGTAATATGAAATGCTGGGAACATTGAAATATTTTCGCTGTATGAAAAATGAGTAAATATTTAATCGATCATTTTGTAATATTGGATAACACACACACAGATAAATTAAGTTCTTAAAATGTTCCAGAAGTTTATAGACGAAAATATTTCCAGAATAGCCTAAATGGGTACTTATAAATCTACCTAGGCCTGTAGGCTGTGCCGAAAGGGACTTTCTGTAGTATTATGGTCTTGTACGCTTTTATTATTTAGTCTTATAGTTTGAATTAGTGACGTTTTATAGTGCAAGTGGATTATTAAAGTTTTTTTTTTTTTGTGGTGATGAAAATACTTACCACTTGCCGTCCGAAAAGTTTTAATATCGCACGAGAGTACAAATTATTAGGAGTAATTATAGAAATTAATTTTTTTTTACGACCTGTGTTGCAGCACACAGTTCGTGTTAAGAGACAAGGCGGCAAGGCCTCGGGGCACACACAAGCAAGAGGTGGACTCCACAGCTTTGCGGGATAGGACGTTACATGAGGGGGAGGACGGAAGGAGTGTGTGGGATTAAAAAAGTTGTGGGATACTTCCTGCTTCCCCGGTCACAAAAACAAAGAGAGTCGACGGCGGGGAGGAGGAGGTATCGGGAGTGTTGAGGTGGATGGGGGGAAAGGAAAGGGAGGGAGGGAGGAAGGGAGGGAGGGAGGGAGGGAGGGCTAACGCGGAAGTGGGGACCGGCCGCCGCGCCGGAGGAAGGTGAACAGCCCGGGGCTCGGGTCGGCGCGGGGCCCGGCGACCCTGTCCCACATCGGCTCTCGGCGGAGGAATGCGTGCTGCGGGCCGGACCACGCGACCGCGACGGCGGCAGCTGGGGGCCCCCTGGAGGCGGCGCACGCGTCGCCCGCCCCAGACAGGTGGAGTGCGCGCGCGCCCGGCTTTCTCTCTCCCTCCCTCCTCCCCTTCTCCACCTCCTCCTCCGTCGCGCCGGACACACCCGACACACCCGACAGGTGAGGCGCGGCCAATCGTCGCGCAGACGCCGTCACCCCCTCCCCCTCCCCACATCCCCTCCCAGGGCGTCTGCTCCGGCAGACAGTCCCAGACAAGAGGTTCCGTGGGTCCAGAGGGGGGTAACAACGCAAACTTCACATCGTCACTCCGTTCTTTGAGACTTAATATCTCAACGTGTAAATTTTGCACGATGTTTGAGGGGAATATTTAAGGTAAGGGGAGGGGTGTAGCACAGGAGAAAATAAATTATTATAAATTCAACACAGATCAGCTAAAGCCAGTGCCAAAAGATTAAATACACACAAAATAACAGCTACAGTATTTTTTTTCTTCCTGAAATGTAATAAAAAAAAAGGTTATGGTATAAAATAAATCAAAGGGTAAATATCATAGCTCTACTGTGTAGGTTTGCGTGTATTTTCGTATCTTAAAAAAAATAATAATTTATAATTAATTTCGAACCGTTAAATAAATTTCTGGAAACAATTTCTGCCAGCAAAGCACACTTCGCATGGCATGCAACTAGTACAGCTAACAACCTATAAGAACTAATTTCTAATTTTAACATCTGACAGGAAAAAAAAAAAAACAAGTTCAAACCAGCTTTAACAGTTCGCTGAAAGCATTCACTATTACAAGGGAAAAAAATTTGTAAAATTTAATGTTCGAATTAAGATCTAGAACAAATTAGAAACATAAGTATCTGCCACTCCCTTGTACGTGTTATAAAAACAACACTGCACGTCACTCAAAACTGTAAAAGGGTGACTTGAACGGCTATATTACTTCCTTTCACTAGTAACTGGTTTATATGAATACTTTAATAATAGTTCGAAAGAATATTACTTATTGCAGCTGTTAACATAGTGTGACTTGCAAACGATTTCTACCTAGTTGTTCATCTCTTGCTCCACAGATCACAAATCATTTTCAAATCAAAATTTTATATGTATAAATAAATTTATCTATATATTTAAACCAATTTATGGACACGGCAACTACAACAAATTTTGCAAAAATTACTTCCAGACCGATTCATAAAATAAAGGCATACATATAGAAACTCTTGGACTGGAAAATCAGTGTTATTCCCTTGAAAAAAATATTTCATTCACTCAAAGTTATTGTAAAACTTACAAATATATTATCTAAAACTTTCATGAAACATTTTTTTAATATTCGGTACGACCAACCACTGCTGCAAACCAGAAGTTTCCGGAATGTTCCAGATAATATTATTTCGAAATCTACCTGTAATTGTACGCCTAGCCGAAAAGGCTTTCTGTGTATATTTTTGTGTAGTAAAAAAATGTTATCCTTGATAAGTAAGATTTGGTTTATATAACTTCCCGTTGGCGCTATCGAAAAGTGACGGAGACGTAGTGACGTATCAGTATCACTTATCAAAAGTGAAAAAGCAAGTGGCGGAGGGGGGGCGGAATATGTCGAAAATATAATGGGCACAATTTGTGTGGATTGAGGCCAGTCTCAATAACTCACAGGGAAATAATACAAATAATCGCAACATTTTTTAAAATGTTTTCAATTGCCAATAACATAGAGCAGTATGACCAAATGGCGGCCCAATACATGGTTTCTCACGCCCCCTTCCCCCTTTTTTTTAACAATCTTTCAACAAAGAAATATTATCAGTTAAATTGTCTTGTATTAGACGCCTCTGATACTATATATTACGAAGCTAAGACATTCTCACGGAAATATTGAAAAATAATAATAATACCTATTTATGGTTTTGCCATTGTTTCGTAGTAATTAATCTTGGATTTATTTTTGTTTTATAACTACGGTTTTGAAGATTATTTTTAGTTTCTTCATAGTATGTTAAATATTGAATTTATTAGTGATCCTATAAAATAATACATTTGTACGAAACTGATTGTTTATCATATGCGTATGGCCCTAGAAAATAGCGGAGTTACCAATCAAGTTTAGCCGTAATCTCATTGCAACTACGGCCGCGGGTCACGAGAGAAAAGAGTCCGAACGAGACACAGGAGAAGGGGCGCAAACTGGAGCTATAGTCTGTTTCACGCTTAGATTGCAATTCAGAGTAAATGGCGAACACCGTTGCCAGAATGATAAAATTTAAGTCTTTACATTGTATACCATCGTTAATCATAGTAAGTTCTAATACATTTTTAATTATACAATTTCTTGATTTTCCTAAAACCATAAAAGTGTCTACTGACAGTATTAGTAAGTTTGTAGTCATTCTGACAGAAATAAATAATGGAATGCTAAACACCAATTGTTATTTCACTGGAGTATATTATTTCACAGGAATATCTATTTGTAACAGACAGTCACTATTAATAAAAAGGCATTCCATTTCAGTATTTGCAATGATCAAAAGAGCCAAACTTCTTAAAATTAGATGACATAACCAAAATGTTGACCAAAAATGGTCGAAACCCAGATGGCGTATTTCAATTGCATCTTCTTAACAATAAAACCATTTGGAAGCTATCAGATGTCGCTCTTGATGAATTGGATCATGAAAATTATATTACAAAGTTGTGTCTGAAACATTTTTGCTCTATGACGTGCATCTGGCAACAGGGCAACGATGCGCTGTGGGTCAGCCGCACCTGGCCGCACGCCGCGCCGTGGCCAGCGCGTGTGTGGGTGGCGCACCGCGCGGGAAAAGGAAGCCGCAGACGGGGCCCGGGGTAAGGGAGGGGGATACAAGGCCCAACAGGTGAGCGCCGAGTGTAAACACGGAGGCGCGCCGGCTCGATAAACAACCGCCGCCTGATTGGCACCTGGTCCAGGCCGCGCTATACCTGACCTCTCCCGCAGTCGCGCGACCACGAGGGCTCCATTCAAGGACGCGACCGTTTTCGCCAGCACTTTCCGAACCCGCGTTTTCCCGCCATTGCTGTTAAAGGTGAGGAAAAACTAAGATTCACGCCAGTTCACTCAGAGGCCGCGTTCGTGGTGTTTTTATTTTTCTAAAATCACCACCCAAGGATTTTAATACTAAATTCCATTTATAGGGTATTTGATCAGACGTTTTATGCTGATTGGTTAAAACATTGGTTGTCCTGAAGAAAAGACACATTTCTGACAATTAAAAATTATATTCTGCGATGTCGTGAGAATGGTCGGTTAGGTAAAATTAGCTACATAAAATACTTTTAATATTGTGGACTATTGGTTAGGTTATGTAAGCTAAATTTAAAATAGTATAAATTAGTTTATGGTTGGTTAGGTTAGTTACATTAAAAAAGTGTAAAACGATTTTAATGTGGTTATAAATTACCAATTCAAGATGTAGCTAATGTAACCAATTGCCCTACTCTTTTACAGTATTTATAATGTAGCTAACCTAACCAACCATTCAAACGATTTGACAGTATTTTTATTGTAGCTAAACTAACCTAATCAACCGTCCACACTATTTTAAAGTAATTTTAATGTATCTCGACAATTCTCTAATTTCTCTGTCACCACTCTATGAAAGACGATCTGGACATCATCTTCACACACAAATTTTTGTCCTATATGTGCTACCGAAGTAGCACAAGCGAGCGGCGAACCTCGAACTACGGAACTGTTCGGGCCTCGGATTGGACTGGTGTGAATCCCAAAGTTCCTATTTAGGTGAGGTCTCACACGCCATGTTGAATTCTTTGTCATTCTCTCGTCATTATTGTTTGTTACGAACTATTTCTGTAAATTTTAAAACTATAGACTAAATCCTTTGAATTTGTTAGTCCGCCACAAATTTTTTCAACAGAATTTTTCGCGTAAGTGATACAAATCACAAAAACTTGCACGACTTTGTATATACATTATATTACACTTATTAAATAACTCTTGAAAATATTCGAAACGAAAGAACAAATGGAAGCGCAGAGTTAATTAAATACAGAGTTAATAGTTAATAGCTAATAGTCCTTTACTAATAGTAATGACGAGAAAATTAAAAAAATAAAACAACATGGCGTGTAAGATACCACCTTAAAAATATTCCTCTCAAGTTTATCCTGCTAGCGCTCCTGCACTTGTTGTTGCGACAAAATGTTGCGTGACTTTTGACCGTATCTGATAATCTTTGGTAAATTAAGAGGTTGTAAGGTACCGAAGGTTGAAAAATGATGAATATACCGAACACTTTAATCTATGCTATAAATCGATAATTTTAGCAGCGAGAAATTAAGTGATAACAAGAAAAAAATATAATATAAAAATTCAAAAAGGCGTGATTACAAAACAAAAGCAAATATGCGAAAAAACATATATTATAAGACAAAAATACCACAGTCTACTAATAAAATAATAAACTTAAAAGATATAAGCATATTAAAAAATTAAAACAAAGATTTTCGAAAGGGCATAAATGCAAAATTTAAAATATCATCAACAGATACCCAGTGACGCAAACTTGGGTTTCCAAAAAAAAAAAAAAAAATTCAGTTTTTTGTTTAAAGCCTAACTTTATGAGATATAAGCCTTTTTAGTAATTATAAGCACAGTTATTCATAAGGTGCCTAAGATTATGAATATAACAAACAATTTAATTTAGTAATTAAGGCTACCTACGTAGCTGTATTTCAAATGTTACTCTATTGTCACACTTCCGCCTTTTTATTTTATACACATCTCTATTGAGTAGGCTAATATTTGAGCTTCATGATACGCCTGTCTCCAAGGCGTTACAGAGTCAGTGATGAGCGTAACTATATATAGGATTAATGATGTTCGCAGGCTTTCACGGCCATTGTCTGAAGAAGCTTGGCTTCTGGGTTGTAGCCGTGGTGAATTATTTGCCAAGGATGCGTCTACAACCCAGAAGCCAAGCAAGAAAAATTTTACAGGAAAAACCTTTAAAAGATAGTAGGGCCTAATGTCAATAAAATGAAACAATCAGCGTGGTGTGTGAGGACGAGCATTAACAACGTTCGACACACACTGTGTATTCCAGTTAGTGGGGTAGTAACCAGCCATATTGTATTTCTAAAAAAAAAAAAAAAAAAAAAAAAACACAAATTTACCAAGTCTTGCAGGACTTACATATATCATTAATTTAATGGCTAGACCCATTAGAGTATTAAAAGTCGGGCCTTTGTTGCAGAAACCGTTCATGGCCTAGTACTATTTATGAATGATCCCACTCTATGCACATCCATATTTACATAACAAGTACATTGGTCGACCGGTGCAGAACTTCGTAGCGCAGTCGGATGCACGCTGGCTCTCGGTGCGACGGGTTCTGGATTTTCATCATTAAATTTCGTCACAATTCTTTGACGAAAACTACCAACGAGCCAAACATGTAATTTAAGCTGGATTGAAAAGCAAAAGGCTGCGGGTTTGAATCCCCACCATGTCGAAAGATTTATGAACCAATTGATCAAACATCTTCTAGGCAGACCAAGGCTGCATTATAATTTTTTTTATTATTAAAACCTGTACTAGAAAAATTCTTATAAAATGTGGTAGAACTCCCTGACTGTGTAAATTAATATAATTGGGTAAAAAAAATACACGCGTAATTATATATCCACGTATAAAAAGACGTCGTGATTTTACTTATTTGATAATTAATTTACTTTCACATTAAATTTAAAATGCAACGAATATTTATAGGTGTAAAAATAATATACCAACATGGTGGCGATTGAACTGCTGATACATAACTTAAAAACAGCTTTGTTTTACATGCAACGCGAAATAACTTTAAATCCGTTGGCTAACACAACCACTTTACTAACAAATTAACGTGGCGTTCATAAATAATCACGGGATACATTCCTATTTACAAATTGCAGTAAAAAAAATTTTGTATTAACCTTTTTCATTGTTAATGATTTTTTGACTGTTGCAGCTGAGAACACATTGCCATTACTGATAGAATTTCTGAGACAAATTAAATACTATTACGAATATTATGGTTGTAATAATTTTTAAAAAATATCAAAACTATCCATTTCCTGTCACTTGAAAAAAACATCGCACGATGGTCATGAAGTTGTTTACAAACAACGTTGATAAAATAATACGTAGACCGTTAGTATTACCTTTGGTAACTGTCGTATGTGAAACAAGTTACGTGACATACTATAAAAGGCATCTGAGCACGTGGTCAATGAAACAGCTGGCGGTCACTATGCTCGCTTTGCGTACTCGTCTTGTAGATCGCGATCGCTAAGTGCCGTATAAATTTAAACTTCACGCTTGGTCTCGTTTAGGCACTGCGGGTCGGTGTAGAGTCCAGTGGACACGAGTGTTATTACAACACTTTTTTTTTTTTTTTTTGGAAATACAAGTTTACGGGGCATATGTAGTGACCTGGACAAATCACGTCCAAACTGATATTAATGACTGTAATTTTAATAAAGTTAAGAGCTTTTACATTACATTCAACCGCTAAACTTGATACATTTGCAGCAATTTATGATTGACTACCAAACTTACCTACCAACATCACATGACGCAGGTCCACTAATTTAAATTTTCGAGGAAATAAAACAACGAACGTTTTTACAGAGTTAGGAAAAACAAGCAGTTCCAAACTAAACGCAGCATTTATAAATGCAACTTCAATAGAAAGACTCAACAGCGACAATGGGTAGTATAAATTACACTTCACAATTAATTTTCTTACTCATCGATGAAGCTTTCCATGTTTAAATTTGGCCTTGTACTTTGGACTTCTAAGGCGTCCAAGTTAGTGCTGAAATCGTACATGAACTAGTAATTCACAACAGACGTGTTATTCTACAAGATAAAAATGCAAACTCGAGTCATTACTGTGATGAACATTGATTTATTTTCTGTTTGATTTTGTATGTTTAGGTAAAATTTAAATTTTTTTTTTAACAAAGATAACATTCAAAATAATTACAGAAAAACTGTATAATGCCTTAAAAAGTAATTGCGTATAATTAGGTAAAGTTTAATGGAAAATGCTAACTTACAATAAGTAAATTAGAGAGACTTTGGATCGAGATTTTTTTTCGTTTTGCTGATGCAACGAAACGCGATAATCGGGATACTGTGAATGTGACCTGTCGGCTTCCAATATAAAGGCTTTAATTTCAATGTTGCCCCAGGCGCATAGTTTAAAATATCAAATAGCAAAAATGATCTACACCAGTTACTATTCGATTACATTTCCATGAAACAATGATGAATATTACCGACTCCTTGTGTGTCTGGTTTGGATGACTTCAACTGATAGTAAGTTTAACCGTTCGCGTTTCATGACCGCTATTCGAGTCTGGAGGGATAAAAGTCATCCACATGTCTGCAGTGCAATAAATATGGATTACTTCTTCACCAGCCAATCAGGGACTTGTATGGAAACCGGTACCACACACCCATAAAAGTCGACGAACAAAAACTGTTAGTGTGTTCAATTCTAACGTAATATATTCTTCTTGTAAATAATTTTTGCAAAGTTTTTTTTTTTAACGTAGTCGTTACTTAAAGTGTAAAATATAGCTGCACTTTAAGACGAAACAAACTTTTTTTTTCTAAGTCCACGCGCAACGTAATGTACGTTTCGCGATAAGATTTCCATACTAGTTGTGTGTCTGTTAAAACTTTGTAGGAATTGCATGTGTTTCGTGGTTGGGTTGGTTTATTTCAGCTCCAACTACTGTCAGAACACCCATCAAAGTCATCCATTGCGGAAGTAAACGCGTCCTGAATGGCCCGGCAAAACAGGACAATGGCCGACAATTACAAGGAAACATTCGTTAGCGCGGACATACCTTACTGCAGTCTAACTAGCGATCAGATTATTTCGCGAAAAATACATGCCCCTAACAATATTATAACAGATGACAGTCTTAATTTCCCCGCTAGTCCTTGATTGGCTGGCGGAGGAGGGATAGGCGGGAACCAAATACACAGCACGATGGCACTGCACTATTTTTTTTTAAAAAGGGAAACGTAAATAATCGTGTTAAATTACAGATATTTGTAAATTCGTTCGTTGCATGAAACCAGCCGCATCACTACTAAATAGTGTTCGCAGTAATACTGGGTTCGGATTCTTACCCGGGCATTTATGCTTTGTGTTGTCCCAGTACCTCCCATAGTTTAAGTATTGAATATACTATATGTATAATACATTATGTATATTCAATGGTTTAAGTTATTTGTAAACCGTTCCCTGAATAGCATTCCAGTATGAATTGCGCACATTAATAAGCACAATAAAAAACAAAATTATTAAAGGGTCGACTAACATTTATATTGCTAAAAAATTACGCTTGGCTGAAACGTCAATTAAAATATAAAATTATGCGCCAATTTCCGTAAGAAATATCTCGAAACAATGTATTTCACATATGCAAAAATAACCATAGGCATGTGCTGTACAAAGTTGTAATATATTTATTGTAGTATAACAAACTATTTCTTGGCGTCTAGTTACCAAATGAATCTTTTCTAAAAGTACAGAACATTTTATTTTTTCTGTGTGGGAATAACTGCTCACCCTCCAGACTCCAGACATCGTTAGGTCAGCTCCCGTGTGATTTGTACGGAAGCACATGCCATGGTGCAAACGAACCCGAAATAACGCCTTAAAACCGAACACTCTTGTAAGCAATATATATAAGTATATACATATATTAGAAGAGTTATTGTCAAACAGCGAGCGGGATAATCGAGGTCGAGTGGTCAAATCACTTGCCACCCAAGACGACCCGGGTTCGATTCCCGACGAGTGTGAACCGATGCAGAGAGACGTTTCAGCATACACGTGTGCTCCCACCCCTCCTCCCTTTTATTTTCCTTCGCCCGCACCTATGCATCCCATCCCAGGCATTATTCAAGACCCCTGTGAAGGCGGCAGACTCCTGTGGATGTCGGCCCCATTCCATCCACGTACATTTTAACTTTATTATCACCATGAAAATATTAATATTAATAAAACAAATTCACTCAAATGTTGACACGCAAACTCGGATAAAAATTTCACGAACGAAACAGATGAACATGAGATAATGAGTGGAAAGACTTATTAAAGTTGTGGTTCGATAATTGTACCACTACACAGAATTCAGTTACTTGTATTTTCTTTGCATATTTCTAAAAAAAATACGAATTATGCATAAAAAAATAAGTTAAAAATATTGTACTATTTATATTCATACACTAAAGAAGCTCGCCAAAAGAAAACGGTACCTTCTACAAACTTAATATTCCTGTACAGCACCATCAAAAACGTTTAGCACCAGGACGGCGGCAAATAAAGGTAGGTCATATGCAATAAAATTAAGGGAAACTAAGGAAGGAATCGCCATGGAATACATCAAAGAACCAGCCCATCATTCGCCTCGAGTAGAAAGAACAGATTTAGTTTGAGACGTCTTTTAGCGAAAGTATTTAACAATTCAGCTTTTAAGTCACGCTCGTAATCATCATCTATAAAATGATCAGAATATGCGGTAAGATGTTTTTGGATTCCATTTAACATCGCGTCGGCATTTTTTAACCCATACTTGCAACAGATTCACATCCTTTGGGAGTCGATATTTAATATGAAATGTTTCACATAATTATTCAGTTTTCACCAAAATTTTTGTACATACAACCACTGTACACCATGCACTTGGCATAGCAATGTTCAAATATAATTTTTAAATACCAGAGAAACCATCAAAAACTGATATCCTGGATGGATGGACCTCCCATACGGGAGTGGAATGTATCGGCGTTGTGGCACATCGCTCGGTACGCAACTGAAGTAATGGTAGATGTACAGCTTATTATTAAATGTCTGTTTAGGTAAATATGGTGAATAATCTGTGAATGCTAGCTTTTATGAAAGTTCGAAAGCAGTCACTGCATATTTTCAGAAGACTAGTAGATAGTTATATATTTGCAGTAAGTGTATATTATATTGCATGAAACGAAATGAGCACCAAGACTGAAGTTGTAAGTATAATATTCAGATGTCTGGGATTAATATATGCACTAGGGAAAGTGCCTGCGGTACATCACTTGCAAGGAAATCGCAGTGCGAACACCATTCACAGAAGACAAAATCACGACTGTCCATCTCTCGGCTGCAAAAATGGGGGTTGGAACCACCCCCCCCCCCCCCCAACTCCCTTTCCCTCTTCGGAAGATAGACGATACCCAAAAGCCTCGGGCATAAGTCGAATTCAAGTAACATAATTATTTTTGTATCCCCAAACATCGGAGAGCGACTCACAAAAAAGACGTAAAATATTCCAAATCCTTATACATTGTTTCCCTATACCTTTTGCAAAAAAAAATGTGAGTTCAATTTTCACATTTGGAGGTTAAACCACAACCCACCCACCCCCCTCCCCCAACGATTAATTGTAGGGGGAGTTTCCATAGCGCTTTAATACAATCTAGCCCTAGACACTTTTGAACGAGTTCCGCCCCCCTCCACCGCAATTTACCTGGGACGAGTTCGGATCAGTAGCGTGGCCAGGATTTGTGTTTTGGGGGAGGGGGGGGGTTAAGAAGCATGGTTCCCCCCCCCCCCCCCCCCCCATATTAAAGCGGGAGGTCCTGAGGTCCTCCCCCGGAAAAATTTGGATTTTAAGGTGTAAAATAGTCCTATTTGAGCAGTTTTCGGTACTTAACTTTAAATATTGTAATGGTAAAAATATTATTAATTTTTTAATAAAAAAAATGTTTGATTGATGAAGTAAGAAATTAATTAAATATATTTTAATCAACCCAAGTGCCTTGTCCAAGTTTACTCAAAATCATAAATCATGCTCGAAGCTCGACAGTACAAAAAAAAAAAAAAGGAATTAAAATGGTTGGGTTTTAGCAGAACTGGCCTATTCCTGGAAACAATTAGCTTTAGCTTGAAGAGTTACCCAGTCACCACCTGCTTATAATTACCGCGCTGGTTAAATACAATAGGTGTTAAGATATTTGAAAAGTTGGGACCCGTCACGGTGTCACGACCTTATAGCTTCTGCTCGTGACAGGGGTAGGGGAAGGGAAGGAGAATCGGTAGGGCTCGCTTACTCTTGCCCTCCAGTGCAGTGGCCGGTGATAGCAGTAAGACACCCAAGCTTTTAGCTAACCTGGTTTCAGATAAGAAAAAAATGGGGGCTAAGGGGGGGGGGTTAGAACCCCTAAACACCCCACCCCCTGGCTAAGCCCCTGGTTCGTATTAAGAGTGAAACATTTTTCTTGAATAATAAGTATGAACCAATTATTTGCATCCTGGTATCATTCAACACGCCTAAGTTAGAAGTTGACCTCGCCATCGTCGGATGGGTGGTATGCATAATCAGTTAAGTTATTCTTTTTTTCTTTAAGTAACAGAACAGTTTCCCCTACAAATAAATTATATTTATAATGTTTTTTTTTTTTTTTTGCTATCTAGACATGAATAAATATAACTTTATTTTTGCAAACTAGACATTAATAAAAATAACTCTAGTATCTACTCCAAGCTCGTAAGTCCAAGCGATTAGACACGTGCGAATTGGGGAGTTCCTGCAGAACCTTGAAACTGATTATTACACATTTTCATAAACATTAATTGTACTAATTGGTAAAACTTTCGATGATCGCACAATTATTATCGACGTATTTATTTTCATACAATATAATATACACTACCTAACTGTTTGCAAATTTATACCTGAACACATTATATACGGTGTTCAGAGCTTCAGAAAAATACACCCGATTTTAGAACAACTCAAGATATGCGATTGGCTTCTGTTAGTTAAAAACATTTAAGAATACTCCGAGGTCGGATGAGTAGCTCGTATTTCGTTTTTGAACTGAATGGCTAAAACACATGTTTATACTTTTTAGACATGAAACACCCAGTACAGATTTTTTTTAAAGCACTCAAGGAACTCGCATTACACCTTTATCTTCAATTCTCCGTCATTTATTAAGTTATGGTTACCGCTGAAATCTCGCAGTTTGCCTGTGTACGCGCAACGAGGAGCTACCGATCCACTAACACAGAATACACAGCTGACTAGGCGCAGTGCTACAGGTTTTTTTCGCAATCCGGCGCGGGAGGCTGTCTGTGCCATCACAGAACTAAAGATAATGCGCGCAGTCAAGGCGGACTCGTCGCAAGGTGACCAGGTGGGTCGCGCGTGGACCTCAGCCTCCGAGAGCCCTCGTCCCTTTACCCGCGGATGAATAGACTGCTTCGCACCTGGCGCCCGCCTCCGCCCCCTACTTCCACCCCCCCTCCCCCCCCCCCCCGTGGCCAGATGCACAACCCCCCTACCACCCTAACCCTACACTCGAGATGAACATCGCCTCCGCTACAGGAAGCATATACTGCCGCCCACATAATTACACGACACCCTTTCATTCCTCTCTCTCTCTCTGCCCTTTAATCCTCACTTCACACAGCGCGCGTTCAACACGCGCACCCTGCGGACGACTGCAGAGGACGCCACCACATCATTCACTGGCGTCAAGTCCCGACTGGGTTCAGTGTCAAGTCGTTCCGAACGCACGACGAACAAAAATACTCGATTTCAATTCCGAGTCCCTGCGATCGGGCGGAAGATTTCAGCAGTACGTACTTAGCTAAGCACCGCAGCAAATAAGGAATGACTGAAAACACGTTCCGCCTACTTTCATGCCAAATTTGTGGTGACCAGTTCACAGTCCCCCCGAGATATACGACGCAGGCCATACCGGCTTCGGCAGCTGCTAGGTCTAAATACGGGTTAAATATAAATATTAAGCTGACGTTAAGCAGCACCACGTATGATGAAATATTTTTTGGTACTGGAAGTACTGCATGCAAGTCAAAATATAACTTTAATATGCAAGTTGAATTTGGGGAGAAAGGTAGAAATGCAAAATAACAGCTTTTTTTTTTAGAACTGAGAGTAGATCCGGTTCCAAACATTTCAAAAGGTTTACGACAAATAGAAAACTCCACTCACTGCAAAAAAAATGATAACATAACATTCATGAATAAATGTAGGTGGTTTTTTCATTTGGTTCTGAGACTATTTTAGAGGTGCAGGTACATTCAGATAACATTGAAATGTGGCAAATTATATTTATGTGTACACACCTGACTCTAAAACGGCAGATGACATGTTACTAGTTAAGAATCAAGGCTTAGCTAAAATTTTCAAGTATATTACTGACATATGTGGCATACTACAGTTAACATGTTTTACTAAGTAAAAAAAATGCCTCTTCTATAATGATACTGGCACTAACATGATGTCAACGATTTTCCAACCAAAATTTTAGAACTCGAAATTTTCTGACAAAGGCTATATGAAGGCATTTCAAAAATATTTTCAACAGTATTTCATAGGTTAAAGTAACAAAGCATTCAGAGTATAACAACCCTTTGTTATGGTCAGTTAAAACTTAATACTAATAACAGACTTGGAAATTGTGCAATTTCTGAGTACCCACTTAAAAGTGTAGCAAACAATCCTGACTACCTCACTGAATACAGAAAAGTTAATGTATTAGTACAGCAAATTTACGGAAAGTTAAAATTTAACAAAAAAAAATGCATAAAGTGTTTGGTAAATCTAGTATGCTTCACACACACACTTTTTTTTCCAGTTTCAAAGAAAATATTATTTACTTCAGCACACAAAGTTTCTGAAAATTTTATTGAGAAAATACTAATTATAATTGAGGTAAATTTGGGTTTTGATAACATAGATTAGTTTCTTGAAGTCTTAGTTTTTTTTTCATAATTTTTTCTTAGTCATATTTTTTCTCAGAGTTTCTTATACACACTGACCTTTTTTCATATTCCCAACTTCCTAACTTTCACTGACAACACAACCCCAAAAATAATTGTTGGTGGACTGGTCTCACTTGCACATTTGAAATTTGATACACTCACAATAACTTTTTATTTAATGGAATTGTATCATTCATATCAAAATTATTTTTGAAGTAGCTTGGTTTGTGGATTTTAACAGATCAAGTATAGATTAGCACACCATCTTCCGGACACTGTAACTGATGTATTCCAAACAACTTTGACTTGGCTAAAACCAAGTGAAATACACTTAAATAACAGTTGTGAAGGTCTGTAAAATTTTGACAAATTTTGTTGTTGCTGAATGCACTAAATATTTCAAATGAAATAAAGCAATAGTGAGGAAGCGCAAGCTGTGGTCCAAACAAAATTGGGAGGAAACAAAACAGAACCCTACACACTGTAAGCAAGAAATACATTTTTTGGATAATCTTTTTCAAATAAAGGGCCAAGGCCCCTTTCATACAAACAATAAAACATGCATAAAACAAAAGTAATACAGATTATACCAAATACTGCAAAATAACAAACTCACTAGTTAATCCATCCCATAAAATTTTTTTTAATTTACACAGGTTTGCAAACTGTGTACTTAATATTTGAAAGATAAAATAAATTTTAGGTTTAATGTTTGCAAAGTTAAGTAATTTACAAAATGGTTAACCCTGTTATTACGCGAGCTACAAGTTATATAAGCAATATTTAACATACGAAACACTGATGCAGGTAATATTTTAGGCCCGTCATTATGTTTTTCTGTTTCAATAAAATTTGTAACAGGACATTTAAATCTATAGTCATTACAGAAAATGTGTAATAATTGGCAGCACTGCACAAGGTTAGGCCTAGAAAATATTAAATGAATGTAACCCCTGCAGGCTTGGTTAATATTTCTCTTTCCAATGTCGACACAGAGATTGTAAAAGATGTACAAAGTGTGAAAAGGAAACAACTGAGTAGTAACCAAATGCACTGGTAAGGGTAATTATAATCAAAATTTAAAAGAAATTATGCAATATAAAGGGGTAAATTTTTGTCTATCTGCTGTTTTTCATAGACAAACAAAATGCCTAGATTTAATCAAAATGTCTTAATTGTATTTTTAGTTAATTTTAAAGATATAAATTGTTTAAAGTTTAGTTAACAAATAATTGGAACTGTTTTTTTGTGTATAAATAATGTTTAAGAATACTGCCAAAGCTATGTCTATTAAAAGCAAGGAGACCAGATTTTTGAGGTGAAAACATTCTAGATAGCTCACAACAAAGTGCTTGAAAAATTAGTCACACAAACATTTGGTTTTTTAATTTTATCAGGAATAAATATGTTAAAGGACCGAGCTGCTACAAAAATTTTTAAATTACAATCAACTATATTAATTACAATCAATGGTTGTAATGACTTGTATAGCCAAACTTTTTAAAATTTTTACTTTACAGAGAATATATGCTTTCAAAGGAGATCAAAAATTTTTTTTTCAAAATCAAAACTGTGTTACCTTATGGAGATGAAAATTATTTTCATCAAATAAAAAAAGTTTATAAGACTAAATATTAACAAACAATAATAAGAAGTGTCTATTAGTCACCAAGATCATCATATCAATCAAAAGACATGTAATGAATGTCTTCACTGATACCCAGAAACAACATGAAACAAGCTATGAACAAAATTCTGGTACACACTCAAAATATTAGCACAGCGCTTAATGTGGCACACAAACCTCAAGAGCGTCACCTTGCCATAACGATTGTTTATGTTCCAAGCATGGCAGTAAACCACAGATTGTGCATAAAATATTACAAATGTTACTGCAAAAAAAAAACTTATTCTATAGAACCCCACCTACCTGTGAATAAAAACAGCGTATAGAGCTACAAAAGAAGCCACACAATTTAAAGACTGCTCATAATAACCGTGTGGTGTCTGTTATGAAAAGCATTAATGAATACGCTGAATAAAAAAAAAGCTTAATAAACACGCTAATGTTTACAAAAAGCATTTATGAATACACTGAGGTTGGATTAGTAGTTCTGTTTACAAAATTTCATTTTAAAACTGCATTTTCAGGAGAGGAAACAACGGTTGAAAGGCATTTTTTCACAATAAAATTTAGGCATGAAAACCCAGTGCAGAAGCTTGAAAGCAGTGAAGGGACTTTTATTTCACCTTTATCTTCATTTCTCCCCCATATAATGTTATATTCTCCACTAAAATCTCACAGTTACCCTATGCATGATGTAAAGACTACACACTAGTACACAGCCTTGAGCTTAGAGGCGATACCGTGCTAGAAGAACCAGCGAGCATTACACATATCACTCCGCCTCACCAATACAAATATACCTGCGAGTAGGCGTGCCTCTTAATAACAAAGCAGTCTAATCCCAAAAAAATTTTGTACATGTTTTAACAAAAATTAAACACCTATCATCATAAGAATGGTTCTCGAAACATTGGAACAAAGCTAAAGTTGGCTGGTCACACAAGTTGATTCATCACTGAGATACTGTAATACTAGTACTTCATGAATCAAATGTTTTTCAAACAGATATTCAGTGAAAAATAACATATTAGCCGACACGGCTTTGTGCATTTGAGTGCTTTATCACAAATTCATAAAAAACCTATCTAATCCAGTAAACAAGGGCCTGCTATTACTAATATTAAGTATGAAGTTCCTTGGCTCATGGGATTTAGCTGCATCAAGGTTTAAAGGTTTCCAGTTAGTACAGGAGAAACCTTTGCCTTCAACGCAGCCAAATCCCATAAGCCGAGAAACTTTAGACAATGGCAGTGAAAGCCATGTTTCGTACCCTCTTGTGCAATCAAAAATTAAGGAGTTTTTAAGGACCCCTTTACTTCACTGCCTTCACCATCAAGAAGTAAAAAAACTATCTGTAAATCACAAAATCCTTCACGAAAACAACAAATGTTGATTAGTCCATGGACAAAAAATAATTTTTTTGATTAGTTCAATTCTTACAGATGGGCCACTATTGACCAAAATTATTTCTGGAAACCTCTCAAATTTGCAACCCTAATTTAATTTGATCAATAATTACATTAATTTATAAGTTTAAAGTAAGACAGTAAAAATACACATTTTTAGTTTAAAAGGTGAGATACAAAATACACTAAATGAATTCGAAACATTTTTCATCTACAAGTTCTAATCACATGGCCACAATTTACCAATTGTACTGTGAAAACATTGCTTGCTGGCTAGATGGAAACAAAAGAACATTAAAATACCAGAATTTATCCATTACTTGCAACAGTCTTTAGTAAGGAGTTTTTGAAGATCCTTAGTGAAATTTAAGAACTTTTAAGGGCCACTTATTCAATAAAAGACAAATAAAGGACTTTGTAAGGGTATTAAGGAATCATACGAACCCTGGAAGCTTGCAATCTTTATTACTAGTAGTAAGTTCACGAAATAAGCTCATTTTTTACAATAAACTGTAGTAAATTTTGTATTGTAAGGTGATAACTGATTGTATGGTAGAATTAACTGACTATTTAGGTATAGTCACAAAAAACCTAGACTTGGTAACTCGCTTAAAATGAAACAGCATAAATACATGAGACTATAATAAACTTACAAAATAGATTAAGTTATATATCACACATTAGTTTTGATTACAATTTTTATTTGGTAGTTTACATATATGTATTGAACAGTTCTATCTTTCTCTCTTACTATTTAATTGTACATAGCGTTTGTTCATGTGTTACACAGTCCAGATATTATCTTTTACGAATCACGGTCATAGTATTAATTATAATCTAACCATTTATTAAATGAAAAGATGGTTTCCTTCACTACAAGCTGCAGTTTTCATAATGGAAGCAATTACTGTGGAATTTTATTTGACACCAACACATTCATGTCATTTTCAATAAATTTTGACTTATTAATGAAAATAATATTTCAGCATACAAGCTAGAATAATATCCAACAAAATTTTAAATTTTTTATAGTAATTTTATTGCAAATTTTATTTTCAAAGTAACCAGAGGTAAAATGACACATTGCTAGCTAGTTATAGCAATTTATCACAATAACTAATCTGTTGGAATCCTGCATTTTAGTGACATATTGCAGCATTCCAGATCTGAAGTTGGACATATTCACAACATTTATCTAGTGCAGCGAAGCACGGAGCTACCATAACTCCTGAAATGCAGGAAGTTATTAGTTGACAGTATAGTAAAATTATCATATCCAGCATTGTCATAAATGAAAAAATGTTTACCTCCATTTATTCTGGCAACATTTTAGTATTTTATTTTAATTTATTTGAGCTTCATTATGAAAAATTAATAATCAGGAGACAGTAAAAATGTGAGCAAGTTTTTCAGCACTTCCAGTGATGTGTGAACATCTAACCTTGGTAACGAGCAAATTCATGTGTTCTATGTTGCAAATAAATTTATAATACAAAACTCAAGACACAAAATTTAATAAAGAATTCTTTTAAAAAAATAAATTCTGAGCGTGATAAATATACGAAAAATGTTCATTTTAGGGGAAAACTGTGAAACATTTTCTCCTTTTTAAAACCTAACTACAATTCTGTTTAACAATATGGTAGGTACTATTGATTTCTCAGGGCTAGCCGAACAACAGGAGTACCAAATGCGTCACATGTAAATGACTTAACCCTGAATGGCATTTACTCCTAGACCGAAATTATCATCGCCTGCATTTTTGAGGTGCATTGAGGGGGAAATTTTAGTATGTACCAGAAATGCAAAGAAATAAGCACGTATTAAACAAAATTTAACAGGTCGAAAGTCTAATGCGCATGCAGAAACTCCTGCAGCCAACGAGTCGAAGTAGTAAAGATGGCAGACCCACGTAGGGCATATGCACCCGTAAATATTAACTTTCCCAAACATTGTGGGATGTACTAAGCATATTGGTGTCCCAAAGTAAACTTTTCAGTAGTTAAACTATTCTGGAATACATTTTCTCACCTAGAGTAGTCATAAAAAGATATAATTGAAACTTTATGTATAATTTATTTGTCAGCAAAATTGTGATGGAAGAAACATGGCATCAATGATACTTAACATTTTGTTGGTTCTCTAAAGCATTATGAATGCACCACTATCTTTTAGGTGTTTTAAAATTATAAGTGGCAGTCCAATTGATACATCAAAAAATTAAACTGAAACATTTTAAAACATATATTATAACACTTGGTAAATGTATGTATATTTGTTTATAACGTGACGTCTAATAAATCGATGAACGCCGGCTGCACGCACGAAAAAGTGTCCCGTGACGCACATTGTCCCATTACGCTCATTGTACGCTTGCGCCGCATCTATCTCTCTTCCACTCAATTGGAACAACCATCGATTTGACTTTTTCGAGGCACATTAAACTTGAAACACTCCCAATCGTTTCATACTTTTCCTATCATCGTCCTATCCTTAACAGAATAACACAGACTGGAAGAAGTTAAATAGCAAACATGTATAAAAGTTATAGTTAAAATAATATCTTCGTTAAAGTAATAAACATATTTGAATTAATGAGTGCAAATAAAAGTAAATTCATCAATTAAATTGTAGATTTAATTTCACTCCTTCTTTGTATCAATACAAAATAGTGATAATTCAATAAAAATGACTCAATTTTATTCATAAAAGTATGCAATCATTTCAACAATGTTTTGTAATGACGTTGTCACATTAAACTATTGTCCGTAAACCGATTTTACAGACCTTTTTTTTTAAACAGAAATCAGCCTGTAAAATGCTTCCTACAAACAAATCTTAAACTTATTGAGCTGATTTAACATTTTGCTTAGTAGAACATTCTGATGTTCGATAAAGTTAATGTAAACAGATGAATCACATAGGTCCGACATCTTTTCAATATTTCCGAGACTTCTACAGATGGCAGCGCATGTTTAGGGACACATGTACTCATGTACTGAGATGTACTGCCATGTACTGAGAGCTAGGATGTTTATATATCAATAATCTAAGTCTATGTTCTCATAATAGTCTTAAATCATGTGTAACAGTATTGTAACTGTACTTAGGTATTATGTGAAAAGGCACTAACAATTGTGTGTTCCGTTGACTGCTAATGAAATAAAATTTAAGTGCTACAACATTTATTGCATCTTATAAGTGTCAGCTCAAATAAATTTATGTACGTTTAAAACGTTGACTTGGGCACTTGCTGTTGATAGCCGTTTTGGATTTTGTTTCCATGCAATTACTTTTATTAGAGGCACCTTCTACTGATTTTTCACATTCATAATTAATTTTAAGTAAGACAAAAAAAATTTTTCTCAGATATTTAACAAACAGTAAAAATGTCAATAGCTAAAAGGAAATACAATAATAGCTGTGTTGTGTTAATAAAATAGAAGAAATTTGTACTATGGTTTCACAGATGGATAATGCGTACAAAGAAACACCAATAGATTCAGTTCTGAAATATTTCTTGATAAATATCTTACAGCAGCAAACAAAAAAAAAACTGAGCATTGGGTGGTACTGGGCCTTAATTCTGCCACCTCATCGAACAAACAGTACGAGCGAAGATGAGATGCAGATTCCATGCACAGTAAGCATAATTATAATCTTGAAAAAATGTTAAAAGGAAGAGTGAGGATGACCTATTTACCAGCTTCTAATTAGTCGCAAAGCATCAAAAAAATGCTATGTCTGATTTCAAAGCTAAATATTTTAAACCTATAGTTCACTTACAATTCCAATACATCAGTATAAAATATTTGTGATCTTATGATTAAGAACTTTGTTTTCAGCATGTTGCATATGGAATAGGATGATTAACTCTAAAGAATAATAATAAAAAAAATCATTCTTATCTACCAAAAACATGGTATTGTTAAGGCTTAAAAATTTAATTTGGCTTAATTATATACATATAAATAATTGAATAGGGCACACTACCCTGACTCAATGCAGGGGCACAAATGTGTTGGTTACATAGTGTGTGATTTGGGGGGGGGGGGGGGGGGGTGCAAATCAGAATCTGCAACATAAAGAGTTTTTCAAGTGTGGTTACCCGACAACACAACTTTCAACGGGGTGCCCTTATTTTGTATAGGCCCTACCCCCTAATTAAAAATAATAATAACACATCTTGTATGTTAAGTGTATTAGGTGAAGAAGGCAAAGCGACTAATGCTTTCACAATTATAAACAGTGACTACTACAGGAGGTGGAGATTCACAAATTATTTCCCGTTTTTTTTTTAATTCCAAGCACACCTCTCCCCCCCATAAAAAATATATGCCCATGACTCAATGCACTTAATTATCACTTTATACCAGTATGGTATGAAAATTTTACTTGTTCTAAACAACCAATTGGTTGTGATTCGTGTGAAGTTCCATTTCTTAAGAAGGTAAGCCTACAATTTATTTTTCAAAACAAATGGCCCAATTCTGAAACATGAAAGCACCAGTTCCAGAATTTTTTTTTAAAATATGTTACAAACTTCACCAAATACCATATTATAAGATCACATGTTATTTTGTATCACAATTACTCAAAAACAGATGCCATTTGTCAATGTTTTATTGAAAAATTTTTAATGGTTTACTATAAATATTTCTGCCTATAAATATTTTTATTTGCCTGTGGCTTTATCATATTAATTGTATCATTCCATTTTCATTAAAATGATTATAAATTACTTAAATCTTGTATTTTCCCTTAAAAATATAATAAAAATAAACCAAATTCTTTCCTCAAATTGCCAAAAGCCATAAGTTTTATCTATTTGTTGAAACCCATAATGGCCATATATTTTGTGCAAATTTGTAAAAAAAAATCGTTGCAATAAACTTAACTAACCAAGCAAAATTTATAATTACTTTTTTTTTGCAAAAAAATGTTGTAACACCAACAATTAAATGTTGATAAAAGTAAGCTCATGTTTTATTTACTTCACATGGTCAAATCTATAACAAACATCAAGAGCATAAAAAAGTATTTAAACCTATCAAACCAATTTAGTGGTTTTATTTTTCTAGTTCCATGAGGTCTAAGAGTATATTAAGTTGTAAATAATACAACTTAGCCTTTCAATAAGCAATGAGTATTTGAAATAATAAACAGTAAAGTATTCAATACAAATGAATTTCAAAGTTGGTTTTTTTCAACCTAACTTTAGTAACCTTATTGTATGTTTATTGTAATTTTTAACGTTAGATAACCTCAAATAAAAACATCAGCTGATAGGTCAAACATAAGTCATCTAAAAACAAATCAAATAGCTGTGCATGTGCGACACACTGTCACAATACCATTTGTTTACATTTAAAACGCAAATTGACATCTTCCACCGCGCATCAAAAGAACAAATTGCTTCAAAAAAACAGGTTACACAAAAACAGTTCTGTGGATGCAAAACATTATGTATGCTGTATAAGTATTTGTTATTTTTGGCAAAGTTAATAAGTCATCTAGACAACACAAAGCAGTATTTTGGTACTATTTCTAATAGCTCGGATTGTAGTGATCACGGCTCGAACAAAATCAAAACAATGTCCGTTTCTAGCTGTCACATGAACTTACTTATGACAACTTGCCGTATTAAAATATAAGATTTTATCGCAAAATTTTTTAAGGAATATGAGCTCAAAATGAAGAGGAATTCATCAATAACTAGCAAAAGCTGTTACACTGTATCCAAGAAGCCAAACGGCACGAAGTCACACACGCGTATCGGCCCTTTTGGAACAGCACATGCAAGCTTTTCGTTGCACATCCAAGCCCTCGATTATCAAGCAGAGATATCAAGTATATCCTTAAAAACTTACCAGGTTGCTTATTTGCGATTTTGTTGAAACAATTCTGAAACACTTCGTACAAATGCATAGGTTCATCGTCGCTGGTCGCCATGTTGAATCTCACAGCAGAGCTTACTGGCTTGAAATAAGATTCAATGGCAACATTATTCCGTCACAGCTTCACAGATGTCACAGGCCGCCAGAGCATATTGAGCTTATGCACTTCGCCACCACGAGCGCTGCCATACTATTTCGTACTCCATGTTGGTTAGCTTTTAGAAGAAGAATAATAATAACTAAAGCTAAGTTCAATGCCAACCAAAAAAATTAAACTTTTTTGCTTAAATACTGAAGGAACAGTTTTGATAGAGAAAACTTAATTATCAAATAAATCATATATAAAATAAAAATAACACAGTTTTATTAACAGTGTCTACAAATCAGATTATTTTACTTAAAACACTTATCCTTGTTTTCAAGTCAAATTTTACACTGCTATAATAGTTTCAATACTTAATTATTGGTGATTTTGACTTATTTCAAAATATATATATTTATACACACACCTGCAGGATGGGTATACCAGCTAAATAACTAAGTTATAAAAGGGATTAATTATGGCCTAAGTATTAATGAAGATAACACATGAAATTTCAAATCTTGATAGTTCTGAAGGATCTACTACCTACCTGGCAATGCCTAGGTCCATTGCAGATAACTGTAACTATACCAAAACTCTTAACATGTTTTCAAAGACTTCCTCTCTCACCAAATTGAACAAAAATAATCAAATATTGTAAACACAGCAGATGTTTATATTCTTTATTAAAGGCAACAGCCTACTATCAAAATGTTGAATAGCAATAATTTTCACATATGTCATTTTTACACAAAACAAAATACATATTAATAGTTATAAAAATTCAACATCCAGAAAGTATTCTTTTGTTATGCTACTGTTAATTCACTGACATCTATCTTCGAAAAACATCCTCACTATCAACCACATAGGTATATAATCAGTAAGCATTAACTCGATGTGAGAACAGCTCCAAGAAGATTGAGAGGGAGACAGTCACCCCCATTTAGATCAGCAAAATTTGTGTGCTCACAAGTTATTTGATATCAGATTAATTTTTTTATAGAAGTACCAGTGGCAGATAAGGAATTTTTATATAGGATGAGGAGATTTGAAAAAAATTAAATAAAACTAATTAAGTTTAAATTTTTACATTCAAAAAACTTGTCAACAACAAGGGGGTTTGGACTGTTACATTTTAAGTGTCTAAATGTGTCACTTCCTCTGTAGTTTAGTGTGTTGTGTGTGCTTGTATCTTTATATGATAGGATCTTAGTCTGCAACTGAGAATGTGAATGATTCATTGCTACGTGTTCTCCATTTTTCTCTACAGATGCAAAAGCTGGATACTTAAACAAAATCTAGAGAAAAGTTATGCTTCTTTTGAAATGAATCTATTATCGCAGAGGCTTACACCCTCTCTCGGTGCTAAAAATTTCAAACAACTAAGTTCTTCATTGGAAGAAAAACTAAGGAAAAAGAACTGCTGCTCACTATCAAGCAAAGGAAAACTCAATATCCAGGGCACATAATGAGAGGAGAGACACACGAGCTATAGCAATTCATCACTGAAGGGAAGATACAAGGGAAAAAACCTGTTGGGAGGAGGAGGAATTCTTGGCTGAAGGGCACTCAGAGATGGTACAACTGCACGTCAGAAGAAACTTTTCATGCTGCAACATCACATCCAGAGCCAGCTGACTATGTGGACTGCGTATCTCCAGTAAGAGACGGCACCTCAAAAAGAATGTGTAGAAAAGTCATGCCTTGTCTAAACAGCTAAAGTCTAATATTTTTGAACAGCTAAATAAACAAATGAAAGCAGTTTATGTAGTTATAGTATCGTAACAATGAAGTAACATTCATATATTTTTTTAAGAATTTCACAATTTGTGCATCAATACATATCTTACGACCCATAATGTACGTCTAGTGGGAATAAATAAGACATAACCAGGAGCATACGCAAAATTTCATTTCAGGGAGGATGGGATAGAACCTCTTTGCCTGCTGTTTGCTTTCATATTCTTTTATTGGTGGGAGCAATAGATTTTTAATGATTTCTTAGAATATTTGTTTTGAGTGCAGAGGTACATATCCCTATCTCCCCACACATAATTACTCGTTAATTAGAAGACAGTATGACTTAGAAACTGAAACTGTTCTGTGAAGAGTTCTGTACTATGACTTTAGGTTATCTAAAATTGGCTCTGTGTGACTAGTGATGCTTTTTGAAGAAATTGCGTTTTTTGAATGCTTGGAAATGGTTAAACACTTTCATTACAAAGTAAAAATACTGGAACTGTACCAAAATTTGCACAAGTGAAACCATTGGCTGAAATAAAAAGCTGATCTGACATAGAATTCACACCAAGCATTAAAACACTAGGGGCTTTGAGACGAAGAAATTCAAAGGCAGGTCTACTATCAAGGAGACCTCAGTTTGATCCCCAACTATTAATTTCAATTTTCCGTATCTTGGAAACGTAGATTTTCTCAGACTCCTGTTTTATCCATTATCACATTGTGTTACTGCTTCTTTACGGGACCACATTACAATCCTCCAGAGAATGGCTGAAATACTCAGCTCGGTATATAATTTTCCACTCTTGATCTCACCTCAGTGTATTTATTATTACTTACAACAAAAATTAAGATAAGTTTGCTAACATATCAAGCTTAGAAATCCTCTTAGAAGGAAACTTTGCCTCCTTCTGTTGTCTTGGAGCACTTCTCGCCTGACTTCATACAGCCACTTAGGCTCTGTTTTCCATCTGTACTAACCACCTCCATTTCTTAGTCACTTCAGGTGTACCTTTGGCCGTTTTCTTGCTCACTCATAACAGGAGCCAATTAGAGTTCACAACATAACCAAACCTATAAAACAATGATTTCCAGTGCTCATTTTACTTTGGAATATTAAAGAATTAATTTACAATTGTATTTTATTCTAATTATATAGAAATCTCTTAATAAGAAATTATAAAAATATACATATTAGTAAACTACAATTTACCATACTAGGGTACAGATACCAAATACTCCTTTCTCTCCAGGAATAAAAATCAAATTAAAAACTTCACTTATGATATCAAATCTTAAAACAACCATAACCTTGCTCAGCTGCAATGATCGGTGAAATGAAAACAAAAACATTGAGCTTAACAACTCATCACTATCAAGGTCATCAGAGATGATGAGGGATGATGAACTGAGAAAGGAGCATTGATGAAATGAATGGTGGGGAAACAGGAGTACCCCGAGAAATCCCATCTGCTCTGCTCACGGCAATGTCTCCCACTTTTTCCACTTGCGACCCCACTGCAAATCAAAAAATGATCGCCTTCATGGATGGTGAGTCATCTCGACCCCTCGGACCATCGTGAATTGATCGACGTACAGAGGCAGGAACCCCTTTTCTAAACCTGTAACCAATTTCCTCCAAAACTCATAGTTTATCACTAAAACGATTCTCGTATGTAATACAAGAACGACTCTTAGTCTTGTCAGTCGCCACTTTTACACTATACAGGCAGCAACTTTCCTTCATTTTATATGCATCTGATCACTTTGCATATAAATTCTGACTATTCTGAGAGTATATTTGAAATATATGACTAAAAAGAACAAAATTCAATTATTCTAACCATCCAGCATACTAATTTACAAGTATAATTATAAATGTATTAAAAGACTTTTAACATGAAATTTTAAGAAAATGATGAAAAATGTCACTGGGCTCATTAAGCACACTATAATGTGCTAGTCTTGAAAATGTTAAAGAACAGTCTAGTTTAAAATTTTAAAAATGTTTACAAATACTTGGTCATCATTAACAATTTTTTTTAAGTTCTTTTGAAAAGCTCGATCTTAGTGAAATAGAAATAAAAGTTTGTATATGTCTGTTTTAAGTTATTATTTTATACTTTGACATATTTAAATACAGCATATGGTTAACATCAAAATGAGGAGATAGCGCAGAGCCAATAAAGTGATATATGTTATGGATGCCATGTATGTTCTAATACAATTTTCTCTGCTCATAAATTATATGTAAACCTGAAGAAAACTAATTTGCAGGAACTGTCTTTGCTGATTTCAGCATTAAAAAATAGGTACTAGCATTTGTAGCTATTAGTTCAAATTAAAAAAAATACACACACACACACACACACATATATATATATATATATATATTAGCATATTTTTGTAATACAAACTATTTCTAATTCATTTTAAAATTAATAAATATGTGCTACACTACCTTGCATTTGAACCAACTGGATGAAATGCACATGCACATCGGACTTCATCCTGCTAATCTTTCATTGCATGGTGCACATTTCATTGCATACTAAAATTTCACCAACACAACTGAAAATTTTGAAACGTTGTGCTATAACATGTTTCAGATATAAGCTATATTAAATTTTTTTCAAAGCCACAACAAAGCTAAAAATGAAGTAAAATCTTTGTTTTAGAATAGCTTTGTCTGATGCTGAGAAATAGTTTTGTGTGTATGTGTTTTGTGTGTGTTTTTTTTTGTGTGAGTGTTTGTGTGTGAGCACATGCACACACATGCATGTAGATAAGAATTTTACCTTAAAAAACAATAAAAAATTAATTACTTTCATGATTTTCTATAGAAAAAAAAAATTTGACCACAGTTTAGAGTCAATCGAATAAGTATTGATAATTTTTGCTTTCGTTTTAATTTAAAAATAATTAACATATTTAGTAGTTTACAATAATTGTTGGATTGTTTTTAAAAATAAAAAAAGACCAATCATTAAGTATAAAGGCATTGTTTGAAATATAGTGATGCATAAAATTATAGAATTCTTGCTATTCTATTGCCAATGATTGTGATACCTAACATTTAAAACTTTGAAAATAAGTAAGTATTAAGTAAAAAAATCATTCCATTTCTAGATCCAGGTACATAATCTGGAAAGTTTAGCCAGCATAATATTTACAGTGAGATCAGTTATTGAGAAGGCAATCACAATTAGTTGGTCTTAATATTTACTATTATCTACCACCCTGGAAAGAGAACAAACTGGTGCAGACACAATTTTTAACACCAAACCAAATATGCCTCTACATAAACTATAGTTGAAAGCAAATGTTTTTAAAACAACTGGTGTATATTATTTTTTTAATGTAAATTTTTTTATGCTGTTAGTAATACCTGTAGATAAGATTTATCCAGGATCAAAATTAACCAGATCAAAAATGCAAACATTTATCGATACAGGCAAATACGTACCTCACTTTGGTAACCTTTAAAAATGTTTTGGCCAATTATACCTTTAATCTTCTATTCTTTTATTTTGGTGCTGTTTTGAGCAAAGATCCTTTCACACTCTCTCATCAGTAAGTAGAGTGCTCTCCCATCTCTCTCCGAGACTAGCTATCTACGATGTCAAACATGAGAGCGAGTACAGACATTACCAGTGGTACGCTGTTAAGGGCCGTTCTGCAATGACACATCAACTGAGATGGATCTCACAGAACGGGATATCTACAATGGCATGCATGCGGACATGGACCCATACGTATTCGCTCAGCAATGCTTCCGTTTACAATACCCCGTGCGCCCAATAGAAGATGAATATTTGGCTGCAGTGGTAGCAGTGTTCATTTACATTTTAAATACATTAAAAATTGTTTGAAGTACAAGAATATCTATAATGTGAAATGTTCTACCATTATATTGTGTTTTTTTATACGTAAATCCTGAACATGTTTTCTTTTTGTATATAATTTTTTTTCTCAATTAAATTAATTTTTTGTAACCATGAAGTCCAATTTCATTGGTTGCCATTTGATACATTTCCGTGCATTGCAGAAGCGGCACACGATAGTGAAACGTAAATATCTTGCAGGTCCAATCAGTTTCCATTTTCAAGTTTCTGCGTCTTTGCGGAATGCCTGAAGGTCTATCTGCCTCATCAAAATGTTTTCATGTGTCATCCAAAACCAGTATTTAAATATTTCAACTGCACAGCAGTCACATCTTGGCTACCAGCAGAACAACAGCAACACTCAAAATGATCGGAAAATTACAACTAGTCAAATGAAACTCCAGCAATTTTAATATCTCTTCAGCAGATTGGTTAAAGATATTCGTAATCATGAGATATAAAGAAAATTATTGGAAAACTACAGACTTCAGTTCCGTTTGACCCTTAGAATCCCAATTCAACAGAGGAAATAATTGCAACAGTATTCATTTTAAAGTAAACTGCATGTTATTAAAACACAATAGTACAAGAAAATATTTGATTGTATGCTTCTCACTGGATTAAACTTAGTCATAATTATTTAATACATAATTGCACTAGTAAACAGTATACATGATTAAAATGCAGTGTGTTGAAACTGAAACAAAATAAACATACAAAATGCTAAACACAAACTGATGTCCAATATATGATAGATACCAAACAATCCTTTTGGCTTGGTAAAATTTCAAAACTGCTCTATAAATGCAGAAATAACAGATTATAGTTGTCAGCACAAGACATACAGGACACTGCACAAAGCAGCTATTACGAGCGATACAAAACTGCCAATTACTTTGCCTTGGACATTACACAAGAACCCAATAATTACTATAAGTATATTTCACGGAAGACGAATGTATACTCAGTACAACTAGAAGAGTAAATTAATTTATACATCATTTTATAAAAAAGTAAGGCCATCTTATAAATGGGACCAAAATATAACATAAAAGCAACATATGATGGTTGCAAGGGCAACAATATTTTAAACATATCCTAATAGTTTCTGAGTGTAAATAAACTAGCTGTAAGAAAATGAGAAAACATATTTTGAAATTTTATCCACATAAATACACATATCTTTTCAAACATTTGTTCATATACAACTTTTGTGTATAGAAAGTCAGTACAAAATCCCTATTTATGGCCCCCTTATCACCATAACCCTTCAAATTTACAAACTTTTATATTTTTTACACCACTTTCCTGTGGTCCCAAGTAATGCTTATATTACCTAACAAAGGATAAATTTTCACCATTTTACACCTTCATGCATTTAGTATCATTTTTAGCGTGTACGTTCTCTTAAAAATTTTTACAGTTACTCAAGTTTCCAACTTCATAGTACAGCCAAAACTTGTCCAGCCTCATTACGCTTTTATAGTTCAGTAGCTTGACAAAACAAAATGGTGGTCATTTACTTTTTTTGACATCAATTGATTTTCTCCACTGTTCAGTATATCTCTTAGTCATGCTATTTGTACAGGACTTTTAAGGATCCACATGCACTTTCAAGTTCCTGGAACACAGGTTGAAATTTTACACAAATAAGTTTCAAAATGTTTCAAATTTGGTAAGACAATTTTAAAATAATTGGTGTTATGTTAATTTATATTAATATATTAGTTAGATTTTAATGGAATGAATTGAAAAAAAAGTTTAAAATTTTGGCTTCAAATATATAACAATCCATCTGAAATAATTTTAGCACGGCCCTACAAAATCAGGCAATTTGGAATATTTTAATACTGACAAACTATAAATACTTGTAAAGAATAAATTAAAAATCCTAGACAAAAAATTTTTTCCAAACATAATTTTGAATTAAAAAATTCAATGTAAGGAATGTTTTTTTTTTTAACTTTTTTACTTAAATGAACTGGCACAGAATTTACAAAGGGAAACTACAATCATATTACTAAGAATTAGTATGATGTTAAAGTATGATTAGAAACTTTATTTGCCAGCATCTTAATTAGGTTGCTTTATCTTATTGCTAACCATTCTCAGACCTCTAATAAAAAGGTAATCAAGTGTCCTCTCTTTACATGTCATATTTTATTAATCATTATAAATATTTATTTAAAAAATTAATTTTGATAAGTAAAAAAATAAAATAAAGAAAGAGTATAAAATGTTGAAAAAATTTAATTTTTGGTAACTCTTTTTTATTACAAGGTGCTGGATGTCACAGATTAAATATACATGTGAAAATTATCACACCACGCAACAATGCACTTTTGTACAAGCCATAGTAGTGAAGATTAAAAAATTAAATGGCTAGACAAATTAGCACCCTACGAAAACCACGCTAAGAAATCTACCAAAACCTTTTTTTTTGCAAGAGGAAAATACTGAACTCAAAATCCAAGCTTCATTACACTAGAGAAATTATCTGAAATTTTGAGCACCCATCAAACTCACTCCATACTACCCACAATATACAGCAGTTTTGTTTAAAGTAGCTTTCATGAGGCACACTAAATTATTATTGCATATTTTGATTCATTTCTCACTAATGTAACTTTGAAAATGATAAAAAAAAAATGTTACATTTACCTATGTAATGACACTTCAATGAAAATTCATGAATATCATGTAACAGAGCATCAAAATACTATAATTTCTTAAAATTCTTATAGCAAGGTTAATTATAACATGTCCATATTTTCTGATTACGTACAGAATGCTGCTGATGATTTTAATAAGTTACCATAAGTGTTTCAATTAACTTATGCCACTAAATCTACTGGCTGCACTATGATTGCCTACATTATTAAACTACGCACTATATTAGAACTTTACTTTAAATGGCTCATCAAAAACTTCAAATATTTCTAAAAATTTAGCGAAACAAAAAAAAATTGAAGTAATAGGTACTTGAATTCTACTGCCTCCTACAAACATAAAAAGGGATCACTACAATTTGTCTAGGTTACTGAATGTCAATATATTTTTCACTCAATTACCAAAAGTAAAATGTGAAGTATAATCCGCCAAAAAAAAAAAAAAAAAAAACACTGTGCTGACATTAAAACAGACAATAACGATAAACTCTGACAAACTAAAAACATCGGCAGTGCAGTAATGCAACCTGGCCAACGTAAACAGATTCCACCGGGAAAAATCTAAACGCAAGCAGCTTAATTGGCGCCGGATTAAAGACATTTCACCATATTACTTTATGGCATTCATAACGTAACACTAGGCAATGTTTCTAGAAGTACTACACAACTTTAAAAGCAAGTAAGAAAGTTGTGGTTGAGAATAACATTACTAAAAACTGTGTTTTTTAATAAGCAAACTATGTAGTGATGATATTGACAATTATTCTAATTAAAACAGAAATAATAGAACTAAAACTACTGTCCAACTGGTTAAGTACCTCAAAATAGTACACAAAAACTTCTTTGAAAAACCATTAGCAAAGCACAAAACTACATTTTTTGAAACAGCAACACAGCAATATATTTACTAAATAAAAACTGTAAAAAAACTGTACTCTGGTTTTTAATAACAAAAGGCCACCAAAGTCACAAATTACAGGCAAGCAAGCAACCAATCTTTATGCTATAAATATCTATTACAACCACTGACAAAAATAAAAATAGTTGGATGGGTGTGTTATGAACCAACTAAATGAACACTCATTTTAAAATACAATTTACCTAGGTTAATGTACATTTGTCACTGTAATATTGCCAAGAAATGTTTTCCATGTTATTGCTCTTAAGCGTGCATAGTACCTGCCTGCTGTAATAATGTGCTTAAAATTATACTTAAGTATACATTCTAGATAAGCGGTGGCCAACACAAGGGTAGACATTTGTTGGTCAGAATAAATGGCAAGAAATTGATTTTTCCCCCCTTATTCTTAATGGAAGAATCATTAGTATTGACTCATCACTAAAATAAAAACCCGCACATACACAACATTACATACACTTAATTAAAATAATCTAAAACGTTTCACTAAATGCTAAATGGTAACCATGTGTTTTTAAATGAGAAACAAAACTACTCTCTTTGGTATGTACTCAAAATACACACATTAACAAGTACCTAATTTTTTTAGTCTGAGAGAATTAGACAAAACTGTCATTATTTTATATGCTCCTGGGCTTTATTAAGAGGTATGTATTGGCCAAACTTTCACCACTCGGTGTGATAGCACCTCAACGGCTGGCTTCTTGGTAACGAGAATACAGTCTGGGCAGGAAAGATACAAAACATTAAAAAACTGTTTTGCAAACTGCATCAAACTAACAGAAAAATTCTCTGCAGTTCATCCAAAATAAAGGAACTGTACGAGTGTGAAGTCATCAGTTTCTACCAATCTAGATGAGAATGTACTTGAAGCACCTTAAAAATCACTCTCCTAGGCCCTTTATAATTGTTTCACCAGCATGTTCATTCCAAGCAAGTCTGCAGTTTGCAAAGATGCTGGAAGTTTGAATTGGTTGTCGGTTAGCTACCCACTTTTCTTCTTGCCAAAGGAAGTGGGTGACTTAGCATCCTCCACCTAGCTGGCTTTCTAGTGACATGCCTAGCACAAGAAATAATAGCAGCTATCTCTGTAGTTTGCCTGGCCTTATTAGAAAGTTTTTTTAATTTACTTTAAATGTTAGAGAAAAAGGAAATGAAAATAAAGAACAAAATATATGTATAGTAACATTAGTACATAACGTTAAAAAAAAACAGAACACAAACAGCTCAAAACAAAATTACAGCCTTCATACCTCCTTCCAACAGGTACCTCTTGATACCATTAGTAAGATGTATTTTAGTCTAATACCTAGGCCATTCAACACCAACTTTAAAATGGTCACATCACCAGTACTTATCCCAAGTCTAGTTCAAACACTATTGCCAAAATAAAAAAATTATAATTTAACTAATATATAAATAAAAAATTACATTCCCAGTTATTATGCCAAGTTTCTGTAATTGCACTATATCAAAATTAATAATATAGGATGGATAATAAAAATTATATTTTCCAACATACTTTCATAAAAAAATTTTTTTTACAAGTTTTAACATTCCTTAATGATACCTACAACAACTAGTAACAAGTTTAACATACTTGCAGATACTTTGAATGTATTTACAAATACAACTTCATAACATTTGATTGTTTCTTTGGTGATCACAACATGCCACACACTGAGACAGTGTAGTGCGGCCAAACGTCTTGCGAGCTGGGCTCGACAGTTCGATGGAAACACGTTGATCTGAATGGACCAGCAGAGCAAAGTAGTAGGCAGAACCCTGCTTAATTAAATAGTGCCAACTCGGCAAAGCCTTGTTACACATAAACTGTTCTAAAAACATCTATCACCATTGTGGTGATGGTGCGAGTATTTACACATCGCTTGCTAAGCACTACATGATCAACATATTTCAAATGGTTATAGCCATTAAAGAAAAACGCAGCATCTAAGGACCTCCTTGGTCTTGCCCCACTGATACGTGTGCCCTTCCCCTAATTCCCCTTCCATTGTGCTTCCCCTTCCATCGTGCTTACCCCTCACGCTCCTACTCAGCTCCCAAGACATTTGGTTCACACTATGAGTTCACTCTCTTGGCTTAAAAGCAGATCGACAAACCCACACCAAATAGTTGGAATGTCTCCCTGAGTTAAAGAGAGAGAAAAGTTTAAGGAAACTTGAAAACAAAAATAAAACATGAGTCGTTATCTGATGATAATACATAATTATAAATTAAACTTTTTGTGCTGAAGACATAATACGTTAATATATGCATAAATTACTTGTCAGATAAACAACCATTCAGGACCAATACAAACCCATTACATAGTGCATAATTATAACTATACGTAAATAGGTGAAAATAGCTATACACTTACTCATTTTTTAACAAATAAATTAAATATGAAAATAAATTAATGTATTTAATTTAAAATACTTACAATAATTTTACCAAAAATAAATAAAACACATAAAATTATTACATACATGACTCAACATATATTCAGCAGTGAGGTTATAATATTGCTGACCTTTTTTTCAACATATGTTATACGCAATATCAATTTGTTTTGATATTTATTAGAAGCACAATTATTTGCTGTTCTAATGTTTCTCTGGTATTCAAGCTTAGATGGCCAGCTTTCATTGTTGAGTTGCATTCATTCATGAGTATTATTGAGGTATTATTGAGGTATTTTTTAATTTACAGTTTTACAGTTTTGTTCATTTCCATTTGTACCCACCCAGGCTACTGCCCTCCCCACTTTGTAAATTACTTTATTAAAAAGTATTATGTTTTTATAATGGGATAATATAAGGTAAGGTTTGTGGTATGATTTAAATAGCAGCTTTTTATACTTTTGAGATGTATTTGTGCATTTTCAACATGCTTTGCTAATATAATTTACATTTATTTAATTTTTTTTTAATATTTCAAATGACTTGTTCTATTATTGTGAAAAAATCATTCAAAATAATTTTTTACATATTTTTTTTCTCGGTTTCTAAGGTTTTTGAGTGTTCATGTAAGTTATTTTTGATTTATTTATATTTTTTTGCTATGGTTTTTTGTTTGAAAGCATGTCTAGGGAGAGAAAGAATTCTGTAAATGTGGAAAAGATTCGTGAGTTGGTTGAGATACTGTTGCCATGCGCCAATATTAGCTATTATTTTTAAGTGCATTCTTGTGATTATTTGGAAATTACGTCACAAGAACGCCCTTGGCCTTTTTGGAGATCATAGGCCGTGTCTGGGGGTGGCTCACAACAACAAAGGAATGTAGAGGCAGAGAATTTTGCGGCTGTGATCGGTGCTATGCCGTGTATAATTAACATTATTTTTTTCTGGTTTAGGAACTTTAATTTAGAAATTTTAACAGGAAATTTAAGTCTTAAGCCAATGAAATTGTTTTGTGTGACCAGTTTGTAGTTTCCTGATGTAAATATTTTTATTTTTTTCATCGTTACAAGATAGTAGCCATTAGGACTTAAGAATTTTTGTAAAAAAAAAGTAATAACAATAAAAATCAGTTTGTGTCCAAGACATGTTATTTCAATAATCAATCATCAACATTTACATTTTTTTCTGCAACTTAAATAATATTAGAACATTCGATAAAAATTTCATCAAGGGTTCATGTTATGTGCAATTCAGATCATTGCCAGCCGATGAGGTCTGGATTGTGACAAATTTGAGGTCGTCCAGGGCTACGCCCATCTAAGCCCGATGTGCCACCACCTCCCTCCCCTCCTGTTAATCCTCCCGGCTGACGTGTTTTAAATAGCGCGCCGCCGCAAGAGGGCGCTGTAGAATCAGTGCTTCGCTCCCCAAGATATAATAATACTGTGCAATCTTTTGTTTTGTTCCCCAAGTGCCATATGTTTTTATATTAAAATTTATTGTAATTTTTATGCATTTCAATCACTAACCACGTCCGCGGCACGACGGGAGACAGGGTAACTGTTCAGGGCGCTTGGCGCCAAACCCCCCCCCCCCCCCCCTCTCCACCCCGCTACCTCTGCGGCCATTGCTCGCGCAGTCGCTTCCCGTCGCTAGCTGAAGAAAGACGCTCCGTTCCGGCTCTCCGAGGACTTCGCCTTTGTGTGCCTATCGAGGTGGTTGAACCACAGCTGTGCCTGGCATGCCGCGAGGCGTTTTCATAGAGCCATTGTGTTTGCGTGCTTCGAGTGTTGTTTGTCGGCGTGTGGGGCGCCCTGAGATCCCACTGCGTGGTTAGGGTAATTGCGAAAGGGGGAAACGAGTCACGCCGCCACACGGGCTACGTCACGCCTGAGACAGAGTCTTCTCGCCGGGTCCGTGCCCCCTAGACACAGTGGCGCCCACTAAAAGTACGTTATAAATACTACCGAATCCCCCGACCATGTCAAATTTTATAAAATAAAAATATCTTAACTTAATAATTGTATTTTCATTTTGTTTGCTGAGTATATATCTGTACAAACATCCTTTCTAACATTTAATTTAATTAACTTTCATTTTGGTTCTGTAATTTTTTAATTTTAAAATTTCATTACTAAGCCAATATAATGATTATTAAATTTTTGTTGGTTTTAACAGTGTGAGAATGAATGGCAGATGTTAACTCAGCGTAAGAAAAACAGTGCGTGTTATGCAACTATGTAATTTATCTGGAGTAAAATGTTTAGTTGAGCTTATGTTCGTCAGCCGAACAGACTAAATTAAGCAGCTGTGAAGGAAAATAATATGGAAATCCTGGAAATTTCTGTATTTTACCACGCTTTGGTGTTGGCTAAGAAATCCATGTGTTTTAAGAACTGCCTTTTCATAGGTTTGTTGGACTACCTTGCAATCTCCCAAGTAGGTGGAGGCAGCCATGTTATCCAACACTAATTATTGCTCGGCACTTAAACCAGCAGGTTGTGTTGCTCAATGATTCATAAATGTAACAGGTTTGATGAAGTGCACAGAAATTTCACACCTGATGATAGGTCACATTTTTCAATCCTTTTTTATTGTATATCTAGGGGGACTATGTAATTTTAACAAGAAGAATTCCAACCACCCTCCCCACCCATTTTCAGCCACAGATTAAGTCGTACCATGTTATTAAGTAACTGTGAAACACTTTTGACCTTTATTATTTTCCTCAAGATTATTTGTTGTTTTCAGTGCCTCCAAACTGTGAAATTTTGGTTAGACCAACAAAATTATTATTACCTAGTGTATGTATGTGAGAATAACTTTCTGGAAGAGTGTAGTGACATGTGTTTCAGCAACTGTTCATGCGAACAATAAATTTCAAAAAAGCTTCAGATTACTTTAAATTTGTAATTCATTCTAAAATTCTAATGAAAAAACCCAACCTCGAAATCCTGAAATTTTATATACTGCTACAGTTATCAGCTGTAAAATTATTATTATTATTACTATCACTGCATTAGGTCATCTTAGCTGGGCCAATCCAATTTTTCACACAGTGGATTATGGACATCAAGAATAATGATAAAAAGCAGAGTTGGTAAAGTATAACATCTACAAATAAATAAAAATAAACTGAAAGTTATATATTATTGCTTTTTGATTTACTTGAAGGAGTAAAACATCAAAACATAAAATGGAATACTAGTCAACATAAACTTGCATATATTGGTTTAAATCTAAAATAAAATGTGTAAATTTTTATAAATTAATGTCTCAAATACAGGAATAAAAAAGTTATACTATTGTACAAACATAACATTCTAAAGTTTATACTTTTATGTATGTTTAAGCATGGTTAATGGGTGTCATTTCAAAGGAAATACTTCAGTACTAAAATGTTAAGATTCTGAACAAATAATAATTCATTTGAGAATCCACTGCTTTTAAAAAAAAAACTGCATGCATAGATATTAGAAAGTCATCTCAAATAACCTACACTTCATGGTAACGAAAAAATTGCCCAAGTCAACATCATTGTTTTTTTTAACAAAAAGCATTAAAACTTAAAAATTATACTTGATGTACCTTATGACCCTCGCCCACAAATTAATTTCTGTCAGAACACAATCATCTCTGCGGAAATAATACTGTGATGAACTTTAAAAAGGTTTCCTTTTTTTTTAAATTTAAAAAAAAAAAAAACATTAGTACTATGTACAAAACAACCATTTCTTTCCTTAACAGGAAAATAATTACTGTCGTACAAATTGTACAGCGGCCATTTTCAGGACAATCTGCCAAACATTAAAAAAAAAAAATATTGATAAAAAATTACTATGGCAGGAGCGTAAAATTTACACGGCGCACAAGTTACGAGGGTAACTTATTGTCCGGCTGCTCCTGCTCCTCCAGCTCGCGCTGCTTCAGCTCCTGGATGAGGGGGGATATCTCCGAGATGGGGGTGCCCAGGACCTCCTCGCAGGCGTCCTGGATCTCCTGGTCCAGCATCAGGGACGAGATCTGCTCGTCCGTCAGCATCTCCACGCTGCACACAGATACCCCCGTCCCTGGAGGACTCTGCGCCTCACCCCACAAACATCGCTCTCAAAAAAGTGTTCACATCTCTACCCAAGTGTAAAAAAACTATGAAGACATATTTTGCCGGCAAATTTTCCTTTTTTCCATTAAAAAGACAGATTTCCATAATTTACTATAGATTGATATACTTCATATAATTATTTATTGTCTGCAGATTGGTAGGAACTTTTTAAAAAAATGATTTTTTGTTCCCATCAAATTTCAAATGTTATGTGAGCCATTACGCTTTAAAGAAAGTCCAAACGTATGGTTTGTTTGTTTCTGTTTCAATAAGAAAAGTTGATAAAATTTAATATTTTGTTTCTGTGAAAGTATGACTAGGTGGAAAATTTTCCCAAAAACTATCTTCACCACTTCGGCCTTACGAGCGAATCACAATGAAGCTAACATGAGGCTGGTTATGTTACTTCAAGGCTCAGTCTTCCATACAGTGTTGGTTATTTCGTTTTATTGTTGTTACGATTATTTTGGGCTTTAATGAAAATTGATCATTTTTGTGTTTCATCTAAAATCAGATATTTACTTCAGATTTTCTATAGCAGTAAAAAGTCAAGCAAGTGTCACAGTTATAATAACTTGAGAAACCTTATAACAGCTCAAAAATAACATTTAGTAAACTATCTAGTGAAAAAAATTTGTGACCACAACGAAAAATGCAAGACAGCCATTGAAACAAATTGAAAGAAAATCAATTAGCATATTTACCCGAAAAAAATGTGACTGAATGTAATGCGACAAGGATCATTTTGATTATGGGGTAAATATCACAATTCAAACATGCAGAAATTAAAAATTATTTAAATTACAAAATTTATACCATATTTACTAATGCTTTTCTGGTGCCACTTTCAGTGATTTGCATGGCCTTTTTTTGAAAAAGCAAGCTGCAATTATACGAAGGGAAAAAATATATAGTTTTATGGTTGTAGTTCATAGGCCACTGGTCTGAAAGCAAAGAATGTTGCTATATATGATGGTTGCCAGGGAGGGTATAAGAGGAGAGCCGCCGTGAACTGACTCCCCCTCCTTCTTGGCATTCCAAAATGTTATCCTGGCTCATCTATCACGACTGCTGACACGCCCCTTCTCACCGCAAGGTTCAGAAAGCCACAAACAAGAACGGACTGAAGAGTCATAAGTGAGGCAGTTCACAGGCAGATCATGTAGCTTTTCAACAAAGTGAAGATTCAATAGGCAGTAATTAACAGCGGTCAAAAGTAGCTTAAATGACGCAATTACGAGGCAGTGTGTGTGGTTTTTCAACTACGCTGTTCCCATAGCTGATAAATAAAATATATTTACTTACCTTGCCAAGCTTTCACTATCAGATAAAGAGTCTTCTTCAACATTTAGATATACCAGAGATTTTTCAAGTGGTGATGGTACTTTCTTTGTAACTGGTGTGCTTCTTCCTTCTGCAAAAACATTAAATTCCTGCCAGTGAAAAACAGCACTAAAAAAAAGCAAGAACATGAAGTGACAAATACAAAGAGTGCCTTACCTTGGTTGCCTTCAGTGTCAACCTTATCATCGACATGTCCACTTTTAGGGTCGCTGCCTCTCCTCTCCGTGAGAGAGGATATGTTCAGCATCATCATGCCGTGAGACAGGAGTTCCTTGACGCGCTCTGTCGCCGGGCCACTCCAGAGCGTGTCCAAACTCTGCCGCCTGCTATCTTCTGCGCCTTTAGCCGATCTCGCTATCCACCCGGATATGCTAGACTGAGAAGAATTGTCCACCGTCGCAGCTCGGAAAAGCCCGATCGCTCCAGGCTTCGAAGTTTTTGCCACCTGTTCATCACCACTGCCACTAGTCGTAGGAACTTCTTGTGCGGTCGCAGAGTCAGACTTGCCGAAAGCTTTGGCTCTGGATAACAAAGGACTCTGCGGAAGAAAACTCTTCTCCGGGAAGCTTGCGATTGGAAGAAAAGGATTTTTGATCACACTACTGAAACTAATAGGATCAGACTTCTCAGATTGCTGAGGAATCTTAGCACCACTGCTGGCAAGAGATGAGAAGCTCGCATAGTCCCTGTCCGAAACGTTTCTCGCACTCTGCCCCATCTTGACGAAGGTGTGGCTAGTCGCATCCTCGGGGGAATCCACCAGGCTGATTTCCGTCCAGATCTGGTCGTCAGAGTCTTCTTTGTGCAGCAGTGGAGATCCCAGCGAGGCTTCACTTTGGGGTGTGGAAGGAGGCCTCGGCTGCTGCTGGCTGACAAAACTAGTTTCCATGATGGCAACGTGGCGGGGCGACATGGAAGAAGACTGCAGCGTATCCTGAGAGCAAACAGGTAGTTCTGCCACTGGTCTGGAGACTGGAGAATCATGCTCTTTAACAATTTTACGTCTCGATGATAAATGAGACAGGCTCATGTAGTCTGATACTTCTGAGTGACTCTCCTTTTCACCCTAAAACAAAACAAAAAAAAATATTATGCAAACATTAATCCAGTAGCTAAGCAGCTACATTACTAGAAAATAGTACACATTTAGAAAAAGAAAATTAGGATGAAACCTGAGGGCAAAGGGTGGATACAGGATTGATTTCTGGGGAAAGTTAGGGGCGAAGGGGGCACAGATAGACTGTAGTACCCCATCCTCAATAAAACTGGGGGAACAAGACTTAATATTTGTATACTATTAACTAGTTGAACTTTTTGAAGTAGGAGCTCATTTAAAAACCTACAAATAATTGTATGCTCACTATTAAAGGCGACAAACTGTGGCTGCAGGTTCTTCATGTAAAAATAAGTTGAAAACATATACAGTAGAATCTCGTTATAAAGTACATCAATAAAGCCTCAACTTTTATACTTTTAATGAAAGTACTTTATTCTGAAAGTAACCTTTCAAAAGTAGTATTTTTGAATTTTTAAAAATAAAGTAGTAGGGGATCAAATGTTACATTAGCTTGGAAGCAAATATTTGTAAAACATCAAGAATTTAAAAAAAAAAATTACTGAACTTAATACAGTAGCCTAAATTCTAGGCCTACATATACAAAATGACAAATGGGTTTAACTATTTTGCAGATATGTACATTTATTGGGATAGAATTCCCTCGTCATCTCCTTGGCGAAGTCTCTTGCGACCAGCAGATAAAGATGACTGTTCATACAGTTTAATAATTTTTTCACGATCTTTTACTATTGTTGACAGTGTAGTGGGCACCAAACCAAACGACCGTGCCACATCTGCAATTTTTCTGCCTTTGTCAACTTCTTTTAAAATTTCCACATTTTCCTTCAAAGTAAACTGCTTGCGTTTCTTTTTATCCTTTTGGCCATCCATCCTGATTAAAATATTCAATCAACAATAGTTTTCCTCGTGCCACGTCAAACGTAAACAAACCTCTCATCCATAGATAACCATAGCTCCGCACTAGTAGCGTGCGTCGAGAGCATGGCTGTGCAAGGCGACATTCCGACCTTCATGGCAAAACAAAGCGTGTCGGCCATGTTGTGACACCAAACAGTTCAAAAATTAACCTGCATAAATTGACATTATTGGATTTTCCATTTTGTATATAATTTAAAATATAATTTTTATTTAACGTTTGTATCTGCGGTAATTGAAACTTTTAAAATGTGCTCTATAAATAACCAAAAGATGGCGCAGCTAAAAACAATTGTCTTGAAGAGGGGCGAGACAGCAATCAAAAGTTTAGATCATCTCGTGCACTAAGTGTGTGATCCATGGAGAACGAATGGCACGTTAAACTGTACTAAGATTCTATGAATCGTTGATACAATGTTTGTTTACGTTTTATACTTGTTAACGATTCTTGAAAGTGATAAAAATTAATCGTAATGTACATTTATATTAAAGAACCCCTGCGCAAAATCAGTAACTATCATGTAATATTTTCCTGATAACTGGAAAAGAATGGTCGTTGTATTGAAAGGTAGGATACGTTTTTAACGTTAAAGTGAAATATTTTTATATTGTTCACATTGGTGTTTTGAGCGGGAATTTAAAATCATACGTTGAACTGAAAGATACGTTATTCGGAAGTACGTTGTAACGGAATTTCACTGTAATACAACATATGGTCTGAAGCGCTTCCCAAGGCTGGCATATGCCTTTGAAGTTGGGGCTGAACATTTTTATTGTAAATAATAGAGAAAGTATTTAAGATGGAACAATGAGCATCTAGATTATTTTTACCTAATTGAATGTTCAGCCCTGACTTCAAAGACGTATACCAGACTTGGGGAGCACTTTAAACTACATATACCTAAGTCATATGGAAGTTTATAACTTATTTTGTTAAAATGTACCTGCATCCAAAGTTTGTCGGTAAAATTCAGACTCATTCTGTATACAAATATCTGATAAAATAATACTTTATAATAATTTTAAAAAATTTGAAAAAAATAAATAATGTGATAAAAACATAAAATGAAACAAAACTTGTGATTACGAGAAACATGAGCCTGTGCAGTTGTTCAAATAACATATAATAAAGACGTGTTAACAAAAAGTTGTGGTACATCCGTAGTGAAATGGTATATTAGTAACTATATTTATTTTTATACCTAAGACACACATTTCTCTGAAATACCAAAGGGCATGCCTGGAAATTACTTGGGCGCACACTTTGAGAACCACTGGTCTAGATATTAGATGCAATGAAAAAGACTTTCTGTTAGTTGTTACAAAACAGTTGCAAGCTTAACTAATAAAGTGGGATTCACTTCAGCAAAAATTTATACAGTAAACTCCCGGTATATCGCGCCTCGATTGATCGCGGAATCGGGTATATCGCGGGTCAAACCATGTCCCCCAGTCAGAAATGAATAATAATAATGGAATAAATGGTTGACAGCCGATTAGGATAATTTTGCGTTGTAACTAACAAACTAAGCATCGGGCAGAAAAAAGCCTAGGCGTAGAAAATGTCCGCAGTAAAATTCTAAACAAGATATCTCCGTACATTATTCCTCTATCTTGTAGGGTTTTCAAATTATGGTCCAATCCAGCCCAGTGATATTTTCTGAAACACTAGTTCTTAACGTCGCTTTATCTCACAAATGAAGCATTGGACAGGGGACCTGATAAAGCCCACCGTCCAGCGACATCCAGCGTGACTCGGCTGGGGATTGATGTTGGATAGGCTTGGTTGTCGGCAAGCGCTGGGTAGGGAGAGGCGAGCCGAGAATATGGAGAGAGGTAGAGATTAGAGCGGGCAGAAACACGAGGGGGAGTGGGGGAGGGAATGTGTTCACGCAGCACACAGGCAGAGCATGAGTCACTTGACTGAGCAGCGTCCCTGCGTACAAGGCAAAATCAGGTAGTCCGGTGTTTAAAATTCCACTCCAGAATCTTAATTGGTACTTTACTGGACATCTGTATATAAATGTTTTGTTACAACTTAAACCTACAGACGTAATATTATTGGGTAATTCATTGTATTATACAAGTTCATCTTTTTACTTTGGTATAATGTTTTAACATTAAATAGTAAAGTAAATCGGCTAGCGTATTTTTAATCTTTGCCCAGGAATTCCCAGTGGTCCAATATTTACGTGAACCATACTGTACCACTTTTGACGTGAGGTAGTAAACAAGTCCCGGAAATGTTTATGTGTAGCGGTCTCCCGACCTTTAAACAGAGGCTGGGGAATATAACACTTGCCGATCCGAGCCACACACACTCAGCAACTCGACACAGCGTTTGGTGAAATAAGTAAAGACAAAGTTTAACACGGTTTTTAATACGGCGTCACTGATTGCGCTAAAATTAAATTGGCGCAATTTTTGTTTCCCACATGTGACCATTTATAATTTACTGTAAGCATGGATAATAAAGTTTAACCACTTGAAACGATAGACGATTCTTTATTTTTTATTGTACGAATGCTAGAATCGTTTTTTCCCTGTATCTGCGGCCTGCTTCTACAAAAGACAAGCTATCTGTAAGTAAATCTAGAATTTTTATTTTGTCAATCAAACTCGGTACTTTGCGATTCATATTCGGTTTGAAGTATCACTACGGCCTTTCTTTTTAGAAGACTTTGACCACAAACTCGTGTGTAACCGCACACACTGCACTTACTTTGTTACGGACACTGACGAAGCAGATACTGTGGCTAACAACACGAGACTGGCAGCAGCAGCTTGTGTGCCGCACGTGTGTATGGCGGCGTGTGGCGCGCTCGTAGGCCGTGCGACAAACTGTGCGCGGCACGCGGAAAAATAAAAACAATTCAACATTTAATATTTATCTTTAAAATTTATTATTTTTATTTTTTCACCCGTGTTTAGTGAAAACTGCGGATGCAAAGTCCGCACAAAGGCGGGCCGTCTATACTGTGCGTGCTTGCCGACCTATTAGAACACAGGCGGTGTTTTATGCCTTTTGACCTTGGTCACATCGAAACATCGCGGTTATGCAACAACGCGGGTAAAAGTTATGTCCCCCGACAACCGCGTTAAATAGGGAGTGTACTGTATTTTAATACATGTTTTAATGAACATTTTTAGCAAACCCCTTTTGAGGACCACTATAAAATTATTGTGTTCCCCTCAGTCACATTTAGAAATCATAATCTGGCATATGCCTAATAGTTTTTGTCCATGTGTTGATCATACAAATGATAGTTTCAGAAACATAAAACATGTAACAAGTATAAAATAAAATTTTCTATAAACAATATTTAAAGAAAAATTAAAAAAAAAAAGAAGAGCTCTGATTATTTACAGACTGAAATGATAAATTAAATATTAATGTTAGTAGAGAGTTTAACATTCATTTAATATTCATATTCAATAACAATTCCAAAAAATATGTCTCTCTACCTTCGTGAGAGTAGGTGAAGAAGCAGGACCCAATTTGTCTGGCAGTCGCAAGTATTCTTCCGAATCAGAGTCGGGAGGTCCAGTTCCTGTGGAGTCCGACCACGCATCTGAAGACACACAACAGACACAGCGTTAAAGCATATGTTTTTCTCAAAATAAAGAGAGCCAAAACCAATATAAACCTGCAGACCTAATGTTTTGCTACTTAGCTCACACTGAAGAAACTTACGTGATTAAAAATCAGAGAAATATTAGAGTAGAGACTAATCTTTATAACTGGATACAAACATATTTCAGTTATTTTGATTTGTCACATTTTTCAGTTCCATACAGTCATGTAACACATTGAAGAACAAAATAATAGATAGATAATAAACTTATTCCAAAATTCAACAAATTCTGGGTGACAGGTCACTATTACGCATAACTTTTTCTTGCTGGCGACTAACTTTTGCCAAGATACCAAGTTATAATTAATTATATATTGGTTTTAAAAATATCAGCCAATTTTGTTCTTACCAAATCTTGTTATGCAGAAATTAATGGGTCCAAAAACCAAGACTAAATTTAAATTGTAATAAATTAACTCTACAAAAAATATATATTTCTTATTGCTGGCTCCTAGATTGTGCCCAGCTCCTAAACTTTCACAGAGATTTGGAAGGGCCCTAGCTTACTCAAATCAAGTGTGTAATAGTTGGTTAAGTGCAAATAAATATCGTTAGTAAAAAATGCTAAAACAACTGCCCCTTCAGGTCTGAACTAGTGATGCAAAGGGACAAGATTATAAGGTGAATTGCTGTAAGACCGAACAAACACTGCGAATCATGTCAATGCAACATAAAACATCGAAATGCTAGTTAATGCATACACCATTTAGGACAGAAATGTAACAAAACTTAACTCAAATTATAAAAATTTAATCCTTTATCATTGTAAACTAATTGAATATAGTTTATTTAGCATGAATTCTGTACCACAATGTAAGACCAAAATGGGAGTAGAAAAATGATATTATAATGTTTAATCTTGCAGCTCTTACATTAGTAAAAATTATTTTACATTACTGATGGTACATTTCTCAAAAATACAAAAATTTGCAGATTTATTTTTATTTTATGACTAGCTAATGCTTGGCATGCATTGCTATGCTTCCCTCAATTTGTTTGTAATTTGTTTGAAGTATATAAACACATAGAAAGCACCTCTCTCTATCTCTCTATATATGTCCCCCCCCCCCCCTCTCTCTCTCTCTCTCTCTCTCTCTCTCTCTCTCTCTCTCTCTATATATATATATATATATATATATATATATATATATATATATATATATATATATATATATATATATATATATATATATATATATATATATAAATCTTTCATTTACATGTCACAGGTGTGACATAGGTATATAAAAACACGCGCGTATCAAAATGCAATGTCGTGTCAAGATTTCAAAGAATTTGTGAAGAACTTTTCAAAAATTAAGATTCTGAACGAACAAACATTTACATTCTTATTTATGTAGATTAGTTCTGTTCTAGACATCCTTTACCGATGATTTTTTTTACTGTATTAGTGCATCAGGTGTCAATCCAAATGTAAGTATTTTGGTGGAATAAGTATTAAGAAATATATTTCATATTTGTTGAATAAAACACTTCTTTAATGAGTAAAGCATATATATATATATATAAACGATAACTCCAAAATCCTTCCTTTTTAAAAACAAAATTTTCTTAGAAATAAAACCACAAAATCTTGTCCCCAGTGAAGCATCGCAGCGTTCACTGCGACCTGCACGGAGTAGGTATTCCTCACCGGTGTCCAGCTGCGACGAGGAGCTGAGCAAGGGATGGGGCTCGATGGGATTTGCCTCGCTCGTCGTGTCCGGGGTGCTGGACGTGGCCGGCAGGGGCGAGTCGGCCCCGACACCAGGCCTCCTCGTCCCCAGGGTCTCCGGCCGGGAGACGCTCAGGTTATCCCCCTTCCTCGCCTGCGAACACATCCCAGCTGCTAGGCGGAAGACAAGCAGGGCCATTTCAAACTCCACAGTTACATATTTAAAAAATCTAAAGACATTTAGCCATAACTCTAAACATGATATGTACCTATTGTGCTAATCAATTACGTGTAAAGTTTACTACAAATTTTTTTTAATAATATAATTTAAATTTTTGACCTATCAGGGTAAACCTAAGCTGTAATAAATCTAGAAAATCAACTCCCCCTCTCCATGGAGCCTAGATTTGATTTGATTTTGCCCCATCCACCCTTCCCTCTCGACGGTCCTCAAACAAAACACAAAGAACACGACAAGCGAAGACACTTTACACGTCAAAAATAGAGCCAAAAAAAAAAATGCAAGTTTTACAGGTAAAACCAGCCCGGAAGCACTGTGGTGTTAGTAAAAAAAACTTATGAGAACTAATGCAATGAGTCAAGGTTTTATGGTGTTATGGTGGCATTAATATTAGTGAATTTCTTCATCACAAAAAAATTAACACCCAAGTAATCCTATGCACATACCAAGCACTATTATGTTAACTGCTTCAACTATTTATGGCTAAGACACTTCAAATGTTGTACTTATGTTACTAGCATTGTGTATAAATAAAATAAAATGCAAAATGAAAAATCAAATTTTATCAAATTATATGACTTAAAACAAGAAATAATGTTATTGGAACTACTAAACCCATCGTAACTTTATTAGCTGTGGTAAAGAAAAATATTTGATTGATGGCATGGTTGAAAATTCTTTCTGGTACTGACACAGTTCGAGGGTTAAAGGATAACATGTTTAAGATTTCAACAATTTATTTTCTCCTGAAGTGCTAACATTTCTTGGATGGTAGCTACTGTAGGGATTAATAATGTGGTCCTTTTTAACTATACAGGTGCTAGTGTTATAATTTCTGTATGTACTTCCACAAAATTTTTTCTCTGAATATAAAATTTTTTTAAAATGTGAAGATTTGATGATGATATAGGATATGAGAATCTATTGACCCATCCCTAGTTTAAAATTTAAAAATAGTGACATAACCAAACAAAACATCCTTATACCACTTAGGAAAACTTGCTCATCTCAGGAAATCTGTAACAACTTTAGTTTCCCATAAACTGTCCCACAAAACAATATTGTGCCATAAAGCATGCATAGATGCATCGTAAACTGTTGGTATGTAAAAAAATATCATACTAGGAATTGAAGAAAGAATTTCACTTAAATTTTAACATAACCATTAATAAATACTTCAGAATAATTTTTTTAATTTAAGGTTTTAAACATTTAAAACCCAGTAGACTCCTGATTATTCGGATGCGGATTAACTGGTTTGCGGGTTAACCATGCCATATGTCCACAAACCATGAACACAAAAATATTTATGACTTTTTATTTCTGTGCATACACAATGGCAACGGCACTTGTGTAGCATTAAATACAATACAGTGAATTAGTAATACAACAAATTAATAATGTGACGAAACATCAAAAAATATTTTGCTCTTTTCTCAATAGCTATTCGCTTACTTCATTGTATATTTATTTCCGATGATGCCTAGTTTCAGCCAACGTTTATATCCCACCATCTTATATGTCAGCAACAGCTCTGGAGTGGAAAGCCAGAAGATTTCAGGACTACTTTCCCTCGTACCAACTAGGATTCACTAACTAATTGTAAATTGTGGCAGAATTGCATCTAGGAAATAAAGGTCATGAATTACATTAACAGGTTAAATAATCTTTCTAATAATAGAAAATGTTAAGTTTATGTTTTTTTAAATCTTATAACAACTGAAATATATCTCCTAAATCAAAAACCTTTTTATTGTGTAACTCAGAAATGTCAATAGCGCCTACATAGGAATATTATGCCCAAACCTTATTATGTAAACAATGCAGTACGTAAATTATTAAATTTAATTTCAGGTAATTTAATCTCAAAATATTATTTAATGTTTATTTAAATGTACTTCTAATGTATTTAGACATATGTATATTAGTACTGTATAATAATTTTAACGGGAGTAGTGTCTGATTAAAATGCATTTGACTAGAGCTGTTTTGATTAGTGCTCTGTTTTACTGGAACAAATTATGGCGTTACTTCGAGGCAGTGGCGGATTCATAGGGGGGGGCGCAGGGGGTGCGCCCCCCCCCCCCCTTGACCAGGGCAGCCCAGCACCAAGCATGGTTCTTGGCAAGGGGAGGGCGCGCACCCGGCCGCCGATGTTATACAATACACATTCATACACTTACCTTTAACGACTTCGTGTCTTGGAAACAGTTTGAATAAAGTTTTATTAAGCTTTGCATGTGACTTGATTTGTTTTACACCAATAGCTCAAGATGTCTTTAGCGGCGGGATAAATACGTGTGTCAAATTTACGTGTGCATACGGGTTGAAGAAAAATGGAAAAATCCTCACAGTAATTTATCTGTGGCATGCGACACTCAGATATTTCCTTTCAGAAACCGCATCAGCTTACGCAAGGAGAATGTAGACGCCTCTTCCCTTCTTCCTTCCCACCCTTCATTAGTATAAATAAAAACTTAATATTTTGCTTGAAATATATCCATTGATATAAATATAACGTATAGTTGATCATACACAAAATATTGAAAATAAATACTCTAAAACACTCTTCATTCTTAGGGAAAGAGAAATATTATATTCCAGAATCTTTAGTTTTTCTGTAGTGATTTTGATATTTGTATACTGCACAATTGGCCATTTTAACTACATATAGCACACAATTATGCACCAACAGCAGCAAATATTCGGGCGAGATGTAAATTGAACGGATAGAGCTTGGAAAAAGATTTCTGGCTGCATCCAAGCAACCAAGGTGACGTAACAAGGGAGTGTGTGGAAGAGGTAGACCTGCCCCCCCCCCCCCCCCCCCCCTTGAGATTTTTCTGTATCCGCCACTGCTTCGAGGGGCGTCTGTTAAAACATTTGTCTAGATAGTCGGGATAAAAAAAAATTTATGATATTTTTAACTTTACTTTAAAGCATGTTTTTTGGTTATCTGTGGACCACTTGCCAGTCATTACCTCGCATAATCGGGAGTTTCCTGTAAATACAGTAGAATCTCGTTATAGCGAGCACGGTAATAGCGAGCACGGTAATAGCGAGAACACGGCTATAACGAGGTATTTTTGAGGAATTTACGGCGTGAGAGCTTGAAGCGCGCCTTTGTTATTTGTCTGCTTTATCTCCACCCCTCTCGATCGCCACTAGACATCTTGCCGTTGACGCCTGTCACATTCTTCAGCCGTGCAGTCGCCACCTGTAAGTGCGTGGCTTTAAAAATAGAATCCCGTCCTTTCTTTATTTTATCAAACTTCCGTTAGTTATCTGTACCGTGTGTAGACAAAGTTTGATATTGGAACAGAAACAACGTAAGAAAGTATTTTTTACAAATTAGAAATATGTATGTTTTTGTTTTTATAATCGCGTATATTTTCATGTTTTTTTTGTAGTTATCTTAAAAGAGATAATATTAAAAAGCCGCTCTAATGAGATTTAATTGTTTCTTGGTTAACAAAAACTATTAATTGTTTATATTCTATTTATTATTATTTACGCGACGTCATACTGTACGCGTACGCAATACGACTGGATTCGTTGCTGCAACATAACATAGCAAATTATGCGGAATCAGAAGTAACGAGCAACGTAACGATAGTAACGAGTACTAATTGTTATAGTAACGAATACATACGGGTACGCATTTTTTCGTTACTTTTACACCTCTAGTAGGCACTACCGTATTTATTTCCGAATCGCTAGGACAGTTTTCTTGTAACTTTTGTTTCGGTCAGTTGTTGGGGTATTTGTCCGGGAAAGGAGTGGTGATGGTTTGAGTTAAATCCCAAATTTATTATCTATAAAAGTTGACAGGTTTCTTTAAGGCCTGTTCCACATTGACACGGAAACGGAACAGACGGAAACGGAGACGAAAACGGAGTATTGTTCCGTTCCGTCCGTATTTTTCTCGTTCTACAATACACACGGACCCGTAAGAAATCTTGGCCAATAAGAAAGAGCGAGCGTGAAGTAACTGAAAACTACGAGTATCAAGTGAACTACCTGTTAAATCGAAATGTATGGTTGTTAACTTGGTAATGTAGTAAGTCGATTTGTTTTTGTTTTTGGTTTTTTTTGCGTTGTGGCGGTGGTAAAGTAGTCCTTCTCCGTCTTGTTATTCCTATATAGCAGGTATATCTTTAACCATGAAAATTAAAAGTTCATCAAAATTCGTCATGATGAAACCCACGTGCACAATTCAAATTTCAAAACAAATCTTGTTTTATTGTTCACGCATAAAAAAAGTAGTCGAGAAATTCAGACACCAACATTAGTCAAAACTAATATCATAATTAACATGCATGAACGCGCAACTGTAGCTTGACAACTGCAGTGAATAAATAACGTGCTCCTATTGGTTTAACGGAGTAACGTAAACGGAAGACTTCAGCACTGCTGAGCAGGTCCGTACGGGTCCGTCTCCGTTTGCGTGCTATTGTAGAAGCTCTGTTCCGTGAAATCCGTCTTCGTTTCCGTGTTCCGTCTCCGTTTCCGTGTCATTGTGGAACGGGCCTAAATGAAAAAGTATAGTTTTCCAGCGACTATTTCGTTTGAGGCGTACGTGCGTTGCTGCACTCCTGCTTTTTTGTAAGGAATTAAATCGTCGCGCTACACTAGCACCACCTGTTTTCAACTTCCCGAACCAACATGGCCGCCAGAAGACAGCCCGCGTCGGCAATAGATAGCAGCACAATGCTGCGTCGGCAATAGATAGCAGCACAATGCTGCGTCGGCAATAGATAGCAGCACAATGCTGCGTCGGCCGCGGGCTGAGATGCTATACTTACGTGGCGTGGTAGGGTATTCTGGTTATTTTGACGCAATCGGTGATCGCATCCGTACTTATGGGGTATCGTTTTAAAGAGAATTCACACATCTGCTCACAGAAACTAAGATTTCGTTAATATAACCTGTTATTTTCCAATTATACAGGTTTAAACACAATTTTTATGCTATTTTCGGTTTATTTTTATGGGGCCAAAATTTGTCCAATTCGGTTATAGCGAGGACACGGTTATAGCGAGGATCAAACCCGGAACCGTGACACCTCGCTATAACGTGACTCTAGTGTATATACATAACATTAATTTGTAAAAAATGGGAAAAAATGTACACTTTGTTCAAGATAAGGCAAGACTTCATTTGACAGAATCTTAAGTGAACATTACCATTTTGACAGTTAAATGTTGTGATGTAATAAACAAAACAAATGCATATTTGTGTAGCACTAGACTAGCTAATCATTTACAAATAACTATTATTAATTTCATAAAACTCTTCAGCTGTGAAAGTACTTATAAATGTTCCTTGCAGCACAAATCAAAAAAAGTATCACCTTATCTTGTGTATGTTGTGCACCACCGGTTTCAGTAATTTATGAATAGAGTGCTATAATCAAATGATTGGGAAAAGCTGCATAAACCATTAAAATAACAGTACAATTTTCATTGTTCTTCTTTCTTATGTTCACATTTTACAATAAAAAAAAAATCCAATTAAAACTAATGTAATTACTCTCATACCCTATGAATTTCATCACTGATTTGCTCCAAATTCCGCAGGGCTTCTGCATAGCTCATCTTAGCCTGCCCAACTTGCTGTTCCAAGGACTTAACTCTCTTCTTTTGTTCCTCGAGAACTTGGTTGAACTGAGCCTTCATCTCAAAGTACGGCCTGTCAACAAACAATAACTGGTAACTAGAAACTACCAAGTTAATTTTAAATCAGCGGAACAATTTATGGCAGGATCACGTACTATATAAATGCACAACTGCACATTGTGTGTTTAAGAGAACACATAAACCAAATCACAATGAAATAATTTACAAATACAACAATAATAATAATAATAATCTTATTTATTTATTTTAGCAACAGCTATATGACAAAGTCTAAAACAGTTTGACACTTTACGAATACAAAAACATAAAAACAAACACCGAAAAAGCATTACCAATAAATAACACTTATAATAAAAAATATTTTACATTAATCAGTACAAAGATTATAGATTGACATAGATCTTCAGTCCGCCAGCCATGAGTCTCATAAAAAACATACATATAGCATTAAATACTAAAAATACAACAAAATTAAATAAAAAATTTAAATTTATACGTACATTAAATCCATTTTCATATCAGAGTAGTTAATTAATAGTATTAATTATTCATAGTGAAAATAAAATATTATTAATAGACTATTCTGTAGGCCAAAAACAATCACTAAAATTGCATGTAATCTATCCTATCTGTCAGACTGATGTCTATAAAGTTAGAAAATTGTGAACCTTATAATAATGGGTGTGCTGCTTATCACCTTTTGGATTTTTTTTCTCTGGCAGAACCATGTTTTTTTCCAGGTTCCTTCCTCCGATTCTACTGAAGTCTAAAGACACTGTCAGTTGCAAGAGACAATACTCTTAGTTTTACTGCTCTAAAATAAAAATGATCTATGAGTTTCACATGCACTTCAATCTAAAAGTCTTTGAAGCCAGTAAATCTGAAAAAATTGATGATACCATCAATTTTAAGGCTTCCCTCATTCTCAAAAAGTGAATTCTGTCCATAAAAAAATCTTCCATTCTGTCTATTATGCAAACTCTAGGACTCAGAAATATGAATATCTAAACACATAGTACAAACCTGGCAGTCATCTCAAACTCTTCATGGTATATAAAAAATATTGAAATAGGGAAACAATAAGCAATATTCTCATAGAAGTTGCAGTAAGTACATGAATGTAGTCACCTGTAAGTTTTTACAAGATTACAAAAATAATATATTCAAAACAAAAATTAAATTAAAAATTAATCAAATGAATGATATCTTTGATGCTCATTTAAGATTAAAAATTATAATTAACTGCAATTAATTTAAGTTTTGTCCCTGCTTCAGCTACACATCTGTAACTACTTTCACTATAGTAATTTGTTTCAGCAATGAAAGCATTTAAGAGTTTGAAAATGAATAAATTAATATGAAGGTACATATTGCCATGCTATAGATTATTAATTAATCCATCTACAAATCACTCAACTGGAAAAAAATAAAGAAATAACCGAGTATAATAAAAATGAAACATTTTAATCAATAATATAAGTTTTTATCATGAAAGGGAACTTAAAACTTTTAAATACAAATACCTACATATTTATTTCAATGACAAATAAATGCCCAAGATTTTAATTTCCTAATAGAAATGCAACAACATGCATGCTCCACATTTCCAAAGTGTTCGTGAAGTAGTGAACATGCTTTAGTGCAAAAGTAAAATGGAACATGCCTTAATCAATCAGTAAAAACTATAATATTAAATGACATACTACTAAAAAATGCATGCATTTGTCAACATTTTTGTTTGCTGATTTATAAACTTCTAGATTTATCATTGAACACCATGGATAAACAGAGATCAATTCTAAAAATGCCCGAAAAGTACACTACCCTATTTCTCCGAACACAAGAGATACAAACTTGGTGGGCTAAGAGTAAGCACTAAGTAGAAGTTAAAATAACATCAAATAACTAATTTCATGTGAATAGGCTTGAAATTACAAATTTTTACATTCTTCAGTCGAGATATAATTTTATTACCCCTCCCCCCTAAAAAAAGGACTAATTAAAAGTTTTCTAGAGCTAGTAATCAAAAGTTTTGGGTACATACATAACAAAAAAATCTATGAAACATGTTAGATGAAAACTATATTAGTTAGAAAAATCTTTGTTATAATATCTTTTCAGGAACAAGTTTTTAAGGAGTAATAAGTATGGGTGAGTAGAAAAATCAGCTTTACCTCTAACCACTTCAAATGAACATACTGGAAGGAAAACAGTGCAACAGGCTACTTACAGGAGCAGCAACTGATGTTGGTAGGCAAGAGAGTTAATCTGCAGCAAACTGCGCCTTGTATTCAAACTGGCTCGAACATAAAGTTTGGGGAACAAAAGAGAAAATACAAAACAAACATCAGTAATGTAATAATGTTGCAAACAAAAACATGACATGTGAACTACACTAGAAGCCTACAGCTAGAGCAAACTGAAAAGTGCATCCTGCATGCATGCCAAACAGCTACTTACAAACGCTGTTATGCATTACCGTAAAATTCTTATAATAACATTAAGCTTTTTTTGCGCCTGCAGTCTAAATTTGATTCTCCTCAGAAATTACATTCATTGGTTAGATATTACATAAATTGCATACATTCTTAGGTAATGATATTATAAAAAAATAAACAGATTTACATATTATAAATTTGGAAAATGTACCAGACAAAACATTACACTTAAAAAAACCACACTAAAAATTTTGTTTTTCAATCTAGGATATTTCACTCACACATATTTACAGCAAAATTTTAATTCAATTCTAACACAAAAAAAAATTGAAAATTTTAAACGGCCAAAAAAAATTTCAGTGATCTGTTCTGAGAGCACGTAAATACTTAAAAACTAATATGTTTCAATATTGCATTACACACTTTAATCACTTGAAAGCCTGATTAGAGTGCAGCTAGCTAGGTTAGCAATACAATAACAGTGATTCTCTTAAAGGTCGGTGGGCAAATCGCAAGCATTTTTTTTTTGCTAGCAGGTTGTATTCTGGCTCAGGTAACAAGGATCGTGAGTTCAATCCCAACACCCAGACATCACTCACATTTATCAGCCCTGAGTCGGTACACAAGTGGTTAGGGTAATAAGAGTGGAAGATCCAAGGGAAGTGGGAGGGAGATAGGGATTAAGGAAACATGTAAATAAAAAAAACACAGTGTCTGAACACATCTTTCTCCATCTTTTTCCTCAAGCCTCTGGACTCACCACTGGAGTCAACGTGAGTCTCTGGTCATATCAATAAATCAAAAAATATTTTATTTTTCTTAAAAAAAGAGCTGAAAAAGGTGGTATAATCTTCACATCAAGATTTATTTTTCTATATTTATTGTTTTCAAGCAAGAGATTTAAAAATTTTTTGGTACCCAACACTATGATTAAGTTTTGAAGTTATGTATGAAATTTTTTTCCCATTCAATTAATAAAATTGGATAAGTGAAATACGTGAACCAAATCCTAACACTTGAAACTCTGGAAAAATAAAAATTATTTTTATTTACATGCTGATTTAAGCCACTACTAATAGGAGAGCACAATATGGTGCTAAGTGGTAACACTGCTTCTTGCTCTTATTCACAGACTTTCCTGTACTCTTCAGAACGTCAGTGACGGCACAAGTTTATGCCCTCATCAGTTGTCCACTATCTCCCACAAGATAGCATGTGAATCACAGAGAAAACAAAATCACTAAATTCTCTTTGCGTTGATTGCGTAAATTTAGCACCCAACAATCTAATAGTGCTATCTGTAAGTAACACAAAAAATAAAACTGCACTATCATACTATATGAGACAGCCTTAATAAATATTATAAGGCCATCAAACGTGAATTCACATAGATTTAGCCCATTCAAAAACAATCTGAGCACAAATACACTATTTTGTTTGAAGGGGAAAATAAAGATTACTAATTGCAGCAGAGACAGGTGTCTATAAAAAAAGCTCAAACATACAGATGTCATGAATACACAGGAATAAATTTAGTCTATGGATTGATAAATTAAAAAAGAAATTATTTGACTGTCTTGGCAGAGAACACAATATGCAGTGTTATTTCGAAGAGTGGGGGATAGGGTACCTACATTTGCCAAAAAATTAAAACATCATAAATGTTTTATTATACTACAAATATTTTAATGTGATTTCCTATATCATCCAGATACTCAAACTTCAGCATTAGTTTCAGTAGCTACCACTTAAAGTCAGAAAAAAAAATCAAAATCAAGGCAAAAAATTAAAATTTACATTGGTCCAAAGAATCTTATTTGATTGCTCATGCTAACATGTTTGGTCCTCAACATTTAAGCATTTTAAATTCACACATTATGAAGTACGTAAATAATGTGCCAAATAAATTTTTTAATGATTATTATAATATTAAATCTGTATAAAGTAACCCATGTAAATAAAAATTTATGTATGCAAACTGCAAAATACAGAGTAATATTAAAAAAAAATTTTTCTCTTAATACTGTTGACAAAAACAAATAGGTTCAATCCCTCTGAAGAAGATACAAAACACATAAATTTCATCTTCTGTGTAACAAACAAATGTGAGCATATGACATAAATAGGTAAATAATTTCAAACACGCAACTAATATGTACTAGTGATAATGTGATAAGCAGTAGTGCAAAGTGAGCCAATCACAGTACAACACACATGCTTCGCTCTAGTTTACACACATGCAGCATTTTACATTCCATGGATGCAACCTACTTACTTCAAGTGGCAAAGGATCCCTCATAAGGGTACTGGTACGAATGGAAATGATCAAAATATTTGGGAAATTCACAAGACAGCCTATTAAACATCATCAAGATGAAAACAAAATTTGTACGGTTTGTAAGCATTTAAATAACAATACAAAATACCTACATATGTTGTTTCAAGAATCGACTATACATTTTTTTAGTTTACTTTGCTTTGCCAAAGTGAAAGTTATTGGAGCAAACCTGTGACAAAACCATACCTATTAGATAGGAGCATGTATTTTCCACGAAATAATCTGATCACTCATTATACTGCAATAAATACCATTTACTTATCTGGCAGGGGCATTCAGGATGTGTTAGCTTCTGCAATGGACGGCTATGATTGGTGTGCGACAGTAGTCATGAACCTGCAATAAATCTGGCCAACCACGAAAAACAGACAATACCTACTAGAAATTTTAACACACAGCTTGTCTGGAAATCTTTTCGCGAAAAGTACATGGCCCTACTAATATGCTTTAACCTAAAAGGTGTAAAAAAAAATAATCATGCATTATGAAAACTAATAGATTCAATTGGATTACCTCAGATGCAAACAAATGAAAATACTTTCAGCAGTTACCTCAGGTCGACACAGCGTTGTTAAAACAAAAAGACAGCCACTGCCAGAGTGTGGGTGCTGGGGCGTCCGATCGAGAGAGGGGACGGAACAGCGGACAAGGACCTCAAAGCGAAAGGGGAAGAGCGCACGAGTACCTGGACTTGGCTATCGCCCTTTTGAGATCCTTCTGCAGCTGCTGGACGCGCATCTCGGCGCGGTGGTACTGCTGCGAGGTGCGGCGGTGCTCCACCTCGCCGAGGGTGCGATCTCGCTCCGACTCGTTCACCTGCAGGCATCGTTCAGTAACATAAATGATCTGTTCTTACAGCACGTAAATACTTAAAAACTTAATACGTTTCAATCTTGCATTACACACTTTAACCACTTGAAAGCCTGATTATAGTGCTCGCACGTACCGACCGATGCCAGACCAGAACAACCACTGCTTCACCACAGGCAACACACTATGGTTCTTAATTTTACATCCATTAAGTTGGTAATATACTAGCCGTGTTGCCCCGCTTCGCGTGGGTCGATTAAGATTCATAACAGAGCAAGTTTTTTTCTTTTAAGAACCAATATAAAAACCTGATATTAACGTCAAGTTTCAAATCTGGCTTTAGGTTCAAAATTATTTAACCGATACAGTGTCAATATTATCAATTACAGAAAGACTGTTGACTTGCTAGATAGATATAAGCTATGTAACATATGTAAGATATACAAGAAAGCACATTTCGAACGGACGTATGCGCCACGTGCTGGCTTACACAGCAGTTCAAGTGGGACATGATTATTTTATTGTTATATGTGCAAGACAAGAACGCAGAATTATTGTTAAAAACTACCAGCTTGTTTCTGTTTGAAATATTTTTAAATACTATTTTTATCTTTGTAAAAACATAATGGAATAAAAACAGAAAGTACATACAAATATCATTCAGATAAAAGGTTCAGTTAAAGGTTTTTAGTGAGTTACTGATTGTTTTACATATCCAGTTTTTAAGTCCTAACATGCACAAAAAAACTTATTAAATTAATTTTATTATGAACTGGAAGTAAACTTTAGCTGGTATCATTTTTGGTTTATGTCAATATTGTTCATATAATTATTATTCCATATTTTTCCTGATTGATAAGCAAAGGATGAAAGAAAAATATACAAAATAAAAGCAGATCAATATGGCTTACTTCAAATAACAACCCTGTTTTAAGACAATGACGTGTCCCGGCAACAGCGTCCAGTGCTGGAGTGGTGTGAGGTGGGGTGAAAGACCCCCTGGGCATAGTGCGCTCACACGTCGCCTTTGAATATATATACTGTATAGAAGTCGCGAGTGGATAGGATTTACTCTGCGTTTTTCAGAAGCGTATGATGAGCAGCTTGGGAACTTCACCGCTGCAGTGCGCTGCCGTAACGCCCTGTATCGTCTCAGTTGTTATTTACACGTTAGAGCGCAGCGCTGTCGCCTGCTGTCATTCCCCGCACCCCTCATCCATCATTCACTGCAGCTCAACGTCGTTCAACGGGAGGGGGAAGGGGTGTTTGAAGAGTTCGACACTTGTCCGCTAGGGACCACCACGAGTCGATGCCCTGGAGATGGTGGCGATTGCGGCGGTGAATTAACCAACCACCTCAAAACCGTATTAGAAATTTTAACCTGGGCTGGCGACTTCTATACTGTATATATATTCAAAGACGTCGCCGAACAGCTCCTGCAGGCGGGTAGTGCCCAATGCTGAGAGGGGCTATGGAGGGGAGGGGTCAGGTAAGGAACGAGGAAGGGGTATCAGTTGGAGCCCTAGAGCGAGCTCCCGAAGGCCGCTCCAAAGGGGTGGAGAGGTAGGAATCCTAGAGCGGGCTCCCGAGGGCCGCTCCAGGGGAGGGGAATCTAGAGCGAGCTCCCAAAGGCCGCTCCAGAGGGAGGAGGGAAGAGATTCTAGAGCGAGCTCCCGAAGGCCGCTCCAGAGGAAGGAAGAGAGTGAGAGGGGAGGGGAGAGGAGAGCAGAAAGTAATAAGCCAAATTCCAAATTCCTGCTTTATTTCCCCCATATTTCTCTGGGGTAGGGATCTCTGGTTAGGTAAATTTATACCTAGCTTAAATACAACTCCTCCATACAATGGTTACTGATACAAGCGATACACATTATAAAACAGGTCATCATTTGTCCCCCCAGTAACCCGCAATCATGAACACTATTTAGTTATTACGACCACATAGCACTGACAAGCATCTTACATAAAATACATACGCACTGTAATAAATGTCAATAATGCTTGATGCCATCTAGGTTTGGGTTGCGGTACCACTCGTCGCCTATACCCCAAGTCTTGCGTAGAGAAGCCTGTAGGATACTGCTTTCTTTGGGAGGTGGCCATGTTGGTTTCAGAGGGGAGCATGTCGTACTTGCACAAGGGGCCGAGGCCAATTGCAGGACACGACAACAATTAAAATTTTTTTGTGTAAAAAAATATAGAAAAATAAGATAATTCTTAAACGCAAGAAAAAAATACTATGATATCTTCATACATACAACTGCTTGAATACTATTGTAAATATTGTTACCAAATTTTTTTCCACCCAAACAAAAACTATTACTTTTAAACTATTTAAGATAACCTTTTTACATAAATTTTTCTGTTAACTGTAAAATAACACAGCAGATTAGGCCATAGTTTTCTCAACAAAAACCTTTCAAGAAATTAGTATAGCTACAGCATTGAATTTTTTTTTCGGTTTTCAGAAAACTATTGGCAAATTTAGCACGAGACCCTGCCAAGCCGGGGAGTTATTTTTTACATTTAGCTCTTAAACTAGTAACCATGAAAACCATAAAACACTTATAAGCAGTACTTGACAAAAAAAAAGTGCGATTGAGAACACACCCTCATCGTCGCATGGTTCAGCATCTCCTGCCAGGCGTGGTCGAAGGTCCGTCCCTCCGTGCTGAGCCCTTCCTCCGCGAGGTACACCATCTCCTTGGCCGCGGCGTGCGCGGAGTTTGCGCGCTCGAACTTCACGGCAGCATGCTGGGTCTCCAGCAGAGCCTTGAGGGGTCGGAACACACAACACAGTTTTCAAATGTTCGCTTAAAACTGCCAGTTAAAAATAAAACAATCAAAACTTACAACACAATAACATTTATAACAACATTAGAGTGTGCCAATGCAAATGTGCAGTCATTTGAATCTGCTAAATGGCACAGCAAGAAATGTGTACATGAGAATAGGAAAGGGGAAAATAACTGGAGCTATCTATACTAATAATAAAAATGTTTGAGACAAAAATTCTGAACAGTGGATGAAATGACGAAAAAAAAAATTATTGCAAATGGCTATTTACATTATTGAGAACTCAAAAAATATAATTTTTAAAATTTTTGTCTGTCTGTTTGTTCGAGCATCAATTGAAAACTACTGGATGGATTTTGATGTGAAGTTTTTTTTAATGGAAAGGTCTTTGGCTAACTTAAAAACTAGGCTATGTCTAAATCCAAAAATTCCACCACTAAGGGAGTGAAAAAAGGTAAATATGGTTTTACAATAATTAATTATATCTCTGAATATAATCAAGCTTAAGAAGAGATAATGGGTACCAAAAATGAACATTCAAAAAATACCCACCACAAATTTTTATATTTTGCAAATTTCAACCCCTAAGTGGTGAAAAAGAGGTAAGTATGTTTTAGAAGTTAATAATTATATCTTCAAATTTAATAAGGAGTACTGAATACTTTTGGGTAGGCCTACCAATAAAGACCATACAAAGATTTCCAATCACATTTTTTTTATTTTGTGAAATTCAACCCTTAAGGGATCAAAATGGGTTAAGTATGTTATAAAAGTTAATAACTATATCCCCGAATTTAATTAAGCGTAAGGAATGATATTCGGTACCAAAAATTACCCTACAAATACTTCCAACCAAATTTTTTTGTATTTTTGAAATTCAACCCCTAAGGGATAGATAAGGGGTAAGTATGTTTTAAAACATTTATAATTATAACTCTGTATTTAATTAAGTGTAATGTATGATTTTGGGTACCAATAATGACCATACAAACACTTCCACTCACAATTTGATACAAATAATGGCAAAAATTATTTGGTGTTAAGATTTCATAAAACCTTTATTCAGATACCCAGTCATTTTGTAAACTGTCTGTCAAAGGGTAAAATTGAATGGTTGCGACCAATCGTGCAGGAAAGCTAAATTCTTTCATTGCTATTTCAATATTGGTACAACCCTAAATAAAATACAATACATACACAGCACACACTGTGCTGATTAATCACCACACTCTTAGATGGTAGGACGTCTTATCCCAACTGGCCGAGCGAATCACCTGATGTCGTAAACGTGCCGCAGGAGCGAGTATCATGCAATGCAACAGACCCGAGCTCAGTGAGACCTAGTACCAGCTGGGGTGTCTCACAATATTCTTGGTTGTTTCAGCCATGACCGTCGGAGCAGTATATAAGGCCGCGCCAATAAGACTGCTTGAAACTCGGAACATCAGTAGTCGGCCAAAGCCAAGTTCAGTGACGCAGACAAGGGCGTCGGAACGCTGGTTGGGCGATAAGGAAACTAAGCAAACGGGTGTTGAGACTTGACTGGAGGGAATGGGTTTGAGTCCTCCACCCACGATTCTTTACTTGCTAGGTGAGTAACATGATCATCAGTGAGTAGCAGCCAGAGTCTACATCAGAGCTGCCACCACAGTCACCGAGCGAACACGGGTTCAGATCCAACATCCACGACTCGCCGCTCATCGAGTGAGTAGTTGTGAGCCCAAGGAGAGACATCAAGAGAGATACCCGCACGAGTAGAGCGCCCGTATACGTTGCAGGTTGGGATTCCATTACCATCTACCAGGACTCGCAGAGCAAGTGACGCCCCAAGCCACAAGTCTGCTGAAAGGGTCATCCCGAGCCACAACCGAGCTCCCCCGGAACCACCACTCACTGGGCTACATGCCACAAAGCTGGGAGACGACGGACAAACCAGCTAGAAGTGGTGCCAGTTTCTGGGAGTCCCGAGAACGCACTCACTGGGACACGCGACAATGTAGAAGGCTAGTACCCAACCTGGTTTCAGCCACACTATTCACCGGCAAGTTGCGAGTCATCTTAAGAATTGAGACTTAGATTCATTTGTTTGCATTAGTTTTGAGACACCAGACAGTAAGTAACACAACTTCCACGGTAAACCCTCGCAATGAAGACAGACAATGATATGGTGCTTTTAAGTAGTTTTGAGAACGTATACATGGTGTGTAATTTAAAGGCCATTCAATATGCCACGAGACATTCGCTTGTGTAACTTTAATTGTATGATTTAGCTAACCCTGTAAAAACGTTTAATAAGGGTCACTTTTCATAAAGACAAAACTTTATTTCTTGTAATTAATGAAGTCAACTTTGTTATCAAGGTCACTGACTGCAAACTAACAACACTTCAGAACCTCCCCCCAATCCACCACCCGACACAAATTTGGGCTTAGTTGCAACATAGTTAATTGGTCAATCCGTGTTCATTTACATTTGTGTAATAAATGCATTGAAAGGACCCACTATTGTTGCTGACTTCTGACTCCTGTGGTCCTTAGTTCATTGTTATAACTTTATAACAAGCATGAATACCAATCATCATGTGTAAATGATATTAACATATTAATACTACTAAATCTAGGAAAATTAATTCATTTGTCAAATAGTATGAATTATATAACTACACTTACAAAACTGTAACTGCATGTTATAACATTATTATTTAGCTGCAATCTATTATAGCTCTAAATGTAAACACAAACTCAATTGCACAACAATAAAATATCTACGCATACACAATTACCTCTTTTGCCTTCATACGAGCTTCGTAGTACGGCCGCGCTCTTTCGACACAATTACCAAGCTTCTTGGCGAGGCCATTAATACGAACTGTCGACTCGCACAGAAGCTGCCTAAACGCTGCCCGAGCTTCCTGAAATGTTCAGTTTCACAAGTGAGAACCCACACTACACACACCATAAATGTGCCTGGCGACTGAGAAACATGTCGTTACAGTTCATGTAAACTAAAAAGCACCTTAAATTATGATTATTTCAAACAATAATAATAACTATTTTGAATGTGCATACTTTATTGAGCTGCTGACTTAAAACTAATTTTATTCAACTCTAATGAACTCTAGCCACAACAAGCAGCCACCACCTAATTAAGCGAACTGCCTAGTCAGAGGTGTATTTGTGTTGGTGAGGCGGGATGACAAGTGTGACGCTCACTGGTGCTACTAGCGCAGTATCGCCTCTAAATGCAAGGCTGTGGACTGGCGCGTAGTCTTCTCGTAGTGCATAGGGCAACTATGAAATATGAGTGGTAACCATAACATTATATGGCAGAGAGTTGGTTGCATTAACACAAATTGGCAAATAATTATTTACATAAAACAAATAAATAGTAAAATAACATGAAACATCATAAATAAATATTACCATCACCTTGAATGAAAGTCTTTCGCAATGAAAACTGAATATCCAAAGCCAACAATATGCAGATTAAATATTTTGATTAGATTATCTAAAGAAGCCTTACGTTAACCACTTTAGTTTATTATATAATAAAATGCACATTCAACTATTTGTGGTCATTCTAAGACTTTAACAACTAGGCAGTCCATATTATTTCAGTGTATAAGACAATAATTCAACGAAAGTTTAAAGAGCTTAAAGCTTCTAATTGCTTTATCAGATGGTACTATATCGGTGCTGTATGGATTCTATACACTCGGTAGTACTTAAGCTGCTGTTGCACAAAGGAGGATTGGCAATGAGCTATTTTTAAAATGAATTTACTCGCTTGATCTTGTTTTTTTAACCCTTGTATCCACAGTAACAACCTCGTTGTGTTGTGTTCCGTATCTTTAACACTTTAGTTTACAAATATGGTCTCTGTTTCTATGTTGCAAAATTTAAAAACAAGATAGCTAGAACTGATTTTCCACCTTTTGTTTTTGAAACTGTTTTTGAAAGGTCAAGTGGACCTTTCCACCTCGTACCTCTGCTAGAGTGTAGTGGGCTCAACCTCCCTTCTTCCTTCCCATCCCCTGACTTCCAAGTGCTAGATTCTTATCCGAGTGAGCAAAACTAAAGCATCCATGTTACAACTTCTGTATGCTCACATACTTTTCTCATGAAACAATATCCGTTTTAGAATAAATGTTATACATAAGCAAGGTTGTGCTACTTTCATGCCCAAGATGAAGCAGGGTTCTGATGGCAAACTTCACCCTTTCCGAGGGAAAGACTTCATTTTTGAAACTGATTCGAGAGCCAGACACATATGCATAAATATTTTAAATTTCTTATAATAATTTTTAGTTTCGTATTTTTCTATAAAGTAACCAATGAATACATGTGATGAAGAAATGAAAAAGAACTCTCTTTAAAATATTATCTACAAAAATTAAAAATAGATCTTATCTAAGAAGCAATGAAATATTAGATTTTTTTTTTTAATATTTCTGAAAACACATTGTGGCTTTATAACAATGTCTGCTAGTCAGGGTGTATCTCTGTTAACAAGGCGAGATAAAATGCAACACTCGCTGGTGCTTCTAGCGCGGTATCTCTTCTAAGCGCAAGGCTCTGAACTGGTGCGCATTCTTCTTGTTGTACATAAAACAACTGTGAAATTAAGAGCTATGACCATAACATTAGATGACGGAGAAATGATGACAAAGGTACGATATAGCAGGCCAAAATCAGCCCTAAGGAGTTGTGTGAATTCTACGAATGCAAACACAAGTGCTCACAGCGCTACAATACCGACACGCAAGCACTGCGAGTGTTCATAGCATTTAGGTTACCTCCTATTGCAACCAAGGGTTTATGTACCTCTGATGTGGATGATATACCCTGTGATCTGCAACCTACCAATCCTAGATTAATTTTTTGTAAGGTCCAATTCAAAACAAAATCTTGGGAGCTCTGTAGTCAAACTGATTGGGAAGCTAATTATTAAAAGAGTAATTTAGTTAATTTTTCGCTGGAAAGAATAAAAAAAAATTTTTAAAAAAATTTTTATGGGGTGGAATAATATTAGAGAAATTTATGATGTCATGGAAGTTGGCCACTGATATAATAGAATGGAGGAAAGAAAAAACGTACCTAATATTGGTAACAGTGAAAGACTTAATATTGGAGTGAAAAAAGTAACTGTGGTATGAACAAGAATTAATTAATAAGTGGAATATCTTGAAAATAGGTACGTGATTGAATACGTATACAAGAAGTATTTAGTAGGTAGTAAAAAATTATTGGATATGTGTGGTAAAGAGAGTAGTAGTCAGGAGAGAAATTAAAGGTTGAGTATCTTTATATTGAATAAATTTAATGATACAGTATGTGTTATAAATGTAGTAGTGATGAGGGAAGTGATGGTTTAAGTTTCATGATATTGAATTAATTTAATGCTGAAATGGCTAATTGTTTTGATGTAAATTTAATATATAGAGTAATATTGACAGTAAATGATTATTACCATAAATACAGGAAATGTGTTATGGTTTTTAAATGTTTTAGTCTGTTGTAGTAGTTTTTTATGTGCATTTATTTGCTGTACTAGGTAGGTAACAGTAATGTTGTGTGCGTTTCAGTTTTGATGTTACGATGAAATATTGGTTTCATTTTGTTAGGTATCTCATAAAATGTATTAGGTAATGTAAAAATGTTTCTTTTCCTTGTTTAGGTTAGATATTTTTATTAAAAAACATATTTTGTGCAAAACAAAGATCTGAATGTTTCCCGCCCAAATCCCCCAAATTTCCTGCTCTTTTCCTGTAAGAATGTAGGGATGACATGAGTGCTGCTATGTTGGTCATGTCAATATTATGGTATTGACATCTAATAATACTCTTTTTTTTTGGTAGCTCGGCATTGTCCAAATGCGCCTTTCTTCTTGAATCTACGGTAATAATAGGTGGTTGCAAAATTAAGATTTTTAATAGTTGTTACACTGTGAGGTGTTTTTTTTAATATTACAACTTGATATAAAACTACTGAGACCTCTAAAAAAAACCAAAGTTTCAAATGTAAAAAAAAAATAACTCTGCTATTTTAATTAGAAATATTTAGTTCACAAAAATGAATGAGCCCAGATTTACCCTAATTTATTACACTGACACTATGGTGCTTTATACTTACATCCAAATCGACTTCAAGTTTATTAATATCATCAGTAGCAGTATTCAATCTCTCTAGTTCAACCTGCGAAATAGCGAAACAGTGATGAGCTAAAACAATTACAAAAACAGATCTGCCCACTCATAAAATACCCAAACCGGTAACTATAAACATACTTGTACTCGTGGATCTACTTCTTCGCTTGTTCTATCAACTTCAGAGACTTCCACTGACAATGTCTGTTGAGTTTGAGCTGCCATGTGGGTTTTTAAAAACGTCTATCACCACATGGAATATACACAGTTTACTTCCATTTCGTCTGCAACAAACTACTCTCTACAGCCATATCGATTCTGTAACAACAATGTAAACAAATGTCAGTCAAGTATTCAGCCGAAATAAAAATTGTAACATATTCTAGGTGATATTTTTCTTTTGCTGAATGTTTATAAATACTATTCTAAACGTTTCAATAGCACATATTGAACTAGAATATTTGGAAATAATAACATCAGAAATAACTACATTTTTAATTAACAGACGATATTTTTAATTTTTCTATGTAGCCAACATAACGTAAAATACTCCATTAATAATTGCCTTGAAATTTTGTTCCATAAATAATAACACAATATTAACAAATACGAACAATTTTTTTCTTATTTTTAAACGAATAGAACTATGATTAACTTCTAAAACCTTTCTAATAGTAACATTAGTCCCTTTATTTACGTTATGCCGATAACGAAGTGTGGTAGCACTTATTTTTGACAATCGCAAAATAATGAAAGAAAATCAGCTGTCATTTACGGGAAGGTGATTGTTATAGCTTTCGAACTGTAACGGGCTAGGAAGCATTTAAACAGACCACTTGTGAATAGGTCCAGAAACGGTTTAATAGTATACGTGCATTGGGAGTGTAGTGGGTGTGCAGTGCTTAGTAAAATACGTGTGGTAAGTTTGTTCTCTACTTTATGTTTTGATAAATAACTAAATCAAATTTTAACTTTTTTTTTTAACTAAGGAATATTGTCGCTAACTTTGTTATGTGAATGGTTTCGCAATTAAAGTGTTAGCGACTGCGTGGACTACACACATCTACCTGTTTTGTAACTGTACTTTTTCTTGTCGAACAAAGCGACCCAGTACTTGCCTATCCAACGAATTCAGTGAAGCCTACAAGGTATACGATACTATAAACCATTGACATCAGCGTCACCGTGGTATTGAGAACTATATCAAATTTTAAACAGAATGTGTTTGACAACACTACGTAGTACTTTAAGTACGGCGCATATTACGGTAGGATGCAGGTGTTGCTTTTGATTTAAAGTATGTAGTTACTGTTTTTGTAACCATTTCGATAAATATTACAAAACTTAATATATGTTTGACATTGTCTTTTTTGACACGTGACAAAATTGGGTGATTTTACTATCTACTCGTCTGTGAATAAATTCGTGCCTATGTGAATGTGACGTCACTAGTTTAGCGAGAGTTGCACGGGGCGAGTTAAAACTTTTTTACTTGCTCACGAAGGGTTGTGAGGCTATTCTTAAATCACGTTTCTTTGTAGTTGTTTTGATGTATTTTAGTTCTATAATAAATGAAACAATACCAGTATTTTATTGATTTTAAGACAAAAAATAGTAATGGGAAGAGAGTAGCGAGAAAAGAGAGCAGTCTTCTAAGTTCACACGCTGGACCCGAGCGAGCTTCGATTTAACGGAGTTGGCGTGATTTTAATGAGCAAGTTTGTGCGACTTTGCAGGCGAGTACTGTAGTTGGTAAACGCTCTCAAAATGCTTGTAGTTGAACGAAGTCAATCTAAATCTAGTTGGCCACGTTAGTCAAATGCAGGCCTTCATCGGAATATGGAAACCCTGATCATTGAAACTTGGAATTTTTGTTCACTCCGTAAAGTTTCTATGTAGTAAAATTGAAGTTACGTAGTATGGATTGCTTGGAGTGCATAAGTGCAAACAATAAGCGATTTTTAATTTGTAGTTTTCAGTTTTTATTTCAGTGAAACGTCTCACATACGGGTATTTCAACGATCTACGCGGCCAAAATTATTTTTCTGTTTTAATGTACTCAAAAAATTTTACTAAGTCAAACCAATTGTATTTATGACTAAAAAATGTTTTTTATACAAAACCAAAGTTTTAATAGAAAAAAACCATAAAAAATAATTAAAACAATTTAGGGTATATAAGGCAATTGATCACTTAAACAAATTTATGCACGTATAAAAAGAATAAAGTAATATTTAGATAAAATAAATAAATAATATATGAAAAAATATATAAATATATAAAATAATAAATAAACTAAATAGAACCATAACTTATTTATAATAAAAATAATAGATGAATAATAAATGAAAATTGGTTTTTCATTATCTTGCAACAAAATATTTTTGAAGCGTGGGTCAAGTTCCGTTGCAATCATGACTTCTTTAACTGTTGTGTACAACGGAAACCTAGATTTAATAATTTTCTGAAGAGAGATAGTAAATGCAATTTCCAGGATTATTTTGATCTTCAACATAGTAAGAAAGTGTTACCTCAATTTTTATATTATATATTTTTATTATATATAATATATATGATATTTTTTATTTATATTTTTTATTATTTTGTATTATAAATAAAACCATAATTTTTTTTAGAAAAAAAATAATTATATTCATATATTCCTTTTTTTAATCACTATATAATGTGGTTTTGGCCCTATGAATAATAGATTGATAGATGAACATGTTCTGCAGTCACAAAGTAGGTGGATGAGAAACAAATTATAAAAAGATACAGTTAATATAAGTCCTAGGTAATACTTAATACAAATAATAATAATAATCACACTATTATCCAAAAACAAGTTTTCTTAGTCACTTCCTGAAGAACACTTTGGTTTTGGATCGGCAGGCAACAGCATTTCTAGGGTTTCAGGTAGGTAAGAATTTAGCTTCCTCTTATTCCTTTCTTATTTGTGCTTCTTATAATATCATATTGCATCGATGAACATTTGATTCGCTTCCTGGACGGTCAAAGGGCTAATTTTATCTTTTGATGACTTTGTGCGATTGTATGCCTTTTTGTACTTTGTTGCGCGAGTTGGCGAACGGATGACTTCCTTGAGTACATTCGAAGCATCTCGCTTTCCAGTTTTTCTTAACTCTACTTGAGCAGCATGCACTATGATGTCCTCGTCAAAGTTAGAGTGAAGATACTCAGTTTTTCTTCTTTTGCTTCTCTCGCTCAGCTCCCCAAAAGATTTACTCGGTCGACCTGGCCGACTTTCCGGACTGTCAGCAACGGGAATCGCAAAGGTCCCTTCTAGCCAAGAGTGATTGTATTTAAGAAAAATATCTTCTTTGTTATGATATTTAGTCAATCTTTTCTTTATTTCTGATTTAAAATGTGCAAAATTGCTTTTTATAGTTTCAATTTGGTCATTGCTATAGCCTTCATAAGATAAGAGTTGATTTTTCAAAAAAATTAAGTTTTGCATCTAAATTAGGTAAATTTTCACTGTTCATGCGGTGAAACAAGTATTTCCTAGTTACGATCCTCATTGTCGATGTACCCATAAAACCTAAAACAAATAAACACCTCATTTAAAGCCAAAAAATGAAGGAGACTATTTTCGTACAATTTACTGAACAATTTTTAAAACACAAAATTTCTGTTTATCCGGGCTTATCCGGGGCCAAATCCTGGGTTTATTTAAAGAAAATACATTGGACAATTAATTGCAAACAAAATCTTAGCCCGATCTATCCCGATAGTATGAAAAAAGTACCTATACAATATATTTTTATGGGAAAAAAATAGTCTAGGGAAGGTCTACTTTTAGAGCTTAAAAATGAACATAATATATAACAAATATATATCATAAGTACCTAGCCTGTTGTTTGAGCATCCATGATTTTTCCCACCACTGATCAACTTAAAAACATTAAATTTCACTTTTGAAGTGTAGCTTTTGTAAGAGCTCTGAGAACATAAAACGTACACGAAGCGATACAATCAGATTCCGACTGACGGTAACGGTGCGTAAAGCGTGAGCGGGGAGCGGGAATGGCTGGGTTTAGTTTTCGGAAGTGTCCTGCACCTCAGGTAGTCATTTTCGTAGAATTGTGTATTGTTTTGATAACTGGACTTTTGGCCGCTTGGATCGTTGAAATACCCCTATGTGCGTCTTTGAGGGACTTCAATTTATGTAGTAAATTTTTAGTAACAGTAGTAAGTAGTATGGAATGTAGATTAACTGAGATTTCGACTGATATTAACTATAAGTTAATATGCCGTGTTAGTAATATCTGGCAAAGCGTATAAAGCATGATTTAATGCAGTTTTTTGGACATACGCATTTGCGTTTTTGCACTGTTTGTCATGTTAAAATTACGAAAATCAAAAATAAATAAAAATACGAACATGAAAAATTCACAGAAAACAAGACTGAATTAGCAGATGTCGGACAAACGGAACCAACGATGAAACTGAAGTATTATGAATAACACTACGACGACAGCAAGGACAAAAAATATTCAAAATATAAATATCATACAGCACGCTGGCTGGCGACACAGGTTTGAACACAGTAGGGCAGCCGGTCCCATTCAATTCATGCTGACCTTACGTCAAAGGTAAAACATGTGGATTTTTATTTCACTGCGGGGGTGTAAATAACTGAAAATGTTGCCGTCATTGGCTGTTTAAAAAATATTTGCGTTGGCATTGTAACACAAATACCGGTAAACATAATGTTTCGTTGTGTAGGGACATTGTTATTTTAAAAGTTCACTGTTACGGGCATTCACATTCTAGTAAAGTCGTAGTTTGAGAAAATTTGTGGATGGTACTGCACCCGTGCCATTTTGGAGTCGTACGAAGACTTGCATTGCACGTTATGTATAGTGGTACCGATGTGAACGTAAGGGAATACTAACTTTGAAGTCTTAGTACACAGCCTTAACTCCCAAAGTGGTGCCCGCAAATCATCTGCCGTTTACTTTTTGGTGTCCAACCTTTCTAGATTAGAATGGAATGTTTCACGTGTAACTATACATTAATCTGCGTGTTATTTATTACGATGCAGTATAATTTAAATAGGTACGTATTTTAATCTGTTTTAATTGTTGAGCTAAACTTACGTATCAAAATAAGTAGGCCTGCCGAGAGCGTAAAAATGAGGAGGAAACTTTCCATAGTCAAGTCCCGGGTGTTGATCTTCCTACACTGTAAATATTTTGTACTTTTCACAATACAAAGATAGTACTTGGAAACTCAGTTGCCAATGATTTCACAAAGCTCTGCGCCTTGCAGTTTACAAGTGATATCGTTGGCAACTGGGTTTTTCAAGGACTTTCATTGTAAAAGGTACAAAAATATTTTGCATTGTACGAGGTAAAAGATGGTTTGGTTGCACTACACACAAGCCATTAGAGAGAAACCATCACAAACTCGCGCTATGGGCCAATGTAGCAGTTTGCTGACCGTTATCAAGTGGCTGTGTGTAGCACTACACACTTTTTATTGTGTTCGTGTATTCCGTAATTGTAAATATAAAATAAACTGTTTGACCTATCATCCGCTGTTTTTACCCAGGAGACAGGAGAAACTGCCACAGCTGTATTTTAAAACCACCCCATCACATGTAAACATGGTCTTCGAGAAAAACCAAAGGCCAGAGGGCAAAGCCCCGTCACCTGGGACGAAACTGGACTAGTTTCCACTCGGGGCAAGAACTCGTTTTCACCCCCCCCCCCCCCCCCCTTAAAAAAAAACAACCAAATCTTTTCCCGACAACACCTCACATCGCCACTAAATAAGTTCACCATTCCAAATATTTTTGATTAACTTAGACGGTAAATAAATTGATTTATTTGCACAACCAAACTTTATTTTATTTTATTTTTTTTAAATTTAAAACTGGATACACAAGGATAAATCACCGCGACTTCTAAGATTTACGCTATTCTAACGTGGCTATATTTGTCGCATGGTTAGAATAATTTTTAAGCGCTACATTTTGCTCATTGTATATCCTTCTAGTTCATCAAAATTAGTTCTGCCGGGCACCTAATTACTTGTGCACGCTTGTCGGTCGCCTGAAAATAACGCAGTTATTGAAAAGAAAGAATAATTATGCATGATCGTACAGCGCAGTAACCGTTTCAAAGTCATAGTAAGTCCCTTACGGAACAACTTCTTGGGAAAAAGGCAAGTTGATGAATTCAGCTTTATTATACCTCTTCCGATAAAATGTCATAACTTGTCATGCATACGCCAAATACAAGCATCCATAAAATAAATTTACGTCAGAAATGCGTGTAGTGATTACTTGAAATCTCACACGGTGACCGTAAGGTGAAAACGTACGAATTAAGAATAAGTTCTGATCATGATAGTTCAATATTCTCAGTAGTTGCCATGCCGGAATGTAATTGGTCACTGTCTTCCTCACTACCGCCAGATCACAACACCCAGAACATTGCGGAAACGGTGCTTGATCAGGCCTAAAGTAAGTACTAATTAGGTAGTATGAATTAAAATTTCCGTTTTTAACGCAGTCACGTCCATAAAATACAGTCATTTAATACTGTCCACATTGTAAGTACTGAAATTCACCCTATGTTTCTCCGCACTGATAAATTAAAAGGCTGTTAAGTCTAACTTATTTCTAAATTTTTTTTGTGGCGTTTCCGAATATATCCAAAAAAAATGCACGTTTTTATGACATAAAAAAGCTCTAAATCCAATATGGTGACGAGTTTTATTAAAATTTATATTGGCCCTAACTCCAGTTTGAGGTCGTTTTCGATACATTGTCCTTATTGAATGTAAACTTTTGTTCTTAGAAAGCCTTTATTTTCGATGTCATCGGGGCAGTTCTAGTATCCCGCAAACATGGCGTCGGCCATCAGCGAGACAAAAAAAAAATATTTGCGCAGTCTCCATGAAGTAACGGAAGTAATGCAATTATGGCTACACCCTGGTCCACTTCGAGACAGAATTGAGATTAGTGCATATTTCTAACTTGTGTAGCCTTTTAATAATCGTTAAAACTGCTATTTGTGGTGAAGGCGTGGTGTTACACTTGTAAAGCTACGTCATAATCCGCTAAAATGTTCAAGTCTCTCCAGCTTTACCTCCTGGTTCTAGTCAGGTTGGTCTTTATTTTAACCATCGTAGGCTTTAAAACCATTTTACGGACGCAAAGTTTGGATTATTATTTTTTTTTTTTTCAATTTTATTGGAGACATTAACGATTTGTAAATTAATTGAACGCTCTAGGGTTAGTAACCTCGGTAAACACTTACTACACAGTTCTGGACAGCCATTTGACGCGGCGGTTTGTCGTTGAATCTTGACGCTGTTACAGGCAAGAGTTTTTTTTTTTTTTTTTTCCCCTTTCCCTCGTCTGTTTGGTAGATTTCCCCAAGTGCTCATCCGTGAACAGACTCCACGAAACAGGCCGTTCATTCGGAAATTGTGGAGCGTCTAGCGAGCCGATCCAGCGACGCGCCGCCCGCTCTTAATTGGCGAGCTTATTTTCCACTTGAGCACGCTCCCGCAGGCGCGCGGGTTGGTGCGGCGGGGGCGTGTGACCCCCCCCCCCCTCCCCTCCACCCCTTTTTCGTGTCCTGCGTAGGTGTGAACTGCGTGGGTGGTCGCCCCCCGGAGGTTGTAAACAGTTGAGCTGGGGGGTGCATAGCGAACGACCTGTGCGAAACAGGTTAACAATTGAAATCTTAACTGTTATTCCAGCCAATGAAATTTTGTGATGTATCAGGCATCTGTTGGTAGGGTTAGTAAATAATTAAATGAACTAACGAACGATTACCCAGTAACATCTGACCAGTCATATATAAACAGTTTTCTAATATATCAATGAATTTGGCTTACCTATGTAAAAATTTTAAGTAAAAATTATAATTAAGAAATATTTGTATTTTGTGTTTAAATTAATTGCAACTAGTTATTTTATATAAATAATTGCATCAATTATTTTTTAAAAGCAGGAATTGCATCTTAGCATTGTAATATCTCAACAATTTTTGCGACATTGTTAGATTAATAAAAACAATTCTATAGTCCCACCAAAATGGCATCCTAATCTAATCTAAATTGGCTGTTGCGCGATTCTTACGTAACAGAAATAAAATACATCCATTGCACCATTATTCGCACGAATCGTGCGGCATGACCTCTCTTCCGTGCACACGATCGTCCTATGCGCTATTGCGAATCAGTAGGTTCCAAAACATGGGGGTCAAATCTTGTGCACACGACCTTCTGTGGCTCTTATTTTTTCTGAATTGTGACCCAGCTTTACTGCGTGCTCAGAGACCCAGAATGCTATGACACGCCGAGAACAGTTGAGCCAGTTAATGATTGTTCTAAATCTAAAAACAAAACGAAAAGTGCTGTCCTAGTTCTCGAGTTTTTTCTTCTACTTTTAAAATCCCTTCTTTGCAGCAAATGATCAGATAATGTGACGGGCAATGTCCATATTCTATTTTATTTTCGTAACTTAATCCATAGTTATTAGACTAATAATTCAAAATAAAAAACAAACATGCGATTTTTTTTGCATGACTTACGCGGCAACAATTTTAATCTGGTAACTTCTACTTTTCATATTGTAAAAAAAATAGTATCCTTATTTGGCAATTTATTTTAAAAGATGGCTCATTTAAGCAAGCTTTGAAAATAGTATGTGCCTAAAACACTGCCCCCCCCCCCCCCCCACACACACACACACACATTTTTTTTTAATATTTTGAAAAATTACCAAATTACAAACTTTTCTTACTCTGTTTGATAGTCTGTCCTATTAAAAGATCGAATTAAACTAGCCTGCATGGTAAAGAACAGACTAAGGCCATTCGACGTGCGTTACAAGATGATGAAATTCGAAATGAAACTAACAATTTATTGAAATTATTTTATTAAAATATGTTGTACTTTGTCATCACACTCATAGATTAACTTAATTTGCTCATTGAGCTTTTAACTTAGTTTGAAAGTCATGATTGAAATATAATTTGGGCCTTCAAGGGCTAACATGCGAAATTGTAGATGCAATGTAGTTTTTAGAAACTACCTCTTTAAATAACTCTAGCCTTACATAGTTTGGAAATCAAAATCTCTCACGCTTTTTCTTTCGGGTACTTTTTATTCGCAGCATCAAGTACTCTGCTCGCGGTGTGTATTTTTTTTTTTTTTGCTCTTTAATTCGAGATGCAAAATGACAGTACTTTTTTTTAGCAATATGAAAAGTAAGTCACCAGATTAAAATTTTTGCCGTGTAAGTCTTGCAAAAAAATTGCTGGTTTGATTATATTTTGAATTATTAGTTGCTTCGCCTGTGTTCACCAGCGTTAGTTGGGGAAACACGTAGCCTGTAGGTCGCAGAGGTGTTTGTGTATACTTACCGATAGCTGAGAGTATAACATGGGCAAGGGTGAACAATGGTGGTGGTTATCGCCGCCAGGTGTCATGCGGGTGAGTGCCTTTTGTTTTGCAGCAGAGAAAACTGCGGTATCTGGCGACGTGAGTTTCAGAGCATGTGAAGATCGTTCATCCGTCGCCTATTCGTGTGATTTAAGTTGCTTTTTTTTTTTTTTTTGTGCGATAAGCCAAAATAGCGAGGAAAAATTTTTCACTTTGAAAATAAATTCATTACATACAAAAAATTCTCGTTTAAAATTTTTGTTCGGAATACATACTAATAATTTCAGAGGTCAAGTTTTACACTGTGGTTTTGATCGATGTATGGAAAACAAACTTAACAGGAAATTTGAATGCCCATTTTTGTAAGTGTGTAAACCCCTTGGAGTCGGCAAATTGGTAAAAATCCCACATAATTAGTCCCATGTAAAGCGTGTTTTAGTAGTAGAACGAAAAATAAGTGCTTTGTATGTTCAGGATTTTATTATCACACATCAATTCACGAAATTAACTCTTTCAGTATCTTACTTCACCAAATCTTTAATGATTTAGTCTTTTGGACATAAATTTTGTGTGAATTAATTTTTAGTTCTGAATTTTTCTGTCAGATACTGTACTATAAACCCTATTTTTTTGTTTCAAAAGTTAAAGATATACGCTATTAAGATGTTTGTTTTGTATTTTGTATCTTTGTCTTATTTGGTTAAATTAACATATTTTGAAACAATCTTTAAAACCTTTAACAGATAATGTGTTAGAAGCAGATTACTAAATGCAATTTTAAATGCAAGTTCTTATCGTTTCTCCGTTCTTTAAAGAGGCAGGAATGGCTTTCTACTCGTTTACTTGCATTAAAATGTTCGTTTTCAATGGCGGATACAGGAATTTTTTTTCGGGGAAAAGGGAATTTCGAAAATAAAAAATAAAAATTTGAACACACAAAAAAAAACATTATTATTGATGCTAACACACTGGCCCTGGCACTGTGTCCCAACAGTAGTAGCCATAGGCAACTTGTCTTCTCACACAGTAACATACTGTATCCACTGATATTCCGAAAACTTAAATGTTGTGCTACTATAACAGTACAGTAATTTTGATTCAACTTTCCTCTTAGTTTTTTTAATGTACACCACGATATAAATTTACTGAACATTACATACTCTACTGGATCATTAGGTAGTTACAATTAATATGTTTAGATTATTCACATAATTTTTAGTGCCATAATAGGTCTTAGATCTGTCTAAAGAAAATTTAAAAAATTTTAAAAAATATGCAGAACACTACTAAATTATGATTTGCGTTAGCAAAACCTTGCGCATTATTTTGAACAGTAGAAAATTTGTTTGTTTTTGGGACGATAGAAAAATATTTTATGTTCAGTATTCCGAGGTTTCATAACTTTTTGTGCTCTGTGCTACTCTAAACTTGCATTTACGACAGAAAAATGCACCAATAGTTTCATAAATTACATACAAGGAGACATAACAATTTCGTATGAATATCTACTTATTTATAAGTAGTTTTCCCAGTGCTTCACTGTAACAAGGATATGGCATCGATATTATTTTACTTTAAACTAGTGATGGGTCAAATCCCAATTTTCTCGAATCCGAATCTCGAATATGACTTCCAAAGAATACCTCGAATATACTTCTCGAATTCGATTCTAGGTCTCAAGGGTCCAAGATAAAATTATGAAAATAAATGAAAAAAATATTAACTATGATGTTGAACAATTCATCCCTTTAAATGGTTGTTTCACAAACTTTCTAGAATCAATAAATATAAAAGTAAAATATCTTGGAGAATGGTAACAGAATAGGTATGAAGGAAAAAGTGACCTATCAAATTTTAGAGATTATTAGTGTTAATTTTTTAATTTATTTTTTGTTGTAATATTTTTCGATAGTATTTTTCTTTGAATATCGAATCATTTGAATACTAAGGATTTTATGGTATTTTAGGATTTAATGATTTGATTATCCCATCCCTATTTTAAACTTTGCATTCTGTCTTGACTTATTGTGTGATAGTTGTATTAACCATTGTATTATATATAATTTTATAAAAACTATAGTTTGTATTAAAAAAAACTGGTTAGCATTGTTATTAATAGGGACTGTAAAAAACACTTTGAATTAAGTTTTGCAGTAGCAGGATTTTTACTAACGGTAGGGCCTATTTCACTGAATTGAGTCGGATTGTTATGCGACGATGCACAAATAAACTTTCTTCACGGGTGCCGACCGTTCTGCCGTGTTGCAATAACTGTTCCGTTAGGTGAGAAAGTTGTCGTTGATTGGAATGCACGTGTGCGTAAATGGGAGGAAGCCTGCACGCAAAAGGCATCTGCTTCACGACTCGCTTTCTCGTCCCTCGGCGCGACGCGACTCCTGCAAACTTGACTTCGACAAACCATTAGTCAAAGCGGGTTAATGTATGGGTATTAGCGAGTTTCGTTCAAAATGGAAACTTTAATTCTACGTTATTGCATTTTGAATTAAAAAAGGTTATACATTTTTTTGCAAAACCTGGCGCACACAGGGACGTAACTACACTAGTTTCCACCCGGAGCAAGAACTCATTGAAATCTTTCCCGACAACACCTCATATCGCAAATGTATTTTTGATTCAACTTAGGTGGTAATACATGTACAGTATTTTCAGTTTTCAATTTTCTCTTAATTTCCCTGTGTGTTCATATGGACACACTTGCAGTACATTATTTAAACCTCTATGGAATTATTTATTTGGATTTGTTAATGTTGGTAACATTACAGTACTGTTAAAAAAATTGTGTTGTGATCATGAATAGAAATTTATTTATAATTGCATGTTGTAGATAATATACCTAGTCGGTGATGTTGGAATATAATTTTTGTAAGGTTATAAACGTTTATTAGTCAGTCTGAACCTCCAAAAAATATATGTAAATTTGAAAAAGTCCAAAATTTATTTCCGGGAAGTGGGATAGAGCGCGAAAAATACGTTTTTATTTTAATTGAAATATTTGACTATATACATGTATGTATCTCTCTATACAAATAATTCGGTTTATTTGCCCTCCAACATTTTTTTCTATGTTCTATCACTACGATATTCAAGTATATATCTATAATAATATTACTTTGCCAGTTTAGCGCTGTAAACACCCCCCCCCCCCCTCCCTCTCCGATTCGGGGCCCGGGGCACAAACCCCGTCTGCTCACCTCTAGTTACGTCCTTGGGCGCACGCAGCCTGCGGTGCGCAAAGCTTCAGAAGAATCCACACGATTTGAAAACTGCTCAAGTAATAGGTGGTATCTGTTTAAAAAAGCATTTAAGAATACGCTCATTGGCGGATGAGTAGTTTTTTTCCGTATTTTGTTTTTAAACTAATTTTTAAAATGTGATAATGGCTGAATTGCGTGATTTTAGAATGTTTAGGCTTGAAAAAACCGGGTACAGATTCTTGCAAGCACCCAAGAGACTTCCTTACGCCTTTATCGTAATTTCTCAGCCATACAATTATAGTTACCACTCAAATCACATAGCTGCCCCGTGCACGACGAGGATTGACAGTCAACAGCCTTGCGCGTAGAGGCGATACCGCGCTAGAAGCACCTGCGAGCGTCGACCATATTCTACCTCACTAATACACCCGAGACTATAGGCTGGTCCGTTAACTTCCATACTTAACTTTTCCGTGTACAATCTGTAGTCAAAACACTTGCTAGGAAATCATTCCGGCGTGGCTTGCAACATCCAGCATGACTCGTGTTGAATATGCACCGAGTTCAAGCTACAGTTGTTTGGAGCAGTGGCGAACCCAAGGTATGGGAGACCCGTCCATTTATGACCGGAATCTGATCTTAAAAGATTGGGTAATCGACCAGGAAACGAGTTTGAACCAACAACCGTCGCCCTGGGGAGAAGTTAGAAGCTGCAAATACTGAGCCAACTGGTTGGAATCTGAAATTACACCGGTAAAACTGCAAAAATTTATATATATATATATATATATATATATATATATATATATATATATACACACACACCGTAAAACCACACACACACACACATTTTTAGTAATTTTGCGCAAATGTTAACTTTAAAACCAAATTGTACTGCAAGCCTTCGTTAAATTACGAGGTTGTGCATCTTGAAAAACACACTGACGTGTTAAATTTTGATGTACATGTGAGAATACACACATAATTAATAATAATGTCCTATTGTTTAAAACCACGGTATAGTTTTATAACACTTTTATGTGTAAAAGTGCATAAGTGGATAATATTATTTATTGTAACTTTACGTCATAGTTCGTATAAATTTACTAAATATTGTTTTTAAAATTAACTGGAATTAGTGGTAAATTTTCATACCTTGAAGAAAAATACACCAAAAGCAATACTAAATGGAGGTAATAATGGTGCTTTGACATTTTTGTTATATTTTTACTTAATAAAAGTTTACAAAAACATTGTGTTAATGTATAAACTTGGTAATTGAAACACTATTGCCATGTATATTACGTTTAAAATCACACAATTGAATTTTATATTGTAGTTTCTCAAAACGAGCACAGTATTCCTTCAAGCTTCTAAATCCGCCACTGGTTCTGGTCTGGGAGAGGTCTTGTCTTGGCTGTAACACGGTGTTGCTGCAAAATCCCTCTATCCTTATTGCTTGCCTCCTACTTGGCTTCTTTCCCCGCCCCTCGTCTGCCGCGGAATGCCAGGGCGTGCTGGCATATCCCCCCTCCTCTCCTTTTCCATAATAAAACAATACGGAAGGTGTAAGTTTTCCCGCGCCTAATGGCGTCTCCTCCTCCCTACACCCACCGCCATTACAGGCGTTGTGCTTCCCCTGCGAGAAAGCTAAGATTTATAGACCCCCCAGTCTGACACCTGAATAATTCGCGTTCATTCTTTAAACTGTGTTATTTTTAAAAGTAAAAAAGTATTTTTTGTCGGGTATGTAAGCTATAAAATCGTGTTTTGGTATTCATGAAGCCTGGGCTATATTGTGTGCGATAACAGGCGAACAGCATATAAATAGCACAGTTCACGCACATATGTCTAAGCTACATCCACACCCAACACATCAGTTCGTAACATCGCCATTGTTTTTCCTCCTTAGTTACTTAGGTCAAATTTTTTCATTTTTAAAAATTGAAATTTTTTCAGCTATTATTGTATGAAACTATTAATTTAACCGTTTTTTTAACTACTAGGCACAAAGCATTGCCTCGCAAATAAATACCGTATTCAGACAAGTTTCACTTTTTATCACTGAAATTCAACGTTCTAGAACAATAGAACAATTGTTAACTACGTAGTGTGTAGATACTGATTGGCCGCGAACAGGAATCTGCGCATAGCACAGAGAGAAGCTAGAAGTTCGACAATTTACTTTACGCCTTGCGATCACTGTCTTCTTGTGCGTGTGTTGTTTTCCAATGTTGCAGCGGCTATGTTTGTGTACATTAATCTTCCGTACGTATATGTTGTGAGTGTGCTGTTGCGAACTTAGCCTGGCTTTAAGGTAGGTTTACGATTGAAAAACGTATGAATTATGAACTTAACCTGGTTGGTCGTTAATTCCAGCCAATGAAAATGGGCGAGAATTCAGCTATGTTTTCTAAGCTGAATTTTTGTATTTGTAGGTATAGTCTGCATTTTGAAGTGCATTTCGGTTGGGAATCGTTTCAGATTCATAATTTATTTAACGAAACATTTTTACCCGCGGTGAAATTGGTTATGTTCCTACTTGAAAAAACAAGACATAAAGGCTATGATTGAGCCTAAAATTTTTAATATTTCAGCTCGGTACCTAGAAATAATATACAAATTTAAATCTCAAATTTAACTGTAAAAACTGTTCATGTAAAAGCTAATATCTACTCCCACCAAAACTGTGTATATTTATAGACTCGTATAGTTAGTAGCAAATATTAACCATAATCCTCAGAATAATCAATTTCCGAAATCATAAAATAGTTTCCCATAAGAGCGTTATTTTTTTTTTAATATTTCGTGCAGTTTTCATATATCATTTCTTAACACGATGCTTATAATGCTGTTATCTCCTAATCTCCCTGCTCTCCCCAAGGAGACATTGTTTCATGCCAACAACACATTCTACTATAAGCTCTGATTGGTGCTTCCTATAACTTATGGTAAAATATAAAATATAATCACCACTATTAATTCTTAAGTCAACATACTCGCGACCCTTCAAATCTCCTAAACAAAAATCATAAATCATTTACATAGTCATATATTCAGTACATGACTAATTATTAATTAACCTTCAATCGTAAAACCACCTTTTACAATAGCCCGTCGCCTCCGTCCAACCGTCGATCAAATTGCGTCCGTTTTTAGGTTTTCATGAATGGATGGATTATGTGTTTTGGTTTTGCCAAAATCTCGTCACAATAATACAGCCCTGTGGAGTTTGTGTTTGTACGTCCAGGTGTTTTGCCTAATATTACTGTTAAAAAAACTCACGTCCGAACCAATTCAATTACATCTCTGGATTTTTGAGGCTATGCTAATACAACACGTACAGGGACGCGGCATAAATAGCAAACGTCTTGAATATAAATCTCGGTGGGAAACATGTCGCTTTGGCAGCCTTCATGTGGGAAAATATTCGGACGGTGCAGAAGTCATGTTGAAGATCGCTTGGCTATGTGCGTGGCGTTGACGGACGAAAGAGTTACGGACGGACAGAGGCGATGGAATTTAAAACATGTTCGGGATTGATCGTGGATATGTGAATCTTCAATCTTGCAGACTTTTCCTTCGCGTGCGGTTGCTCGCGACAATGTAACGCGTCGCTTGCGCGGCTTGGCTCCCATGTCTAGAAACTAAACGTTGCGCAAGATCTTTTTTCTTTTTGTTTTCCCCCACAGCCTTGGGATTAAATTTCCCTGTGTCCCGTGACCTTGCTGGTGTGCACACCCTAATAAGCCTGCATTTCGAAGGCGGGATAATTTTTATAATCTTAACCCTGCGCAAGTGAGTCGTCTTCTGAGGTTCGTACCAAGCACGTAATTAGTGGTGCGGGCCGAGATAACCTGTCGTGACGCTACCATATCAGGGAGGGTAATTTATCTGAAACCAGTGTTTTTATTAAATTGAGTTTCTTTGAATTTTTTTTTCGCTGACGACTTTTAAAAAAAAATATTCTTGGGATTAATTCCGACAGCGAGTTGATTACAGAGGGTAATATACGACGACACAAACTAAGCATAGTGGGGAAGGAATCGATCCCAGCATTTGCCTGTAGTGATTTAAAAAAAAACATGGATAAACCGAAATCAGAATGGGTGTACCGGTTCTTGAACCCGGTTCTTCTCTAATTCGAGTCCCTTGTCGTATTTTTTCGCCCTCGCTCCATACATTCTGTTTAGTTGTTACGCACTGTTAAGAAGACATCCAACTGTTTTTTTTATGTTTATGGTGGTTGATTAAAATTTGAATAGCTTTGCACACAATGCCTCTACACGTTCGGATGTTTTATTCCGGGACAAAAAAACATACTCGGTGCACTTTTTTTTACAAAATGTTTTCCGGATATTTTTAGTGTTCGTCGCAGTCTCTGCAATCATTTTTTTTTCGTGTAAATTTAATACTTGTATGCTTATAATTTGCTTCAACCATCATGTTTAATCCTTGAGTTTTCGCTAATTTCGCATTGTTATGAAGAAATAGCCATCCGGGGTGTGTGTGAGGTTCCTATAACTGGCTCGGTGCACTTTGCTTTCAGATGCACGCCACACATTTGTTCAAACCATTTGGATGTAAGGGCGGGGTGAGAGTCTTGTTTGGACAAGTCGGCACACGGGCACGTGCGTGCGCTAGAATGGCGTGTAAATGTTACCGAAGATTTGCGCTTTAATGCTCGGTGTCAGTGGTAATATCGGCGTGACGTAATGTCGTGTTGGTGAGAATCGGAGGCTTGTAAGTGCGTGCTGAAATTTCTAGTGTCCTAATTAAACTTGGGTTTCGCGTGTAGTGTATAGCTGTGCAGCCGCTTCAAAGAAATCCTTTAAGAAACGTGCGTGGGTAGCTAGCCCATGTGTGCATCGCGTTAGCGAGTGATTCGCTTTATAAACCAATATTAAAAAAAAAAAAGACAGACTTTTAGTACTTGCCAGAGATGTGAAACATCTATCCTTGGTAACGAGCAAATTCATGTGTCCTCTAGTTGCAAATACACTTAAAATACGCAACTCGGGACGCGAGATTTAACTTAGAATTCTTTCATATAATGCCGAGCGTGATAAATATACGAAATTGGGGTTTTGAATTACATATCTGAACGCGAATCGCACGTATAGTATCCGCACCCGCCGCTAGAATTAGTTACCGAAGCATTTACGTTGACTATCGCATCATTAGATTTCAGAGATAAATTTTAAACTGCATCATAAAACGGCTCTAATACAAGCGGAAAAAGACTTGAAAAAAATACTTAATCCAGGCATTTGACTTGATTTCCGATAAGTTTTTTTGAAAAACACTGCCCCTCTTGAGATTCATTAAACAGTTAATACTATAAAGTTTTTCTTTGGCTTTGTGAACACCGTGGTTACACTTTTCCGTTCCATGCGATTTCCGTTCCATTCACGAAATTACTCCTACCAAATGCCGCATACCGAGAGTTGACGTTTTACTCGTTTTAAAAAGACCGCGCCAGTGGATTTTGAGTTTTTAAAAATGCTCGGATCAAGCGCGAATCCGAAGATATGAAGTTGCGGATCAGTCGGCGACGTGGATCTTTGGGCGGGGTGTGGAACTGCTCGTCCCGCCCCCCCTTCTCTCTCTCTCTCTCCCCCTCTACCTTCTCCGGTGCTGCTCCGGCGAGGCCACTCTTGGGTCGCCCGCCCGCCTCTCTCCAGTCGCGCGGTGCCAGGCGGTGCGGTGGGACGTGGACGTCTCTCTTGCGCCCCGGGTTCCCCCTCTCTCCTCCCCCCCCCTCTTGGGGTGCACCTCCTCGCCCCGATGGCCGCCTGATCCGTCGCCGCACCGCAGCAGCAGCAGCAAGCAGCCATGGGCCTGGGCAAGGAACCCACCACCGCCGCCTCCACGCCGCAGCGCGCTCGTCTCTGGTACGTCTTTTTTTCCGCCGCGCTTCAGTCGCTCGAGACACTCCACCAAGGGCGTTTACCTTTTCGGAGGGTGCAAGGTGTCTGTTCCGTACTCGAGTCTTGTCAAGTACGTGCGTGACCTGCAGCCAATCAGGTGGCCCGGAAAATTCCGTCCGTCGAAACACTTTCGGTGGCTTCACTTCTGACGGACGGACGGGTGAGGTTACATATAACCCCCCTCAAATGTCGACCTGGTTTTCGCGTTTCAAAGATTATTATGTTAAAATGACTTGAAGTATGTTCAATTATTTAGCTGCTTCTATTATTTTTTTTTAATTTTCGTCTGATGAAATTTAATTATTTTTAAAAACAAAGGAAAGTAATTATGCATGGTAACTGAAATTTTTAAATAAATACTGGAATGAAAATGGGTTTGAAAGAGTTTTAAGCAAATGGTTAACACAATTGTCTAAATCAATTATACGAGAGAAATTTTAAAATTTAAATTTTCTCAACAGTTGGCTGCGATAAAATTGGGGGGAAAAAACTCATGTCTGACGAGCGGAGTATTGTAAATATCTTGGTGGCTGACGGACGAACGAATGACAGACGGTCGCACGCGACGAGTTTAGTATCTTTCAGAATGTTTACACTTTTTTCACGTTCGTCCCTATGTCACACCTGGATACGCCCTTGAACTCGGTGTCATTTTTCTGCACCCACATAAATACTTCAACTACGCTGCCGTCTTATGAATTTATAAAAGAACTAGGTACATTCTAGTGGCGCTGTATCTTTCCTATTATAAACACTGTTTGGGGACAAGTAACGACCTGTTTTGAGTTGGAAACAGCTGGACTCTTGGCCTGGAACAGTGCGTTCCTGCTAATATTGACTATCGAATTCACCTAGTGTTTTACCTTCTGTCACGAAAGCTTTAAAGAATGATACTGCACGTACTGATAAGTCATTTGGAACATATGATGGGCTCAGGAACATTGTGGTGTAAGTAAAACTTTTTGCGGCATTGGGTTAGCTACATATTTCACCCTTGAAAAGTTTAACTATTGTTTGGTATGATAGACTAAAATCAGCAAAACAAAATTTATTTCTCACCACTATATTCCATAGGCTCTCATGTTAGGTGAATGCTCTGTACCTTGCAAAACTGTTGGTGGTGGTGTTGTATATAGTTGGTAGTGTCTGGTCACTTAAATGTGGATATTTTTTTCTGCAACTAAATGTTTTACATAAAAAAAATATCTTATCGCGAACTGCCCCGGAAACCACCTTAGTTATTTTTGTGTATTAGATTTATATAAATTGCATGTTAAGATTAAGTAACATAATTAATTTCACTACGCGTTAACATCTGCTTAAAATAAGATTTTTTAAAATTATACCTATGTAATAATAGTACCAAAATATGTAAACTGTTTAAAAAATTCAAAGTTGGAGGTTGTCTAACCTAAGTGAGGATTGTGAAATGTGGCCTATGAATTTTTTTTTTTCATAGTAAAAGGTGTCTTGTGGAATGCGGGTTTATAATGGGCAGACATAAGAAACTCGTACATCAGAAACTAAATGAGGTATTTCGAAAGTGCTCATTTGAGAGAGAAATTTTCCTAGGAGCTTTTGTCACTGTAATCTACGACCCACCACGTAAATTGTTGCCGTGCGAAGTGGTAATCGCCCTGATGGTTAAACGTTTTGAGTTCATTATAGTTATAATAATGTTTTATTAAAGTTCTTCCTGTGTAGATTTTCAATCCCAAATAAAGTTTACAGTAGTTTTCTCTCGACTGCGCGGAACCGCAAAGTGGATAGAGCGTGTACGGGGCTGCGCGGTAACGGATAGTTTGTGCCTACAACGTTTTGACATGTTAGGTAGACCCGTGGGTGTAGATCTAAGAGAAGGCAGGAGGGGGGGGGGTGTTATAGGGGGGCCCGAGTCCCCTTGGGATTAAGAAGCCCTTCACTGAAGCCCTGCCTCCACTTGCAAAAGCTTGACTGTGAAACGTGTTTGATGTCAGAAATATGTATTTTGGAAAAATCTCTGTATAGTTTAAAGTTTTCTGCTTATTGCATGCATTTGGGCCAAAATATGGGCAGTATACAACATACAAGCGCCGTATCCAGAGATTGAGTGTCTGTGAACCCCGTCCACCTGCCCCACCCCCCTGGAAATTTTCCGCGAGCCCCCCTTCCCCTTGCGAATCCTACAGATTTGCGCCCCGGGGTAGACCTATCAGCATAAAGGATACATATCGCAAAATAAAAAGGAAACTCATCTTAACGTATAGATCATAAATATTAATTTCATCGCTAGTTCAGGAAGAAGTGTAAGTTTGCCCCGCACAGCGAGGTATGTATATCGGCACAGATTATTCCGACCTTACGGCCGGCGTTCTTGCGTTTCCTTCCAACATATGCGCCCTAACAGGGTAGGGTGGGAGTAGCATTCCAGTTCTCTTTGATTAGACATTCCAGAGCTTTTAAGAAAACAGAACTGTTAGGGATCGCTCCCTTTTGTTTGATCGGGAGGGCGTTAGAGCATCAGCAATGACCAGCGGCGCCACCGCCTCAGCCCTGTCTGTGAACTCTCAGCTGACCAGACAGTTGGCTGTGTCCTGAGCCCCAAGACTTTTATCAGCACTGCTGGCGCCTTCCCCGATCTCCCACATCACACCGGGACTCCTCAATACACAGTGGCACAGTGAGAATGAAGCCCAAGCCTGCTGTAAATATTTGCGCTCGCTCATCTCGGCGCGAACTCGTGACCGCGGCTGTACCGCCAGGAAATAGCGGGGTCGAGGGGCCATTGCGTAACGCGGGCGGGCAGGCAGGCAGGTACAGTCGCGCGCAGCGCAGGTGGCAGGCGGCGACACGGGGAAACAGCTGTTGTCCTTGGGCGTCGCCGCCTCGCGGCCGCGTCGCGTCGCACCGTGACGGGACATTGGGGTAGAGCGCGCGCCGCGGCTGTCGGGGGACCTCAGAACAGTAACAGCAACCGCCGTGTTTTCCAACCGACTGATTCACAACATCGCACAGGCCGGTCGTGCGCATGGAAGGGAAATGAATATATTTTATTTCTGTTACGGACGCATGGCCCAACAACCAGTGAGAGCATATTAGGAATCAATTTTCCCGGGACTAGATAACTGTTTATATATATCAGTCATTTTGAGGCAAGAAATTTTCGAGATATTATCAATGCTCAGGTATAATTCCTGCTCTTAAATCACACTAGCAAAAATTTTAAATAAGTGTCTGTGTTTGAATGGTTGAACAAAAATGTTATATTACTCTTATTTATTTATTTATTTATTTATTTATATGTGGAAAAACTGTTCTCACAAATTGCTGATGATAATTACTAACACTGCCAACAGATGTCACACATCGCGAAATTTCATTGACTGAAATTAACAGTTAAGATTTCAATTTGAACCAACTTCCCACAGGTCGTGTGCATGGCCTGCTGTGCAGCAGCTTTTTTTTTTATCGTGAACCCAGTCTTAAAAAAAAAAAGAAACAAGCTGAGACAATAAGAAAATAATGGCGATGTAGCTACATAAGGTTACAGAGATATTATTTTGGAAGTATTAATAATTGTAATCCTTAGAGGGCTACAATAATGTATTTCCTCCCAATTATAGCCCGACTTGCCTCGCACACGAATGCTTCAGGAATTGTTTACAAATAGTCTATATAGCTGATGCCGATTTACACGCTTGTTTTTGTAAGCATGCCTTTCATACAATCTTGGAGCGTGTGTTTAATGTATTTAGCAATTATGAATTTACGAGGTGTTTCACGACATCATCCAACAATTCTCTTAAGAAAAAAGTATGGAAAACAAATTTTAAAAATTTCCCGTTGTCTTTTATCAAGTCAAATATTTACACATATTTCTATGTGTAAAAGTTAGCGTTCTAAAAGTCCTCTATTCCCTGAGATTTAGTGTGACATTTAAATTTATTTTAATGTAATTATAAAGAAAAATTACTCATAAAAAGTGATTAGTTATTCTGGACTCCCTCCTTCACAAAATTCTGGCTGCGGCACTGTGGCTGCTCGTTAAGTTACAATTAAAGGCTTATTTTACTCATATAATTGTCTTAATAATGTCACGTGCTAAGCACAATCTCATAGCTATCGTCTTTGAGTTTCAAAGCAGCGAGTGACAGTTCGTGGCTATATTATCACAGTCAAACATGTACAGCGGAAACTTTCGATCTATTAATAAATTTGAAGATAGCGAGAGCCTAATGGAGTAAAATTTAACAAAAGCGTGTGTTACTGGTAACCGCTGATACTGGCAGTTGTATTGGAGAACCTTAAACTCCATAGTTATCTGGTAATCTTAATTACCTACTCGCTGGATGGCAAGGCAAGTCTGTTGAACCTTTACATTGCCTACTATCTTGTTGTTTTTATAAGCAGCGCGATTTTTTTTGATTTTTCTTGATAAGTGTTTTCAAGTAAGCGCACATTATCATCATCGAAGTTCTACGAAGGGAGTGTCTGGTCCTAAAGGGTCACTAGTGATAATGTGGCAGTTAAGGGGCCCGCCTCGTGGCCGATTTTTTCACCGCTCGAGCTCAAGAGTTGTAGTTTTTCCTCCAAGCAGGGTGGCGAGTCGAAGAAACACTGAGCAGGGAGGAGGGCAGCTGGGGAGTGGGGGGGACACAGCTCCGGCCACCTTCCTCTTCCCTTCTTCCTTGACGCGACCTTGAACGCAACGCGGGAGGAGGGGAAAAGACAGACGCAGAGAATGAGAGAATGATAGCAGGCCGTGGTGATAAGGAACGTGTAGCTGGCGACCGCTCGCTTCCCTGTCCACAGCAATGCATATTTGTGTCCTGAATAATCTACACGCTAGGCTATCCCGTACAAGACGCACAGTATAAGCCTATATTACGCCAACAGTTTCCCAAATTATAATGCTCTATCTGCTTATTATAGAAACACAAGTCTTGCAATTTTTAAGATCGATATAATATTACCTAAAAGTACAGACCTATTAAATTACTGGTAACTGAATGATAAAATTTTCTAGCTCTGCTTGAACCAATAAACATGCCCAGTTTAATACATTTTCCTGTCATTAAACTTTAGCGTAGATTTAACTTATATCGGTTTAAAAAAAACCTTGTTCTAAAGGGGAGTATGTGCAAGTAAAAAAGGTAAACATAATTTCTGATGAAAAAGAATTTTTGGAATTGGTTTTTAAATGACTTTGAAGAAAGCATTTTTTTTTTAATTTAGTTGATAACCTAATCTGGAACATATGTTTCGTACGTTGGCGTTTCAACTTCTTACACTTCAGAATTTAATCCTCCAGTTATTGTTTGTGTATGTTAGGACCGCATATTCTTCATTTAAATTAAGCCCATTACACAGCTGCCAAATTTATGCTATACCTTCAATTATACCCATGGGGATAAAAATGAGCAAAAGTTTATCTAGCAGAAGAGAAGAAATAATTAGTTACTCCATTCACACGATACCTAGAATACTAACAGAAAACCTGCCAACGCATTTGCCGACAAATCATGCTTTTTGGGCTAGGATAGACATGTTATTGTCCATTCAACCAATTACTAAAAAAAATATATAAAAAATCTCACGGTGTATTTAAAAATAATGTAACCTGGTGGATGAACTTGGTATTTAATCTTCCTGACTTCACTTGCAAAAAATAAAACAAATTTGTGCGGTATTAAAAAAACCGAGCAATTGTAAAATTAATGAAGTTTGCTCAAATGTAGTTTATTTATTATATATTCATAAGATAACATAAATAAGACAGCTCATTCAACTAATTCACAATATTAAATGTGCTATTTGTATTGTACTAATTCAAAATGGTCCCGATTCACATATTTTATACGCACGTACATACTGATTGGTTACTAACTTATTCTACTACTTAAAAGAAATTGTAACTAACAATTTTCGTTAACAAGTGAGACAAATAAACACGCTCAGTTTAATGTAGTAGTTCGCATAGTAAACTGAAATCTGAAGTGAAGGAAAACCATCGCATTTTCGTTTAGACTAACAGGTGTGGGGTTTCTATGATTTGCTTAGTTTATTCAGTAATAATATATGAAGAATAATTTCCTAATAAATTTAGATAATTAATTAGTTGTTAAAACTACTTGTATTAAACAATCAAACCAAATGACTAAGCTATAAATTTAATTTTATTATAACAATAGGATAAACAAATAAAATATTTTAGTATGTATTTGCTGTAAGCATATTTTTTGAATCAGTAATATTTTATCGAAAAAAAAATTATATTCCATTACCTAAGTTGAAAAATAGCGCGCTTTATAGACGCACAACAAAGTCAATGGGAACTTTTGTAGGAGATTATGTATTATCAGTAGAGCAATGCTGTGACTATTTTAGTTTACCAAATATATTTCAGAATACTCCAATACCATAAAATTTAATTTGGGAAACTAATACGTTTCCTAATATTTGCATAAGTTAATATATACAGGTTTATGTTCTTACACGCGGGTCAATCATCTTGGCAACATTGGCTCGTGGGTAATGCAGAAAAAATCGAACACGTTCTAGTACGGTTTTAGCTAATATTTTCGGTATGAAAACCTTTATTCCCAGTTCCAAACCCCTTGAAAGGTTGCTGAAATGCTACCCACACGGGAGCAGGCGCGCTAACAGAAAATTTTTATGGAAACTGCTAAGGGAATGGGCATCGTAGTGGTCGCAATCATAAATGTATATATATATATATACATTTGATATGTAAATATGTGTATGCATTTAAATATATACATATAAAGTGTGTGTGCATATAAAACTAGATTTCTTATTGTTAATTTTTTTTCACATGTATTGTACAACTGTGGAGTTGGTTAAAAACCAGTGATTTTAAACAAGGGACCTTACAGTACAATAAGTTCAAATTAAATTTAAATCTACCAAATTTAGACCAAAGTATTACTCACTTAGATTTACTACACCTCTAATTTACGTCATAAACAGTAGGAAATCAGTCATGGCATATCTCATTTTTATGATTCATGCTTTGCCCAAATTTATGTTTCATAATGTATGTGGCAGTATTGTTTTGTTGTTTACTACATAATTGACACTCTACAGGTCCCATTTCTGTATGGTTCTAACTGCTACAACGACAAATATAATATGTGGTTACGCTAGATAAATTGTAATTATTTCGTATGCTTTAGCCCGAATCAAAAGGAAAGGAACTTGTGTGTCACTGTCATATTAAAACTTACTTAAGCTTTTCCTATTCAGAATTAAACTAGTTCAATATTGCTGTATGCAAAGTTACTTGCTTACGCAATCCTCCAACATACACTGACTGAATTTCTTCATGGTACTTACAGGCATAGTTTTTTACTGTAACAATATGTAAAGCAATTTCGGTTGCGGACAATCCATTTATACAGAGAGCCAAGATGTTAAACATCAAAAATTACAACTCGATCACAAAACATACCACTCAGTCACACACTTCTTGATAGAGGTGCCTCACGACAGAGGTGTAAGATAGCATAGTTCGAGATTCTCAGACTGTACCTAATTATTAAGTGCACATCAAACTCGGCATATAGACAGATTTACTTGGAAACAATAAAATAATAATTCAGAATCTAAATTACAAAACATTTCACAGTATTAACTTACGTGACATAGCGTTAGCCTAATAAACACTCTCTCCGAGCGACTGGCTCGGCTCGCCGGGCGCAGAGATGCACGACACAGGGCAAAGCACTCAAGGTCAAAATATCTAACGCGCATTATCTGTTTTGTAAAATGGCTGGCAGAAGATAAAAACAAAAATAATATACAGAATGAAGCACCCAGTGAAATGCATTTTTTTTTAAATATAAACATTAATGTTTATTTTCTTATGAATAAAGTACGATTTTTAGAAGTTGAATAAATGCTCTTAAGTTAGATGAAGTCATTATATTATTTTCAGCGAGAGCATTTTGAAACATTAGGCAGCGCAAGGAGCCCCGATATATTTGTATGCAACTTCGTCATATTTTTTGAATAGCCTACTATGTCACAATAAGTGAAAAAAATAATGGAAATAAGAATGCAATTCGACGATATTATAAGGGTTATATATTTACTAGCTGCAGTACCCGGCTTTGCCCGGGCTGAACACCGGGTGATATATTGTCCGCGAGTTACAGCAAAATGGATAGCGATATGTCCAGTGTGTTGGACATTAAGAAATGATACATAATTACTGTTTGTGTATCTGTGACCTATGATTTTCTGTTTACCCATGGCGATCGGTTGAAAGGTTTAGAAGTTGATGCGCTACAGCGCCATCTAGCGGCGAGTTACAAAAAAAATGGATAGCATAAAAACCTTCTTCATGATAAAAACACTTCGATGTGCCAAATTTCATGGCGATCGGTCAAACGGTGTAAGAGTTTATCGACGTCATACTTGCCAACATCCAATTATATATATTCTTATATTTCGAAATTTTAGGGCTTTCACTTTTGCGGAAAGTGGATGTTCAGGACCTCGAATGGTTTGGAACATTCCATCTCGAAAGAAATGATATTTGAAATTCCTGAAATTTTCGAAATTTTGGGGCTTTGTCCCCAGAGGGGGAGTGGTGATTTTGAGGACCCTGAATGGCTGGGAAACAATAAAAATCGAAAGAGAATGATATTTGAATTTTTTTAAATTTTGGGGTTTTGACCCCTGAGGGGGGTGGGTGTGTTGTTGAGGACCACGAATGGCTCGTAAACACTCCAAATCGAAAGAGAATAGGCTTTTGGAAATTTTCCGAAATTTTTTAATTATTGGGTCTTTGACTCCTTGTGGGGGGAGGGTAGTTTGAGGACCCCGAATGGCTTGGAAACACTCCAAATAGTAAAAAAGTATTCTTAAATTTAAGAAATATTTCGAAATTTTGGGGTTTTGCATCCCCCCCCTCCCTCAAAATTGGGTGGGAAGTCGACTTTGGGTAAAAGTTCCACCATGCCCCGGACACTTTAGTTCGTAATGACTTAATTTTAATACAATTTCCTCCAATTTTTCGAAATTTTGTGGCTTTCACTTTTGTGGAAGGGAGAAGGGGGGGGGGGGGTGGAGGTTCAAGACCTCGAATGTTTCGAAGCACTCCATCTCGAAAGAATAGATATTTGAAATTCCTAAAATTATCGAAATTTTGGGGCTTTTTCCTAGAGGGAGCGGGGTGTTCGAGGACCCTGAATGACTCGAAAACACTTAAAATCTAAAAAGAAAGATTTTTTAAAAATTTTAAACTTTCGAAATTTTGGGGCTTTAACCACCTGGGGGGGGGGGGGTGATGTTGAGGACCCCGAATGGCTCGGGAACACTCCAAAACGAAAGAGATATAAAGGAATATAAGAATGTAGGCATTTACTGTACTCCTATCTACCATAATAACAATATTGACAAATAGAAAAACTTATTACCTACCTATTAATAATTTTCTAAATAAATTAATAAATAACTCTATGTTTAAGAATTTACGTACATACATAATATTAAACTTCAAACTATACAAATATAAATATTAGTAGGCCCTACCAACCTATGAATAAATTTCGAAGAAATTTATAAGTTTACGAATTTATATACCTACTTAATATTAAACTTAAAACTATCCACACAATAAAAACCTAAGAATATTAGTGTAATTAATTTTTTTTATTTGTCATAATACCTAAAATACGTATGTTTCCAAAATAAAACAAAGTATAAATAATGACCAATTTGACAAAAAAAAAATTGTACAACTCGAATGACATTGAAAACATACACGTGAAATTTAAAAGAATTATGAGTGCCCTAGGTAGGGAGAAAAAATATAGAAGAAATTAAATTTAAAAAAAGGGTGCGTGTACTTAGGTACGCGCATGAGAAGTTATACTTCTTTGGCATCATTAAAAATAGTTTTTAATTGCATGCAAAAATATTGCGTGGAGTCCCTCCGCGCGGAAGAAGTGAAACTTCGTAATGTGGAAATGAAAATATGAAGGGGTAGAAATAGATTTTTAGTGAAATCATATTGTATCAAATCAAAATAAAAAAATAAAGGAAATAAATGTGTAACGATTCATAGATTGATCTTCAGTGAGAGAGAGAGAGAGAGAGAGAGAGAGAGGGAGAGAGGGAGAGAGAGAAAGAGATACCTATTGAATGACTATAAAACTTACTTTTTTATGAGAGCAGATTTTCATGAAATAAATCATGAAACCATTCAACGATAAAAGCTGTTTATTTAATTAAGCGGACGGGTTCGCCCGAAGGAGAAAATTGACGCGGCAAGACCTCGTGGACATAGAGAAATGACACACACTCACTATTTATGTGTTTATGAAACATGATTTTTTTCTGCAATTTAAATTGTAATATACTAAAACGGTATTGAAAATTGAAACAAATATGGTGACACTACAAACTGTCAAGATCTTTATTTTTTTCTTACTCTCTACTTAGTTCCTTACAATAGAAAAACGTAACGTAATGGCTTGAAAGCTATTGCACGGCATGCATAGAGGAATGACACTAACAGTTTGTATATCTATGACACACATTACATAAAATTAAGATATATTTTTTTAACACGTTTAAATTTTTTTTTTTTTTTTTTTTTTTAGACAAAATATAGCCTATGTCCATCCCCAGGATATAATCTATCTCCTTGCCAAATTTCATTACGATCCGTTCAGCCGTTCAGCCGGGAAAAGGTAACAAACAAACAGACAGACAGAGAGACAGACAGACAGACAGACAGAGTTACTTTCGCATTTATAATATTAGTATTTATGAGAATATTTTAAGGAAAAAATATTAACTAAATATTTTTGACAAAAACAATTTTTTTTTGTGAAGACGCGTCGTTGTAGATGGAAAAGAAAGGTCCATTTACAGTTCAAAAATTTTCATCACAAAATTTTAAGTTTTCCGTACCATGAAACAACTAGTGTCGGCGTTACATTCTACATCAACATACAGTATGTACGAAAGATTCATCCTTGGATCGTCTTTCATCAGATACACATTCCTAAAATAATTTCATTTCTAGTGATGCATTATTTTTAATTGCACGTTTCCTTTGAATAAGCACAGCAAGTTTAAAAGGAATGTTGCCTCAAATTTACATATATACGTATTACAAAAATTTAACGAACTATTGTTTCGTCAATAGGCCCTACACGTGTTATTATTACATTATAGGAAAGTTTCACAACAAATGCTGATAATCCTTCGATTGTTTAACATTAGTTATATAGAATACGTTATACATAAAACATGTAAAAACGACAGTGTTCATGAATATCGTAAATAGAAAAAACCTGATATACGACAACGGGCCGGTTTTATTAAAGCTTTAAAATTGGTATTATCATTAATATTGATATTAAAGAAGGTAACATAAAAAAATCAATTTTAAAATTTGAGATATTTGCTAAATATTTTCATTGCAGGGTTTTAGGTGGTAAATGTTTTTCTGTATAATTCCAAAGCAAAATTTAGGATTGCAGTTAGCGTAGCATCGGTAGGCAACACGTAGTTCATAGTCAGCAGTCCGGAGTCGCCAGTCAAAATTACATAACATGACCAAGGGAGTATTTGATTAAACCACATCATCGCGAAAGATTTTCTGATAGGTGAAAATATTTTGACAGCTGGCGGTCTGGCAGTCCGAAATGAAGTTCGATGATATCCCACTGCTCGACTGGCGACTGCTGGACTGCTGTCTGTGGAACAGTTTATCTCCGACTGCCGCCTGCCGGTTGCAAGTTGTCAAACTGCGGACTGCGCATTGTGAATAAGGTCCTAGATGCCGAAACGTCCGGCGTCGCCTCTTCGTAAGCAAAAGAAACTAAAAATTGAACATTTATATCCAAATGGTTTTATTCTGCGGGCTATAATGTCAGGCATGCAGTCCGACTGCCGGGCTCGGGTGCTTGATGAGAATGTGACGTGGGACGAGTGGAACGGTATGTGCACAGACGATAACTTTTTTCCGCGATGCGTAACACGCCAGCGCACAGAGAGGTTTAAGTGACACGAGATATTGGTATAAACACAGCGTCGTTTTTTTCTTATTTTAGCGGCGGCTACACATTACACGTCTCTTAGTAACCTGTGGAATTCGTCAAGGTTTTACAATTAGCAGCGGCGATAATGCAATATGATACTTTTTTTGAACCGCTCTCACGGAGTTCCGTTTGTCAACTGTGAGTCTGAGCTTAGCGAGATTGACACGTGTACGTCTCCGAACGCATACACTTCCAACTTCCAGAACCGCACGTATGTTGCTAGACTCCGACGTTTATGGTTTGAATCACCGGAAAAAAAACATAGAAGTGTGAACTAATCGTACGGCCATTAATAACATGCAACAAATGCTATTTATGACTTATTATTCTTGTTTGCTGTATAAAAATTTTCAAATGTGTAGAGGTGTCCCCACTACAAACTATCACAGTCAGCCATGGACAGCCGGCAAAATACTATTTGTTTTAATTGTGACTATAATGACAAGCTTCTATGTCCAAATTAAACTTACACTGTCTGAAATACTGCAATATTTATGCATGTTTGCACACACCGAACAGTTTGTAGCTAATTGCTTTGGGCACCAAATTCTGCTTACTAAATAAGAACCCCCCCCCCCCCCCCCCCTCCAAAAAAAGGCTCTTCTTATTCTTACGTTCATTCACAATTGCAGTTAAAAAAATACTTTTTTAAATGTTACGTGAAATTCTTTATTTCAACTTGGCGTTTTTAAAATGGTTAAATGCATATTTTGGTTAAAAGTGTTGATTGCATATAAATTTATACCATTAAAAATATTAATGGCCACATATAAAATAAAATTAATAAATACGTAACTAACAAAGCCATATAAAATCGATTTGAATATATCACTTGTATAATGAAATATTACTTATGCCCAACGATTTGGCGTTTACTTCCTTTAATGGTTTTGTTCTTCTTCCGAGGTGCATTCTGTCGTAACCTTGCCTTATGACCCCGCCTGCAGTCACGCTGAATTCTAATGTCGTTCGGCCTCAACACAACTAACTGTGGGATACGCGTGTACTCAGCCCGGTCTGGTGTCCACAGGCCCGCCCTAGCCGGGGTGAGTATTCAGTCCGGGCAAGCGAAGCACAACTGAAAGAGGACAGGAAGAAAGGCAGCGCGGAGACCCCCCTATCTCCTGCCTCGTCATCCAAGGTCAAGCGGCCGTGGCGGCGCCACATACCGGGAAGAACATTCGCGCAGCACACGTCGTAGAAATCACGGTTTTTCTCAAAATTTTCCGTTGTGACCTAGTGCAAATTATATACGCAGCGAAAGAGAAAGGATTGGTGCACGATCCAAAAGTGGTTTTACGCAATAGTAATGAAAACTGTGAGCTTGGCGTGCCTCTGAAAATACTCTAGTTAGGCTTATTCAGCATGCATTTACTAATCGACTATATGTCTGAGACATCTTAAACAACTTTAGGATCATGCCCGGTACCTTAATCTCTTTTATATCCGAAATCGGTAATCGCATGTCAAATAGTTTCGATAAAAACAACTAATTGTTAAACCTCTGCAGCTCACTTTGCACTACATGTAGGCGGGCCCCTTAATGTCTCAAACCCTGGCATGTATAACATTTTAGCACATTCCGTACGCCAAGTATTTCGTAGGTCGCGCTGACATTTAGTGTCGTTGCCTTAATTTTTGTACTGTTTTTATTTTCAAACATTCTGTTCAAACTCGCTCAGTTTTTTGTGTGTAAATGAATTATATTTGGCGAAGATTTTTCTTCAGTTTGTCTTTAAAGGATAGATATACTATCATCTTAATTTGTACAGTTTTTTTTAGGGCCCACCAATGTTTTATCGTATGCTATTGAAACTTGTCCTTAGATAAAGGAAGATGTCGCCCAGTAAGAGATTTACGAAGAAAAACCATTTTTTTTCTATGGACAGTATTAGTACCTACACTTGGTCATTACCAAAAATGAATTCAATACTAAACGCCAGTTGACTTTACAGGGAAACTATTTGTAGCATCCTGTTACTATTGTTTTCAGTCAAGCAAAATTTCGGAAGTCGAAAGATAGAAAATTATGTCCCCGTGTTTGTTGAAACAAAGATGGCGTCTTTGTTTCCATCCTACCCCCTTCAATTTCCTCGCATAGAGTTATTCAATCAGTACCTTAAAGCTATGTCTATCTTCATTTTATTATTGTTACTATTATTTAAAGGCTATAACTGAAATTTTAACACGATACCTTCTTTGCATTTATTGTCACTATTTTCAACAAATATGGAACTTTGTGAATATGTTGAAATATTCGTGACAGAACAACAAATGTACAAATACATGGAATATATCAAAAATAGCCCTTAAATGTGTGTGTGTGTTTGTGTGCGAATACGCCATGTCATATATATAGTTAGTAGGTGCAGTATCAAATTGGTTAAAATATTGGTGAATATTGCAAAAATATTTCATCTGTAATATTTTTATAAATGCATCCATTATCGCAATGGAGCGAATATACTATTTTTTTAGTGCTCAGATTATGAGACAAAATGGGTATGTTATCGTTATGGGATATTTCACTAGCTGCACAATACAGAAATAACTTACTTTCCTGTTCCAGATCCTTACGCTCGAGTTCAACGTTCAAAACTAGGTCATATTAATACAGGAGATATTATTAGTCACGAGTTGTTTCGGATACAGACCTCTCCAAGACATTCGTGGATACCACACTTGGCAATTAATTTTAATGGCGTGTTGACAATGCTAATCACGCACTTCTGATAGCGAGTAACTTACAGGCAGTTTGCATGGTTCGTCAGCGACGCGGCGTGGTAAAATCGAGATTTTTTTTTATATCCAAGCTTTACTAGATTAAATTCTTGAAGGTTAGAACCTAGGAATCTTGCCTTTTTGACGCCTGTTGCTTGATCACTGAATAGTCACCTGTATGTTTTTCTGGAATATTATTCAGAATATGTTGCGTATGTTTAGAATGATCTAAATAGACGTCAGTTATTTCGCAGGGAAGTGGTGAAATGAAAAATTATCAATTCTTGGTAAAGATTTTTTTAAAACAACACTATAAAACGTTTATTACTCTTTTAGGCGGAGAAGTATTGTCATGTCACGAATGTGCCAGTGACAGTTTCAAGAATAATGTTATTAATATGGGTTATATTTAGGCGTAGATTTTTTTGTCACTTAAATAAAATTTCACTATGTGCTTTATATGAACGAAAGTTTCATTTAAAATTTTTATACAACACTGCCATGAAAATTTATTGTACAAAATTAATATTCGTATATCAATTTAGGCTACAGTCTTTTGAGTAATTAATCGCTCTAAGCGTTGTGTGAACATTTTTTTTTTCGGTAGACATTTTGTTCTTCATTGTGGTAGTTGCCTGCGAAATACTGAACTTTTTTATTACTGTCTCGCGTTAAAGTTGTTTAAAGCGATAATTTTGGGACGAAATCGCGTGCTCCTCATTTTTCTCAAATGTATTTCAGTTTCGGAGAGGAGGTAATGGGAGCTGGCACTTTCCATCAGCCATCATCAATCATTGAGATTGGGTGAGCCCAGACTTGGGTAGGCTTACGTGAACTGCTAAATATACATAAGCTTTTTTTTTTACCTGTAACATTAACAAATAATGTAGAGCTATAAATTATATGTCCTTAAGCAAAAAAAAACTGTGGTCAAGAATCTGCAGATTGTATTAAAAGCGTTTTATATAACATCTGCTATAGTTCGCGTGTTCAAAATGGCACAATAGGAACACACATTACAAAAATCTTACAAAATTATTATTTTTTTCTTGTTAGACGTACATGTTTTGTGAGATACTAAGGTTTTTCAGCAATGGTTACAGGGGAAGGTTAGAAAGATACTAGAATGAAAAAGGTTGGGGTCGAGTATTGTGTGTCGAAGGAAAGGAATGTCGCTGATGACGTAAGCTAACGTGAACGTTCCCGAAAAGTCGCAGCTTAGGAGTGTTACTATGTTATCTTCTTGTACTGTCGTGTTGTCCGGAATATATGTTTAGTATCATCGTTGGGTTCGTCTATTTCACTGTGTTGTCAAAAATTTTTTTTCTATCTACTGGTCTTGTTGCATTTATCTCGTCAGTCAACTGTTTGATTGTGCTGTGACATTTCTGTGACTTATTTCTTTCACGGAACTCTGTGCTTTCTCTGCATTAAACTTTTTATATCTCATTGTTTTCTGTATGTTAGTGTTTTAACCTGCACTTAACAATGATTGGTCGCGTCCGTCCGCCATCCTATTTTTTCCACTTGGTTGCTACCAACGACTATTGAGGCTTTTATTTTTGAGAAAATGTATCTTGTAAAGGTATACTAGTCTGACAATCATGTACGCTAAGTACTTATAAATGATTAAACAAACTCTAAAATTTTATTTGATTCTATTTTCGAGTTACCGTGCATTATTATTTACTTTTGTATCTGACAATTTCTGTTTCGAATATCAAACTAAAAAGTGTTCATTTGCATGTTTCAAACATAATACGGAAGCAGATTAGCAAATAAACAAACTTAAAATAAACTTTAGAAATAAAGATAATGCCTCGAGACATTCTTGAGATAATTTCTTCCGTCCGACCGTCGAAAGTTAAAGCTAGGCAAGGTTTTAACGGACGGATGGAATTTTTCGGGCCATCTGATTGGCTGTATGTCACGTGATTGACTGATGGACGGATGACACGTATCGTGTAGTCCATATTTAATCTGTCAGTTATCGAGGTTTCCCTATGGCATAAATGTAAACTAGCAATGGCGTGTGTCCAAAAATGAATGTTTCAAATCACTCTCCCCCGTCGCAGGAATCATTCAAAGAATGTAAAATGTCTACGTTACAAGCCATGGAGTGGCTGGAGGCGTTTTGCAATCTCGCGAGTCCTTCCGACCCGGATGCAGCGACGCCCGCAGATAACGGCTCCACAGACGCTGCGGAAAGATGTTTGTCGGACAAGGACGCTATCTCCGACAGACGGACGCATGCTATACAAAGCATGGATCAAATTATTTAAATAAAAAAGAAATTTTTTTAATATGCCACGTTTTTAAAATGGACTAAAAAGTATAAAATGTATCCAAGCTCCATAGAAATGAATAACCCCAGACAGACTCCTAACTTTTCAAAGTTGTAGAAACGTAAGTTCTTTTTTGCACAACATTATTTTGCATACAAGGTTAAAATTATTTTAGTTAAGTTATTTTACTTTTATAACCCCTCATAGCCCATTTGTTCTTCGCCATTTTAAAGATTCGTTGTGACGGTGACGCATATCATTTCAGTTTTCGATGGGCACGATTTCGATGGGCACGATTTCGATTGGCACGATTTTTATTGGCTGATTATATCCAATATCCATCATATTGTAGAACCCGTCCTTTATGATATCTAATGGAAATTCAAGTCATCAAATTTGGCAAAAAAAAAATGGCTGCGCTAGTGACTTTCAATGACTTCAAAACCCGCCAACTTTGACACAACATATTGTAACGTGTTGGAAGCGAAAATTTGACAGTTTTGTCAGGGCCCGTAATGTCATCGCTATCGAGACTTTAATCCTAAACAATAATATATGTATATTATAAATCAAAATTTGATGAGCTCTCCGTACAGCATTGAGATGGAATAACTATTGTTTGCAAACACAAGTTGTACACGCGTTACTATTAACTCCACGATAATTCGCTAGTGTGACGACTACCTAGAATACTTTTTGTTAATGATTATAGCAATGCGGAAGATCGATTAAAAAAATTTTTTGGACATGTGCCATTGATGGTTTACATAATATATCAGAGAAACCTCAAGAACATACAAAAAAAAAGATGAATATACACGCACGAAAAAAAAATCCAAAGTCAGCTGATGTTGAATGCATAGGCAACACTAGAGAATTTCATGGAATGAATTAGACAACATAATATCGTAACAGATGAACACAATGGGCTGACAACGAGGAGTCTGTTGCAACACGAACAGTAAACACAAGACGAACAACCCCTTGGACAGCACAGAATGGACAGTCTAGAATAGGACAACATAGAATGCTGCAATGTTTGTTTGAAAGTAATTGGAGCACTAAGCTAAACACAATTTTTTATTTCGTACTGGTTATAAGTGTCATTGTATTTAAGTACCAAAGAATATCCAACCATGCCTACTGGGGTCATTTATGTAGCCTTGTAGCTTCATGTTTTTGTATTCTTTAATGCTAATAGTTTATTTAATCATTGTAATTACGTGCATTTAAAATTAATTTACTAAGCACCTATTGCGTTTAATCCACTATGATCAAAGATGGGGGTCAATCGAAGCGTCTTGAAAGTTAGTCAAATTTTTACAAGGATTTTTTAGACTGTTTACGCATCGGCATTACAATTTCACCAATTTTTAGTTTTTCCACAGTTTCATTTTGAAGAATTCATAGTGCAGTTACGCATGTCTACCTTCACGGTCAGATTATTCGACGAGAAACTTTTTTGGGACTTAATATATACTTACTTGCGTAAATATTGTTTTGCTTGTCAAAAAGTAGCACAAGGCCGCTTTCATTTTTTTTTCATTTAGCCATAAAACGTGTTGCCTTCTGGTTACGTAATGGTGTGGTATTTTCTCATTTTGTCGTTTTTGGAGGGGGGGTTATTTTTTAGCTATAGAAAAGTATAATCAGATGTCAGTGAAATTGATATAGTAAATTATTTTTCGTGCTTTTTAATAGCGGCTTGTTTTCTTGTTTTTTTCTCAAATTATGAGCGAGATGACCCCCTGATGACGCCATGCTGGTGAAACCTGCAACGCATCGGAAGTTTTCATGGCAGATTATGCGATGGTTTGCCATTGCCAGAACCCAGTCCTGAAGAAAGCCTTGACCTGGCTGGTATTCGTTATTCAATAGCAATGAGTCATAATTACCACTGGACCAAACTGCCAGAAATGTCTATATGCAGTTAGACAAAAATTGGAAGACTTACATACGGTTGACTCGGGAGTATCTTTCATACTCGGGGGGGGGGGGGGGGGGAAAGTATCCTGTTCAATGGCTGCGGACTTGTGAAGCGTAAAGAATGGGTAGCTCTTGATCATAAATTTTTTTTGGTCAGGATTCCTCACTGGCCACACAACTCTCCAGAAAAACTGCGAACCAATAGCAGAAGCAAATAAAAGTTATGCGTATTTAAAATTAGAGCTGCAAACTTTCCCAGTTTTTATTTTATGCAAAATGTAGTATGTTTATATTTTTTAAGTCCATGTTTACTGGAAAACGTAGATGCTTCGCAATGGCGTGTGTTGAATTTAAATGTAAAATTTCCAGTGTTAAGAAAATAAATGCTTGTTCTTGAAGAGTTTCTTTCACGTGGAGGGTTGGATGGGGCGGCCACTGTCTCGACAATAGGACTGGTGGAGGCAGAAACCGCAGATAAGTTGTGCTGCAAACCGCATCGTCATCTTACTTCAACATCGGGCCCTCGTGGTCCTGTGGCCTTGCAAGTCAGCACTCTGGCCCAGGCGACGGATTGCCGCCTTGCTTAACCCCTGAAACCCATGATCAAGACTCAGTCGTCGTAAGAACGACTGAAGTTGAAATAGTCGTGATAGAAGTTTGTAAATCAAAGAGTTGATGTTGACAACGCTCCAAATACTCTCCCGCGGAAGGCAGGCATGAGCGGTCTTGTGGGACCACGTCCAATAAGCGTGAAGCACCTCCAGCCTAGCGACCAGTTCATCAGACAAAGAAGCCGCCAGTCTGTTACCAGGCTGCGCCTTGAGTGTCCTTCCCCCTTCGCGCCGTGATCTTTGATCCTCGATCCTGGGATCACACCCGTGCATTGCCTCACCGGTACATTGCCGTAGCGGAACCGCCATTCGCAACGTCGACCCGTCGTGAGGTACGTCTGGGTGCCCAGCTGGTATTTCGCTGAAGACTGCTGTGATCTTGGCAGAGTGGTGTCCAGAGAACAGCCGATTCTGTTGGTCTCTGATTGAAGGCATGCATCCTTGAAAGAAGTTATTTTTTTTTTTACACTGTTGTGCTCTTCTCACTGGCCTACCGTCCTGCGGCACCCATTGTGCTCATCATCGCGTCCCTGACGTTTCGCCAACCCGTTTGAAATCGCGATAAATTTGCGCGCCCTTTAAACGATAAATTTACCTCGTAGTTTAAGATAACTGAATCTTCTTAGAAACTACGCTGTATTCAGACTTCGATAGTTCTGTGTTTAGTTGCAAAACAAGGCGCACACACACGCGCGCAGAAGAATGAATAATTTTTTTTCTGTGTAGTTAACAGTTTATAATTTACCATGGTGTTCTTGTGTGTTAAAAGTTAGAAGCAAGTGAACTGATATCCCGCAAATTCCCGACGATAAACGTAGGTTCGTGAGGATCCCTGTATAATTTTAACCGGGCGTTCTTGGTAAATATTTTTAGATAGGGATTTTGAACAGTGTGGCAACTCGGTGGCTGATGCCACACACTCGTGCATGACTCGGCGGTCGCACGGTAACCCCGCGGGCGGTGAACGGCCACCCGCCCCTCCACTCGGCGAGCTGTGCAGCCGGCTCGTCCCTGACCTGTGCAGCCTGTGCAGCCTGTGCAGGGGGCGGCGGGGGCGCTGCGCCCAAGGTGAGCTGCCGCCTCTCCCGCGCCTCCCTGCTGCTGCGTGCAGCCTGCGGGGGACACACGGGGCAGGTCTGGATTCCACCGACGAACTTCCCGCTGCGTGGTCATCGCGGGTCTAAAGTGCTTCTGCCTTTCAAGTTCACGCCAAACATTTTTATTTTTGAACGTGACAACGTCTAATAAATCGACGAACGCCGGCTGCTCTCACGAAAAAGTGTCCCGTTACGCACATTGTCCCGTTACGCACATTGTCCCGTTACGCACATTGTCCCGTTACGCACATTGTCCCGTTACGCACATTGTCCCGTTACGCACATTGTCCCGTTACGCACATTGTCCCGTTACGCACATTGTCCCGTTACGCACATTGTCCCGTTACGCACATTGTCCCGTTATGCACATTGTCCCGTTATGCACATTGTCCCGTTATGCACATTGTCCCGTTACGCACATTGTCCCGTTACGTTGTGTCCCGTCACGCTCATTGTACTCTTGCGCCGCATCTATCTCTTCCAATCGATTGGAACAACCATCGATTTGACTTTTTCGAGGCACATTAAACTTGAAACACTCCCATTCGTTTCCTACTTTTCCTATCATCGTCCTATCCTTAACAGAATAACCCAGATTGGAAAAAGTTAAATAGCAAAAATCTATAAAATAGTTAAAATAATCTCTTCGTTAAAGTAATAAACATATTTGAATTAATGAGTGCAAATAAAAGTAAATTTATCAATTAAATTGTAGATTTCATTTCACTCCTTCCTTGTATCCATACAAAATAGTGATAATTAAATAAAAATGATTTCAATTTTATTCATAAAAGTATGCAATCATTTCATCAATGTTTTGTTATGACGTTGTCACGTTAAACTATCGTCTGTAACCCGACTTTACAGACAACCAATTTTTTTATTGAATTATCACAATTTTTTTATTTATTTTAGATTATGAAGTATTTTACAAAAAAAACAGAGCATCTGGATAATGTTTGAAGTTGAACAACGTTATACGCCCACCGCGAAAGTTGTTGCTGTCGCTGAACGATTTCATTGAAATAATTTGTGAATTAAAAAACTTCATAAATTGGCACGGGAAATAAGTGTTACGTTTAGTTAATTCCATCAAATAATTTTTTTTTGGGAGGTTTGATGGGTGTGGCATCTAAATGACAATTGAGACCAGAACTAATAATAGGCATTAAGTATTCAGAGCATTATTGCTTTCAAACCTAGGTCTACTGCATACAAATGCTGAACGGATAATTGGCAGCTGATCGTGTGTGTGTCCCTTAGTGAAAATTAAGCCACTAGAAAAAGTCACTGGAGTAAATATAAAATAACCTCTAACGGTAGAAAGCTAAAGAGTGAGAAATGGGGACCAAAAGACGCCATATTGGTTTCAAGAGTTTTCGGCGATAAAATTTTTTTATCGTTTGATATTTAAAATATGGCTTTGTTAAAGCGGAAGTATTTAAATTAATGGAACATCTTATGTTACTTGTGACAAAGCTGCTACAAATAAGTTTTAAGTTTTTTATTCAATTTTGGCAACGACTAAAACTGTGATACTGTGCGTGCGCACTGTTATTGGCTTTGTAATTCTCTTGAATTTGTGTGTGATCCCTGTCTTAAGTCATTTTTAATTGTAACGAAAAGTAATTTATATGGCATAAAAGCTGATGAAACCAAAATGGTGTATTTATTTCGGTTCCTATATCTCCCGTTTTTTTTTTTTGTTTTTTTTTTTTAAAAAGCCGTATACGAGCGTTGCGATCGCGTGGAAAATGTTTCCAAGCAGCGTTGCGGAAGCAAGAGGGAATGGGCTTGCGCGGCTGCCATTCTTCCTAGGCAATCCTGTTCGGGAATTGCCGTTACGGGCGGTTCGCTCGCCCGGAAAACCTTTGGATTGTTGGGGGGGCTTTCATCGGCCCCGGGGAAGTGTCCCTGTTCCTGAAATATCCTGGAGTTCTCGTCAGTTTCTGTCCCGGTTGGTTGTCATTTTTCGAGCAAATTCAGTTCGTTATCTGGGCAATATACAGCTTGCTGTTGAGGTGGATCCAAGCAAATTATGATTGTCATTTGGCGGTTGAAAGGTAGTTCGTAACTTATGTATGGGATAAATTAATTTTAGAAGTGTAAAGATTATTTACATAATTATAATGAAGTTCTTTTAGTCTTATGTTCTGCAAATTTTCTCTTTTAAAAAGTCTTAAAATCGTACGTTTATAAACACATTGGTGATTATTTTCCGCAATGAACCCAATATAGGTAAAATTTATAAACCGTATTGTTTTTACTATGTTAGTCTCCGAAACAAAATGTGAGAATTATTTTTTAAATAAAAAATATAGATAAAAAAAACATTTTTCGTTTTTGCTAATTTGTATACTTCAAGACCGCTTGTGAAGTATTTTTATCTAAACAAATTTTTATATCCTTTGTTAGATACTTCGGCGCACCCTTCCCACTGAAACGTTACTCCTATTACACATTTTAGAATTTGTTATTCCATTTTCTTTTTTGTTTCACTAGTTTCGTTTGACTTCGATCATCTTACTAACTTTAGTCTTTTTTTTTTTTTTTTTTTTTTTTTTTTTTACCGAAATGCAGTAAATTTTTTCTTCCATTGAATTTTATAAACCTTGCGCGTGATTCATGATTCACAAAAGTTAATGAAGACATTGCCCGAAAACCTAACTTACTAACTTCAATTTAAATGTTCTAGAAACTCGGTCTAGATATTATATTGCCGCTAATAGGGCTACTTTCTTTTATATTTGCTCTGTTAGTAGGAATAAGTTTTAGGTTGTGTGTGATGTTTAATTTTCGTGGAGTTTTGGTTGGGTTGGTTGTCCAGTGTAGACTCGGATTGTTCAGATTATTAAGACTGACTGTAGACAGATGAGGGTATCCAGTTAAAAGTGGTTGAAGGGAAATGTTTTTCGGAACTAAACCTCTTTTCATGAAGGAGGGTTCTTGTCTTAAATAAATTAACACAAGGAACATGTGTGAAATAACGTTGTTTTTTTCCCACAATAGTTTGAGGATTATTTACGATAAATCCATAGGTTTTGGGTTCTTGTGACATCTCACAGGTAACGCTGTTTCTAATTAGTTTATAAGTGTTGAAATACCAATAGTCAACCTGTTAACAAATTTTTCAGAAATTCGTTTTTTTTTTTTTTACGCATATGTATTTTAACTTTGGTAGGGATGGAATAAAAAATGAGGTGGGGGTGTGGTGTTGCTTGTCTCCCTCTGGATGCGCACTACTTGCTATGCTAAAGTCAAACTTGACTCGGGCAACATGCTGTCCTGGCAGGGGTGTCCATCCCCTCCAATGATTGCGCATTCTTCTTCCCTCCCTCCGTTGAACCAACAATCATTCCCCCCTCAAAAAAAAAAAACTTACCTACGTTTTCAATTAGTGTTGTCGACCAGGTGGTCCGGAGGTTCAGGGGTCCTAACTCAGGAAATTATTGAAATTTTGTTTATCAAAATCGTGTTTTAGTGCAAATGTAACACTGGAATACCAAGCGAATTTTTTTCACGTTAGGGGAAATTGTCAAGTAATAAGACATTTATAATTTTTTTTTTCTGATTTATACACTCTCCCAAGTGTTTGTTTCTCTCCCCACCCCCCTTTTTTTGACAAAGTGAAGTGAAAAGTTAATGTGGTTTTCATTGCTTATTACAACAATAATTTCGGCAATAAAGGTTAATTATTCTTGCATTTTAAAAATCTGATTACTAGTATAATTTCAAGTATTTATTCTTTTATTATTAAAGTAAAAATGATTCAATTTTATTAATAAAAGTATTTATAATCATTTCGTCAATGTTTTGTTATGACGTTGTCACGTTAAACTATCGTCCGTGAACCGACTTTACGGACCCAATTTTTTCCTCCCTAAATGTCCTGTCAACGGCGCAGTTCGCGCCTGAGCCATGGTGTCGGCGCCAGGCGTCCGCGCCGCGACAGGATCCCGCCTCGCTGATTGCTGAGTGGCGGCACTCGGCGCAGTGAAAGTCTGGTGCGGGACAGCGCTTTTACTCGGGGAAGTGAAAATACCGTAAGAACGGAGGAGAGGTCGCAAACCCTGGGGTTCTTTTCTGACCCCGAGAGAGCCGTAAACTGTCGGGAGACGGTATTGTGCGTGGCACTTAAAAAAAAACTTAACTGCCCCCTCGAGAGTTGTGCGTCGACGGAAGACGTTGCTCTTTTGTGAGCTTTAAATCACTTAAGTGGTCGGTGTTGTGGTTAATTTTAGGTGACAGTAGTAATATCTTATTTCCGTTTTTTAAAATGTATTTTATGGTATTTTTCCATTTTTATTTACGTAATTAATTCATATAAAAATTATTACATACCTTTATAGTTTAACTATAGGCTCTTCGAAATGTATTTAATAAATTTAAAAAAATACTCGCAGGTAATTTTTTATGAAATAAACTCTTTGTGCTGGGATTGTTCACACACACATTCTAAAACATATTAGACATTTTTGGTAGTGCTCAATTTCCTTCGAAAAAATAATTCTTCATTTAATCAGCGACTTCTGTGAGACTTCTGTAATATTCGAAGTATTACTAATATATGCAGCAATACAAAAACTTTTACTAAATGAATTCGTAAACACTATTTCGGAAATAAAGGCTGCTACAAAAATTTTCTTGAACATTTCTGTTTGTATCATGCAAGTACCATATGGTACTTGATCGGATTATCTACATAACACTTGTACTAAGTTGGGTAGGAAAGGAGATTTTAAGAATAATTATCAATTATAGTTATTTCGCTTGTTGGTAAGTGATCAATCTGTGAGTTCTGGTACTGGAAACAGCAGTGACATATTTTATTGTTACTGTACTTATAGTTGTGTAAATCCTGTACAATATTCTGTTCTCTTATTGAAATAAATTCTAATGAAATGTTGCATACTTAAAATTCCAATGCGACCAAGGTTCTAACTAAATACTTCCGACAGCTTTTTTGTACTTCTTTTAATGTAAAACTTTTTTCTTCGAATTTTAATTTACTGTATTAATATGAGTACCCTAAAGTTGGTTTAATATTACAAAAGGAGCCTCATAATTATATATTACTGAATTAATAAGTACTCCTACATGTTCAAACCAAAGAATCAAGATTTTTACAAATTACCTAATTCAGATACGATGAAAGTATTACATAACATGTAATCCAGTAACGGCAATTAAAAAATATGCCACGAGTCTATAAAAATATTTAAAAAAAAACTTTCGGCACAACCTAGAGGCGTAGGTAGATTTCTTCTGAAACATTCTTGAAATTTGTTTAACTATGTTCTCCAGTATTCCAAAATAATTCGATAATACGATTTTTAAAATTCAAAGCATTCAGTATTAAACAACTCAAAACTTTTGGCATACTGTGCCTACTAAGGCAGTTATGAATTTTATTTAACTTTCAAACACCATATTTCATCGCTTTCAGTAATACACAGTCGAAAAAAAATTTTGAACGAAGGTTTAAAATAATGTTACATGTGGGGAAAACAGCTCCGGAAAGGATAACCCAACTAATTATATACAGTTTAATTTATTTACTTACATTTACAATTTAATAATTAAGTTGCAACAGTTTAACTGTTTTTTTCCCTAAGTTAATCAATTTTTCATTAGGTTCGCAGTAAACACTCCCCACTGGAGCTGGAATATACAGTGGCTCTCTCTACCGCTCGTCTCTTACCGCGCACCTCTGTCCCGACACACTGCCTCACTACTCGCTCGTTCGCCGCACACACATCACCAGGTTGTTCTTTTCCCGATGCATCAATCTTCGTCCACACGGAAGTCCCCGCCGCTCGCCGTCCGCTATCGCTCGCCAAGGCGTCACTCGCCCTTCACTGCCCTGATCGCTCCGTGGATTCACTAGTCTCGCACTCACCCGTTTGGCGTCGCCACCAGCCGGAGGTTGGCGTCATAATTTTGTATACCTGCGAAGTTCCGTCCTGGAAAGGTCTGTAGCCCTCCTGAAGTGTGGGTCATTAGAATACCCGACTTGACGCTCGAAGCTTCCAGAACAATGGTGGACTGGTTATGCCACTTATGCGAACGGAGGTTCTGGGAACGTGCCGAAAACTCGAGAGACAGGGAGAGAGGCTGCGCTCCTAATCGTATTGCCGCAGAGGGAAGGGTGCTACCTGTCCAGGAGGTGGTGGGGGGGTTCCCCTGAACCCCCCCCCCCCCCCTCTATCCGCTTCGCTGGCTGGCGTGCCAGGCCGGCTGGCCTGCTTCGTTGCCTCACCTCCAGTATCCTCGTAGCAATAAGTTTGAACGAATTTTGTAGTGTACGCATTAAGAAAATTTATATATATTTTATTTACATCCTTGTTTTTTCAACCCCTCGCAGGAATAGTTACTCATCAAAAATTGTTTTAGCCAAAAGTTTTAGATAATGTTGATTTTTACGATAAATAAGGTATTTAATAGTTTATCTACTAAAATACTTTTTGGTTTGTTTTTTTTGTCCTTCGACTTTTATTTCCACCCCTTGCAGTAATGGTTGGTCGTATAAACTGGTATTCCAGATGAAAGTTGTAGATACAATATTCAGAAAGGTTTGCAATAAATAGGAACAGTTTTAAGTGTACATGGTATGGAAATTATGAAATTAATTTAGATTTCAACCCCTGGTTTTTAAATATCTCTTACATCCATAGTTCGTCGTACCAAAAATTGTGTAGACAGAGTTTTAAGTCATATGATATACAATCTATTGGAACTGATTTAATGGTGTACCTACTAAGGGAATTCTGAATGAATTTTTCAGTCTTCCAACTCCAGTTTATTCCACCTCGTGTAAATTACAGTTAGTCGTATGAAATATTTAGGCAAAGGTTTTTGGTAAGGAGTAACGAGCAATATTAACTACGTTGATTATAAAGCACCAAAGTTCGCAAGATGTCATCAACCCAATAACTTGAAATTGTATAATAGTACAAAACATTTATTCCCGAGCTTGTGATAATTCATCTTTATCAAGAAACCATAATCAATTGTAAATTTGGTTTTGAAGTGTTATTTCATTTCACAGAAAAAAGTGTTGTATTTAAAAAAAAAAGTAGGCTTTCTACGCACATATATCCACATGTGTTTTCGGATCACGTGACTTCGAATATGGAACTCGGAAACGCAAGAAGTTGGGATCCTCTGTCGCTGTGTTGTACAATATATGTAGGCTATTCATCGTTTTCTGTTGCAACTGTCTCGACAGCCCACTGTGTTCATTAGTGTTGTGATATTGTTTCTAAGTGCTTCCGTGGAATTCTCTGTGCTTGACTGTATATTTAACATCTGACAACGGCTGATTTTGGTTTTTGTTTTCTGTGTGATTGTGTATTCATCCTTTTGTCTGTTATTCGGGTTGTCTCTTGACATTACCAGTGCCAACTAGCAATGGTGTCATGTCCAAAATGATGATTTAAATAAATCCTCCCTCCATTGCGGAATCATTCAAAGAACGCAGGAATTTGAAATCCGTTTAGTTTTTTTTTTTTTTTTTGACGTGACAACGTCTAAGAAATCGATGAACGCCGTCTGCACGCACGAAAAAGTGTCCCGTAACGTATATTGTCCCGTTACTGTGTCCCGTTACGCTCATTGTACGCTTGCGCCGCATCTATCTCTCTTCCACTCGATTGGAACAACCATCGATATGACTTTTTCGAGGCACATTAAACTTGAAACACTCCCATTAGTTTCCTACTTTTCCTATCATCGTCCTATCCTCAACAGAATAGCACAGATTGGAAGAAGTTAAATAGCAAACATGTATAAAATTTATAGTTAAAATAATCTCTTCGTTAAAGTAATAAACATATTTGAATTAATGAGTACAAATAAAAGTAAATTTATCAATTAAATAGTAGATTTCATTTCACTCCTTCTTTGTATCCATGCAAATAGTGATAATTCAATAAAAATGATACAATTTTATTCATAAAAGTATGCAATCATTTCATCAATGTTTTGTTATGACGTTGTCACGTTAAACTATCGTCCGTAAACCGACTTTACAGACAACCAATTTTTTCAATCGTGTATGATATTTAGGGACGGGTGTTTGAAAACGTAGTCGCGGTTCTCGCGTGGTCCAGAAACTTGGCTAGGCAAAGCGCGGAGGTATTCGTACGCCGCGGCGGTGCGGGCAAGGCCTTGCAGGAGGAGGGGGGGGGGGGGGCAGCAAGTGAAAGCTGGACTCCCCAGGAGAGCGAGTCAGTCACCTCCCGCGCCCCGGGGACCGACCTCGGCCGGCGACGAGTGTGCCGTGACCCCGTTCACCCCGCGGAAACAAACCACCCGTGGGAAACCGAACAACCGACTGCCCCGCGTGGATTGTCGAGGGTTAAGGGGGTGCCTCCCATTTCAGGTCAAGATTTTATATTTACGGTAATTACAGACAAACTTGTAGACTTTTTTCAATTGTTTAACTTTCACGAAATGGAAAAAATATATACAGCGCATACCTTTTGCATTATTAGCTGCCAAAATTAAATTTTTAACGTTTTTGGATTGTACAAATAAGGAGAATTTAATTTAATTGCAGAACTGAAACTTTTTAGGTATAACTGCAATGCCACTGGCTACTTCATGCTATATTTTGCATTTCTATCACAAAATTTCATTTCATGTTTCTTGGCTCTCAAAATCGTAACAAATTTGAGAATTTTGAAAGGCCAGGTAAAATTAATTAATATTTTCTGAAAGAAATTGAAACCATTTCTTGAAGTAGCCAGTGGCATTGCAGTTAAACCTAAAAGTTTCAGTTCTGAAATAAATTAAATTCTCCTTATTTGTACAACCCAAAAACGTTAAAAATGTAACTTTGGCAGCTAATTATGCAAAACGTATTGGCTGTATATATTTTTTTCATTTCGTGAAAGTTAAACAATTGAAAACGTCTACAAGTTTATCTGTACTTAATTTAAATATAGAATATTGACCTGAAATGGGAGGCACCCCCTTAACCCTCCCCCACTAACTTGTCCTCCGCGTGACGCACCCTTCTGCAGGGGCGGCAACCCTTGTTCTACACCGACGCACCTGTGAAGTGAAATGTTCTTCATTGAATTTTTAGAATCCCATTCATTCATTACATTACGTAAAAAAAATTGTCCCTTTAAGAAACGCTATATTCTTAGTTTTTTTTAAATTTCGACACAAATACGACGTACGTTAATGGTTGGCTTAAAAACGTTGCTTTAAAGAGTTTATTTTTCCTAATATTTCCGGGACACCTCCCCCCCCCTTTTTTTTTCTGGGGACTTTTACAACCACCAAAAATGGGAGGGGAGCATTTGTTGAACCCGCTCTCCCAAATATTAGGTCTCCGCAAAGTCTAGGGCCACATCTGGCGCAGGATTGCTTTTCTAAAGCCAGGCGCAGGATGCGACACGACATTTTGTCCGAGAGTTGACGTATGGGGAGATGCTGGGACGATCAGAGCATTAGAAACGACGTTAATGAGGAGTATGTTGGCAGTTAAAGGGCTGTGGAATCCTTACAACTTCAATGTTTTAGGTTCTCTGAATTCAAGGGTTTTACTTTATTATGCATTTAATGTTCAGTGTGAAAATGCTTTGACGTGATAAATTCATTCGTTTATCTTGTTAGGTAGATTTCCGAGAAATACTACCTATTTTTAGCCGTAACTTCCGGATTTTTTCTATTTGTTCGGTTTATCGTCCATAGACCTCAAAATCAAAATTATATATACATATGGTCACAATAACTGCCGTAAATTTGTACAAATCAAATCCAAACTGATAAAAAAAAGAAGAAATCGAAAATCCGTCTAGTTAATGGGCAAAATTCGACAAAAGTGTAAGAAACTAGGAAGGGTTTTTGTAAAACAGAAAACTCGTATATCTCCCATAATATGACGAATGTCGCTTCCTTTTGAACGTATTATAACACGAAGGCGTAATACCAAAAACTTTTGTCTAAATATAGTTTTGATACAACCAACCATAACTGCAAGGGGTGGAAAAAACTAGGGTTGAAGACAAAAAATCTAAAACTCCCTTAGTAGACACACTAGAATCTTTTCAAATTTTTTGTAAATCTTATTTTTATCTAAAAATTTTGTTTGAAACTATTTTAGGTAAGACTAACCATTCCTGTAAGGGTTTTAAAAAAAATTGGGGTAGAAATAATTAAATCATAATTTCCGTACCATGTACGCTATAAAATATATTCTGATTTATTGTGATATCTTAAAATATTATTTACAACTTTCGTCCGAAATATTTTTTTATACGACCAAACATTACTTTACGGAGTGGAATTAACAGGGGTTGAAAGACTATATTAATTAATTAATTCTTTAAAAAGTACATATATCTGTTCAAACGGATTGTGAACCTTATAAATATTATTAAAACTTTTTTTTGAAACAATTTTAAAGAAACTAAGTATTACAGTAGAAACAGGGGTTGAAATAATGAAAGAATAAATAAATACTTCTTTTAGTATCCAATTCGTTCGAATGTATGTTAAACCATGTCAATATTATTTAAACCTTCGTCCCAATATAATTTTTATACGACTAAGTATTAGTAAAAGGGATAAAAAAATAGTAATTGGAGGTAAAAAATTGCGTAACTAAATTCTTAGGCATAATATGAAATTTGTTGTAAGCTATCTAACGCGGATACATTTAGTTTTAAAAAAAAATATTCTTAACATTTTCGCTGCATAGAATATGAGAAAATGTTTATCAATCATTTTGAAATATTGGAAATCGTATGGGATGTCTTGCACATTAAGTTATTAAATTGCATCAGAAGTTTATATAAGTTTCCATAACATTTCCAGAAGAAATACGTACTTTGAAATCTACCTACGCCTGTAGACTGTGCCAGAAACGATTTTTTTTTCCTTGACAGTCAAAATATTATTTGCGCATCCCCCTCCCCCCTCCCCCTCCCCATTCTCCCTGGAGACATGTGCGAGTTGGGCTGTGTTGTAATTTTTCCGAAGGAAGTTTCCAACTTGCATTTCGTGTGTCCCGGCAAGCTGTTTTGCTGTGTGAGAGACTTGGGGACTTGAGTACAAATAACCACGTTGGTCTTGTAAGGTTGGATCATCGAATAATGTTGTAATGAAACGCCATATTAGTCTTACTCCGCCCCCCCCCCCCCCCCCCCCCCTTTTCCCCAGGAGAAGCTACACAGTGATCATTATCCGCACATTCACGGTACCATGCATCAGTTTGTTAGGAATATCCCGTGGCCCTGTCTTCAGATTGACTACGTTCCTCTTTCCTGGCCACTTCCCGTCCTTGATAGTTGTATGCAATTAACTTTTTTCTTAAGCGTTCTTTGGGTTTATTTTTGTCTAGGTCAGGCATCATAGTGTATCGAATGTGAACGAAAGGAGATAAAATTACACAACGTGACTGCTTATTTCTTTTTCTCAAAGTGGTAACCTTGAATTTGCCCTTGCTGCAACGTGGTTATTCCTTACACCTCTAGTGTCACGTTTTTGCTATCAGGCTTTGGATTATCTATAAGACTATTTCGAAATTAATTTAATGAAGAAACTTATTTCACTAATCTTGTTACGAAATAAAAGTTTTTTCAAATAAATTTTGAATCAATCTATATTTTAACAGGACTATCGCCTTTTTTGTAAAAATAATGGCACAAACATTATATAGATTAAATTTAAGTACGTAGCCACGCAAACAGCGAGATGTAATCAAATGTGATGAGCGACGACGTACAGTACGTAACAAACGTTGGAAAGTTGGCGAGTCATTTTGGTTTCGAAAGAGGAATTTCGGCTCATTGTTTTAAAGTACTTTTTTTTTCCATCTGTGCAAACTCTCTCTAACGAGCGGACCCGGCGTGGAATGCTATGTACACGTGACTATCTTGCAGTTATGCTGAACATTTAACGAGCTCATCGCAGTTAACGACGGACAAGCTAACTAACTACTTCCGCTTGCGTGTGGTATTTGCTTTTGGAGGCTCGTTTATAGAAGTCTTCTTCAATCATCATGCTTCTCTTGGAATTTACTGCAGATAACGTGCTCAATGTGATGACCCGTAAGGCTCCCAATACACGGTCTGGCGATTTTGCTAATTGTTAGACAAGATTTTATGGTTTTATTTTTAGGCAAATTTGGTTTTTTTTTTATAGGGAATTCTGTTTTATTGTTTTTAATTTTGTGAACTCTGTTTATTAATTCATAAAGACAGCATCATTTTCAACAAATACACTTTCTTGTTGCAGTAATACTTATTTATCAAAACAGTGTCATTTTGACTTTATACATATATAATAATTTGTACTGAGCATTTCAGACTACTGGGAACCATACAAATAAATCCGCAAGTACATGTACGTTTGAAAAATATACCAAAGTCTTAATGTAAAATTTTTGTTGAAATATAACAAAATCCAATCTAATTAGTACATACAGTTTGGTAAAAACCCATGCTAAATAATTTACATTCATTGCATTTAATATATTGAAATATTACGTTTTTGTAAGGAGTTGAGTTTTGATTACACATGCTGATAAACTTCATGATTTTTGGTTGCATTTAGATTATTTATGGTGTATTAGTTGGCATTTCGGTGTTATATGGTGTATATACATGCTTTTCGATGTTATTTTGGCTTTATCGCAATTCACCATACAATATTGCCCCCACTAATTACTGGTAGGAAATTAAATTCGTGCGAAGGTAGTGCGCAGACATCAGCGAATGTCAGTTACAGCTCACAAGTTGTTTCGCTTGAGGATATAGTTTTATTATTTTATTTTTGAAATTTTAATTTATAACTAAACAAGTGACAGTCTTATTGTATTCGTGAGTGAAGGTGTAACATGTCACCTAGGTAATATGTGTTCTCGTGATGTAGATACTTATGATTCGAAACTCTGACCTCGGACACGAAATTTTACTTAGAATTCTTTAAAAATGATTCCGATCGTGATAAATACACGCAAAATGTGTTTTCAATTACTTTTACGGAAATCGAATCTCACGCACTTTTCGCACTCCCTGCCGGAATCGTAAAAATATCGTGCCACCATCATGCGCAGAGAGCAGGACATTTGCTACGTCGACTATCGAACCATTCGATTAGCAGGAAAAAAAATAATTATGAAAAGTCTCCGATAAAAAGCGATAGACTTGAGAAAATAAACCCCTGGTTTGAACCTGATTTTCAACAAGGAGTTTTCTTAAAATACGTCTCATTTTGTTAAAATTATTCAAACTGTTAATACGATAACGTTCCCCTTCGTTATAATTGTGAATTTTGGTACGCGCCATCGCTATACATCGTATCACCGACGACAGAAATTTTCCGTTACACATTTCCGACGCATTCGTGAAATTACTCCCAACAAATGCCATATTACCGAGAGCTGAGATATTACACATAAAATATTATTACAATTTCGAAGATTTTAAAAGATATTAACAAACAATAAGGAAACAGCAATGGCAAGCGAGTGTTCATAAAAGTAGACTGGTTTCAAATGTAGCTCGTAGCGATCTGACTAGTCACAATGATTTTTATTAAGGATATTGGTCGCAACTAGTGATTTAGCAGACGAGTATCTCTGTTAATTTTTCACGAAAAATTCGACTCTACATTGGTTTTAGTGCTGATCGAAATATGAATAGGCATATATTCTACCGCACGATTCAATCATTTGCTAAAGTTTTGTCCACAGAATTGTTAAAATCGGCGGGTACAGACAGTAAACATGAGTTTTTTTAAAAATTTTTTTTTTTTTTTTTTTTTTTTTTTTTTTCCAAATTCACAGGGCTCAATTCAATGCTGGGTGGTTATTAGGCACAGTTGATATTTTCATGAACTAGTCACGTAATTTAAAACACTCGCTGCAGCGAAACTTGCCCGTACGAAGTGTTGCGAATTTTTGCAGCCTTTGTGTCATTTCTTCGATTCTTGATGCGTTTTATCAGTTCTGCTGGCAAGTTTTACAATGTAACGCAAGAACACAACAAATACAAGACTAAAAAAAAAAAAATAACTACGTTTTCAATTACTCGTTTATAAATTACGCAAGAAGAAAAAACTCAACACCAAGCATCGGCTAACTTTTAACCTCTTGCTTTTATGTCATGCATATCTGCCGTAGTCACGAAAACGTTTAAAGATGAAAACATAATGTGTTTAGAAGGCTAAGATTTTCTTTCCATCAAACGCCTCAAGTATTCCAATACCGCCCAGTGAAAGCAAATCACGCTTTCAAATTATTTAGAATACCGCACGTTTTCGTAAACAAAACAAAAATCAAATATCGAATGAAGGAAAATTTTTTCTACAGTCTTGAAGTTTCAAGTCTTAAGTCTGTTGATGTGTTGGAAACATAGTTCTCTTAAGTTTGTTTTCGTCCTTGCGCTCTTGCGTTCCTCATGAGCCCATCCTTGGGGGTCGCGAATTTGGTGCTGCGTAGCTTGCGTGTGTGCAGTTGGTCAGGAGTGCTGAGGTGATCCTTAATAAGGGCTATAATCAGTGTACGCAACACTTGCTTGCGTTGCTTGGTCGCGTGTGTGTGTGCCGTGGCAGTGACGACTGGTTAGTGTCTGTTAGTTCTCTTACATCATGGTCGCGGCGTCCGGTTCTCTGGATGGAAAGGAGGAGTGTTGGTCGACGTCTTGCATCGCTGCATGGACTCGCTCGTTTGCAGCGCTTCTTCCCCTTCCCCCCCCCTCCTGAAACCACCACCATACCTTTTCCTCACCGGTCTCCCAGCTGATGTTGCTCCCGCCTCAGTCGAAATTTTCGGCCGACATTTCAGTCGCCGTATCGAGGATATTTTCTGAAGCGGCTTCCCTGAAGATGACTGCCGAAACTTCGGAGAACAATTCTAGGCTTCCAGGAAAAAATTATGTCAACTTTTTACTAGGATTATTTTCCCCCTAACGGGATTGGAAAACCGCAATGTTAGGTCGTTAAAAAGTTTAACTGCAGACATTCTATCAAGTGAGCAGGATCTTCCTGTTAGCAGACGTTTGACTTTATCCCACTTTGGCCATTTTTTTAAATTTATAATACCTTTCCTCTTGTGGCCTAGAATTGTTCTTAGCCCCCGACACGGCTATAACCCACAACGTTGCCGTGAGAAGTGAGTTTTATCGGGGTACACCTGTCCATTCTACACGATTATTTCCGTCGGTGCTCCACGTACCCGATGTAAAAGAGTCTTGAGACGCAATTCATTCGTACATACACAACCCACAATCGTGGAACCTAGAAGAAACCTAATTTGTGCATTGGAATTCGGCAAATAGCCTCCTAGCCTTCTATTGAATCCCCGAATGATTTCAGATTTCTGTGGTTTTTAAAAACCACTCCACACAAATGCTGTGGAATGGTTCCTTACGATCATCGGCGTGGATACATTTACAAATTGGGGGGGGGGGGGGGGACATTCAAGTTATTCAATTGTAGAAAATGCTATTGTAATTTATTTTTTAGCTTGTGACTCTGATTTCCGCAATAGAGCGGTGTTTCCGGTAAGCATTGAATATGCCACTGGTAAAATAATATTTTGGGGGACTGTCCCCAATGCCATAAGTTGGACACATCCTCCCTGCTCCCCTCCGGATTCCACGCTCATTTCAGATTCCTTCCACGATACAATTTTTCTCCGTAGTTGTGTGTTGTTGTTTGTAATGACCTCGCTATTAACGAGATGGTCCAAGTAGGAGGCGCGCTGGTTGACTGGGTAAAACACACACCTCCCAGCGAGACGAACCGGGTTCTATCCTCGGCGGGGTCGAGCCTGGATTTATCGCAAGTGGGGAACTTGGTGGACGTTGCCGTGGCCTGTGGTTTTTTTTTTTTTTTTTCGGGTTTGCTCCCGTTTCCCCAACCAATTAATTACTTCGCTGCTCCGTACCCCATCCCACATCACTCATTCTCCAGGCTGGCCGGAACGACAGGTCTGTCCTTCGGGTCCTATTAGTGTTAGCCGGCTCTTGTGAGTGTCAGCCCCATTTCATCCACGTAGACCCTGCCTCAGGTGGGGAAACTACATGTTGAGATTCAGTTTTATTCCAAATTAAAATTGAAATTTGGTCCAAAAAAACTTTTGTAATTGCACATCTTGAGCGCATCCACTCAGCTGTGAACATGGATATTATAACCTCTGGGTTTCCGTTCCAAGTTGTCACTTACTATACACGTGGTGTGAATTCCAAGCTCAAGTATAAAAATTAAATGTGCAAATAGTAAATTTTAAAGCACAGGCCGAGTGGTGTTGCCAGCAGGAGTGAGCGACCATTCGTAAAGCCTCTTTTTTTTCTCTCTCCAGCTGATGGTCTACGCCACGTGTGCGGGACAGCCAAAAACGTTGGCGCAGTGTTCCCTCGAACCATCATCGGGCGTGGTCAAGCACCGAATTCCGCAATGTTTTGGGCGTTGAAAAAAAATGGCGACGGCGTGGTGGAAATGATTTAACTACGTCGCAAGCATGCCGTCTCCTGACAATCCCTTACTCCGTGATTGCAATGGTGATTGTGTGTGTTTCATAAAGTCGAAAACTTATAAAATTAATTTATAAGTTATAAAATACATTCCAGTAGTTAACTTCTCTATGAAACAGATTTTGCTTATGTCTTTTATATCACTGTTAAAATTATGACTAGCATTATAAGTAGGTAGGCTACATGAGACTACAACACAGTCTATGGAAGTAATGTTAGGATTACACTGGTTTCCACTTGTTTTCTTTTTCGGTACAAACTCGTGATACTTGATCAGTCAAGCGAAGAACCTTTCGGGTGTTTTGCAAGCACGGTTCACTCTGGCTGAAACTGGCTACTGCGCAGCATTGGCCGGCGCTCTACCTCAATGTTCACTATGTTCGCGATGGCGGCGGCAGGTTCCGCGGCCCGCCCACGTGACTGCGGGAGGCGTTGCTCGCTGACGCTGTGCAGGCGGGAGGCGTGACGTCACGCCCGCGCGCGCCAGGCACCGGACAAACTCCTCCCTCCCTTCCTCCCTCCCTGGCTCTCTATCCCCCCGCAACCTTCTTCCAACTTCGCGTTCTGGTGCACGCGCGAGGCCTCACCTTGACATTTCTCCTTCTGCTTGATGCTGAGTCACCTGAATGCACCTACTCTTGCTACTGGTTAAGACTGGTTGCAAATTATCCAGGGATCTTCGTTAACTTGTTAATATTAACCTCTACTACAGCCGTGGGCGACTTTCTAGCTGCTGGCTCGTTATGACCGCGCGCACATGCGGATCCAACGCTCGCTTACTTCCTTCCAGTGAAGCTGAAAGTTGGTGTATATTCTGGGTTGCTGCAGACAGGGAAATATCTGGAAAACAGAGGGAAATCAACGAAATTTTAATTACCAAGCTAAATAAGTAATTTTAATATCTACTAGTGTGATACTTTGATGTCTTAAAACCAGACCGTGTTTTATTCAGATATTCATGTGCACTATGAATTACATCTGTTTTTGTCATCAGCCAGTAGAAGAGAAACACCCAGTGACTCGAGAAATCAACTGTGTATTTATTTAATGTTTTGAAGCACAATAAAATGTCGATAGTCATTAGTATGGACACAGTCGATAATGTATTGTTTCGAATTTTGGTAATATATTGTGGTTTTAAATTACAGGCTAACAACGTTGGTTGCGTGGCATTAATGGAAATGATAACATTGCAAATTGTTCATTATGCCTGAAAATATTTTAAGATGTTTACATTTTTAAGTATAGTTGATGTGTGTTTGGATAAGTATTTTTATTTAATATATTTATCTTTCAAAATTGATGAGACAGAGAATATATTAAGACAGGGAAATTTCAGAGAAATTGTTTAAATTAATAGATTGGCAATACTGGATTTTTCTAATCTCGTACCATCGTTTCTATGATTCGTGACAGGTATTATAGTAAAAGTAAAACTCAAGTTTCATAGTTCCAAAAATAAGTACTAGTTGTACCCTGTGTGTAAACCTCAGCGCAGATATTGTTAAATTAACTATGATTTATTAAGTTTTTCCACTTCCAGTATTTTATATCTATACTAAACATTGTGTCGGACTAAGTAACCTATGCTCTGCAACTTAAAATTATCCATTTGAACTGCAATAACAGGACCTCTGAGGACTTATGAACTCTGCAACGAACTATTTATTTACTGTTTTTTTAAAAAGAAAAACTATCTTAGCGTGATTATATTTTATTTTAAAGAAGTTTTAGCTTTTTCATGCTATTGTTGACGTTCGTGTTGTGTATTATCTGCTGCGTCTGGCAACGAGGCGTTAGCGCAGTAGGACACCAATCAGCATCCTGTATTTTGATTTTAAGGATGATTAAAACTATTTGAATGAACAGTCCTTCTGATGGCGTCTCTAGTTAGATTTAGCAAAGATTCTGTACGACAAATCGTTAAGTGTAGATATACAGCTTAACATCTAGTCATTTACTGGTGCTAAACACTGGAAATAAAGTATGTGGATGTAAATAGTTAGGGTTTTACTACAAAGTATTGCGCCTAGGAGTGACATTTTATATGTGAAATGTACGCAGTAATCCACAACTATTAAGTATCATTGACAATCGAACACAAACTGTTTCAACTCATACATTGTTTATACCGCTCTCTCAACAAATTTATGATAATCAGTAAATGGAAAATTACGAAGACATAATTATTTGTGTATTAAGAGTGTCGCGTAAATAGCGCAATTGCAATAAAATCAGTATTTAACAACGGATTTTCTTATGTAACCACTGAAACTATCTAGCCAAAGCAAAATTTCTAATTTTCTGTGAATATCTTAAGTGTTTTGCTAAAACAAACTTTGACCGAGTCAACATTTCCATTCTCTGTTCGGTACACATGTGCCCAATTAGTCATCAGTTAAGGGTCCCGCCTCGTCAGGGGTGTATGTGTGTTAGTGAGGCGGGATGATAAGCGCGACACTCGATGGCATTTCTAGCGCGGTGTCGCCTCTAAGCGCAAGTCTCTGAATTGGCGCGCAGTATTTTCGTCGTCACAGGATAACCGTGAAATTTGAGCGGTGACCGCAACATTATATGGCAGAGAAATGAAGATAAAGGTGTAATGCAAGTCCCTTAAGTGCTTTTAATAATCTGTACTGGTTGTTTTACGCCTAAAAATTACTCTGAAAACATGCGTTTTAGTCATTTTAACTCTTCTAGAAATACAGTTTAAAAACATGATACAAAATTTTAAGTACTTTTCGGGCCTCAGCGAACTCTTAAATGCTTTTCGTAAACAAACCCCACTCGGATATCTTAAGTAGTTTTGAAATCGCGTTTTTCCTGAAGCACTGCGCACCGTCTGTGTGACCAGGTAGGCGGGCCCCTTAATTATCAAGAACTTCTGTAGCGATATCATATAGCTTAGTTTGCGTTAGTAAATGCACAGTTCATGAATTAAATAACTGCCATTTAAAGAGACTATAAAACAAATGATAATTCTGAATCAAAGATTATGTTCATTGAGACCTACACAAAGAGTGTATGGTATAGCACCAGAACTAGTCGATTGCCTATAAATATTGTTACCTAAAACATCTAAAATTGATTATATTTATGTATATTTCGCTACGTGTGATAAAATATAAGTGCAAATGTGTACACTAAAGGTCTTTGCAACACACACTGAATTTATGCATATCAATATAATTCCAGAAGACTAAAGTACGTATAATATAATTTTTGAAGCACAATACACGGATAGTTATACGTACAGTGTGTACATTGTACAGAGTGACGTAAACATAGTCTTCTGTCTATTACTGGGTGTAAAAACGCCACAACCAATTTCTCAACTGTTAGCAGAGCGACGCGCGTTTATTTACGAGCACTGATAACAACAGGAAGTAACACTTGACAGAGCAACAGTGGCAGAAGAATACCTTTACCATTGTTACTGATTTTGTTAACTTTAATTTGAGAAAAGTTCCATGACACGATTGAAGTGAGAAAATTGGTAAATCCTTACACTTCGCTTTTTATATATATTTTTTCGTGTGGGGGGGGGGGGGGGGGGTTAACTAATGATATACTTTAGAAGCATCGAGCAATTAGCAAGCAATTTCGCTCAATGTAGGAAATATTGTGAACTTTACGTGACGATTGTGACGATTGTTGATTGTCATTTTGGGTCATGGTGGGGTGTTGGGATCGAGCCCACAACCTTGGCCAAAAAACGACATTAACGTAGTTCTTCTGTTAACTTTAGATGCATCTTGCTATTTGGATTACGTTAGTCTCTTAGCAGCCAAACCAACCCGTGATCTTTTGCCGTTACGAGCAAACCGTTAGTTCATTAAACTGCTGCAAGTTGGCGAGTGTTCTTAACGACCACGTAATTTCGTTGTTGGCCAGTTTTGCTGTTTAAATGCCCATTGTTTTGCGAAGTGTTCTTGCGGAAATAATAGTAAGCACTTTTCAACTTCGCCACGCCACTGATCCTTTCACCTCTGTGACTGTACAGCGTAATATGCATTTGTATTTCATTTGAACCATTTACGTACGTCTAACTTTCAATGTGAAGTTGGCTTTTGCGTGACGAGATTTCCACTCATCTCGATTAACGAAGAACTGGGGAAGTAAGTAAAATAATAGCTAAGGTCTAAGTGGCCACCAATATATATTGAGTGAGAATTTATATATTTTTTTATGAAATTTGTGATATTCACATACTTTTGTAATACCATAAGAATAGTCACCACCCTCAAGTTGGTTTGGTTGGTTTGGCAGTCTTTGTGGCTTTTGTTCTAGCTCTTTTAATTGTGTCAAAAATGCAAATCTGTCGCTAGTTCAATGCCTAACGCTAAGGAGGCGATCGGGTAGGCCTATTAAAGGTGTGCGTTCCTTGTATTTAAAAATACATTGTGTCATGGACGAAACATGGACCAAAAATTACTAATAGTGTCATTAAATTTATTATGTACCTCGTCACACTCCCATCATACCGCAACTAAATTCATTTCATAATAAACATCGAGTGCTGTCATCCTCCAATACCGACTTTCGGCTGTTGATTTCGGTAGAACACAATGTGATTATAATCTTCGTAGGAACTTCAACATGTCTTGAAGCGGGTGGTTTGGTGTTGAATTGGCTGGTTTTTGTTAGGTTGGTATTTGTTACAGATTTTCGCCGCTGCATTTAGAACGTCTGAATTTTTGTTGTATATGTAGTTGGTGAATTGCAAGTGAAATCTGTCGCAGAAAAAGATACTGCTTTCTAAATGTGGTAAACTTTCATCGTTATGAGGCCGTACAACAGTCGCATAGTTCCATTCTATTACTTTTTATAGACGCTATAGCTAAGCTACAAAAATTATTCCCAGCCCATTAGAACAGTTTGCGTAGTTAGTTAGTTTCTCCGTAATTTACAAATAGTTTTGTTGATTATAAACTTTGTCACTAGCTCTTTTAGTTTGCCTTTCGTGTTTTTAACTAGTAGCACATATATTTCCCTCTTGTAGACAGTAACTGTACTTAAACTATAGGTACCTATTGAGATTACTTATGCGTTAACTTTGGAGTTCCATACCGGTTAGGTCACTTGGAAGTCCTTTCCGGTAATATCGGCAAAGTTGGCGATCTTTGAGTTTTATTATTCAGTAACTTCTTTGTAAGGCATCGGTATACACATGATCTCTGTTTTGATTTCATATAAGGGAGAAACGAAAATATGCTTCACGAATATATGTAACATTATGTACTTTGTAAATAACAAATATTTTAGTTAAAAACGTGCATATACATTTGAAATAGTGTTAAATTAAAGTTATTACAATTAAAAATTTACTGATAAAATATTATACACAAAATAAGTAATATATAGTAAGGTAAAAACATATCTTAGTTTTCTACGTTTTTACTGATGCTCTGAAGATATTTAACAATTTATTGTACTGAACAATTTTATAGTGCCTAAAGTTTTCAATATAATGAAAGGTTATTCGCTACACAATTAAAAAATATATAGGAAAGTTAAGGATTCGATTTTTATTTTGGAGACAAAAATTTTTAACCCTCAATCGTATGGAATGGTAATTTTAATTTTCTTCCATTTTCTTTATTTATAGGACCCGTGATATAAACTGAATTATAATAAGAGAGATGATTTAAATTCTGCACAAAGAGGAAACAGTTGTTTATAATACAAGAAAAAAAGGTCGACTGCTCAATCTAAATCTGTAGGGTATGAGGTCTATTGCGCGTTATAGGCTCGTCAAAGGCAAGTGTGATTAAAATTCGTTTGTGGTAGTAGCTGCCAGTAGTGCTTAAATAAGAATGCCTATAATATACAAGTACGATTTTTAGTGATGCTTACTCAAAGATTTAGTGTAACCGTATTTTCGCTACCCTATTAAAGGGAATTGATAAGAACAGAGGGACGTTATATTTGCTGTATAATGCTGTAAACAGTTACCTAGACAATAATTTTATTTCTGTTTAGCTAATTTTCCAGTATTATATTAAAAATAATTTATATGCAATAAAAACTGTGGTAACCATTTTGGCGTCTTTAGTTTCATATCTCCCTTCCTAATCTGTCCATCAGACATCTAGCTCGTATGGGGATGAACTAGTAAGTTTTTCGAGACTAAGTACACACATTGTTGTGAATCAATAATTAAATTTGTGTTAAATTCGTTTAGGTGTTGTATAACATAAAAATAATTACGTGAATAGGCCAGCTTTTTTATTTGTGATATTTATATATTCTATTTAATTTATAATATGACATACGGTAGTCTATACTTAAATATCTAAAATTAAAAAAAAAATGCAAGATGATAAGAAATATTTGTTTAGCTCGGAACCTTTGACTTCAGAGCCAGATTTAAAATTGCCCGGTTCTTTTTCTTGGTTACGATTTTGAAAACTGTCCGTAAATTCTTAAACGTGAATTCCAGACAAATTTCCTGTTACAACTTTTAATTTCGTGTATTGGTACATGTATTAGTTGCGTATGTGTGCATTATTTTTATAGTTCGTGTTTTAGATGTGTACCGGTGGATAAATTTATCACTTGAACTAAACTCATTTAGAAACTTTTTTTTCCTTTTCGCTCCGATTACTTCGGGCCTACTGAGCAGAACCGTAACGGGGACATACAGACAACCGAGGATAAAGCGATGATTATTTACAAACATTTTTTTTTTTCCCCACGACTGACTCGGCATTGTTCCGACTGCAGTACGCAACCCTCCCCCCACCACCGTGTAACCGCGGTGCTTGCGAATCGGGGACAATGGTCGCGGGCGACTTGGCGGGGGGTCCCTCGACGGGGGCACAACCAGGTCTGCTCGCGGCCTCGGGAGACGACGACGACGTCGATGGCGCAGCTGACTGGCGACCGGCGCCGCCGCGCCGCGAGTCCTGCAGATCCTTCCGAGGATGCGCAGGATACGCGGGACCGCGCCCACCTCGCCGTGCAGGACAGGTTCGCTGCTATTTTTTTATATATACCTACTTCCTTAAGGCACGTCACGGAAAAAAAAAATTATGAGAACGAATTTATACGATGCGCACGCACCAGCAGGCAAAAAAATTTCACAGGTTGGAAAAAAAAAGCTGAATAAAATTTTGTGTGATTTAAATCTTACACTTTAGTGATATTGAATACTGGTCCATATTATCAAAATATTATTTATTGTTAATATTAGTGATATAAATTGTGTTTAAAAGTTTTCAAAGTTCATTTAGATAAGTACGTTATGTTCCGGCGTGTAAAATTTGTTTGCATCATAAATTATTACAGAATTATTTAATTAATACGTTTTAAAACTAATTAGATTAAACATTCAGCATATTTATTGATTTTCATTATTAAATATTAATTTAAATGCAACTAAATTATTTTACTCAAATAAATAATTTTATAAACTTGTTTATATGTATATTTTATCATGAGTATTTATTTAACAATTTTAATTTGATTGGATTTATCCTTTACCAACCGTATTTATATCACTTCAGACCTTTAAATTTAAATTGATTAATTATTTGCATGAAAAATTAGTTTTTTTTTATTACGCCAAGTAATTATTAACTTCTAGCTTGCGTACACGTGTACACACGAAACACTGCCTGCAGATCCTCCATAGCGTTGGGCCAACCCGATGCCAGGATACTAAAACCATACAAACTGTGTATGAATGCAGGCAGCATTTTCTTTGTATTCTCCCCATACATATGCTGTAGAATTTACAGAATTTTTATTGTACGTTTACCAAAATAATCTCGGCGACTGGTTTCAAAAATAATTTCTTACTTTGTAATCTCTTTGGTTGAGACCTCTCCAACCGAAAAATGAGTAGGCTTGTATCGTCAAGGAATTTATATAAGCGTTATTATAGATGTCTATTTTTTCTGCGTCAGAAGTTTTCATATGATAATCAAAAACATTCTGGGAATAGTATAGATTTTCGGGTAATTTAAGCGGCAACGGCAATTCTTAGTTCATGAATAGCTCGGAAAATTTTCACTCCCATTTGAAATTAGTTAATTAACGTATATAGGCCCCTATTATTCATATCTGCTATAGTAGAGCCCACGGTTATGTGATTGATTTTGTCTGGTGTTCAAACTGTAGGCCTATAGGTGTGCTGGGCGCGTTGAAATCGGAAGATCAGATACTTATGTTTACAATACTGATAGTTTTTTTCGTATGCTGTATGTAACGATTTCACAAAATTGTATATTACAAAATTGTAATGTTGGTTTTAAAATTTTATAATTATAAACTTCATATTTATATACTTTAAAATTACGAACTATATTTTGACTAAAAAAAGGTAAGTTTATAATAATCACATTGGAGGGTTTGTGAGGGCGTATAGTCTGTCACATAACGTGCCTTAAAATTGGACAGTTCTCAAATTAAACCAATGTATCCTTCTGCCACAGTGTGTCACAGCAAAATGTCCGTAAAGAAACACCGTGTTTTGGAAGCGACAGTTTGGAAATGTACATCACTGATACTACTTTTAAAGTCTCGGTGTAGAATTCGAGGCAAGCTACGACACAAGCTACAAGTGAAGGATGCATGAAAGTGAATTGAAACTTAAAATAGCGGATTATAAAATTACGAAGTGACTAATTCCAACACAGCCTCGTTGTGGCTCGCCCCTTAACCGTTGAGCTTTCATCACAAGTTGTCTCCATTACTGCTGTTTTAATCAATTGTCTTACGTAATATATTTAACCTTTTCTTAAAACACATTATGGGCTCCGTATTTGAATTTTTCATGCCAAATAATTTCAGCGTTTAAGAAGTGAAATATGAAGCTAACAAAATGCTGCAAAATATGCTGCAAACTTTACTTGGCTAACCATGTTCTGGACATCTTATTAACGCAATTTTTATTGAGGCCTAATTTTGTATTTATTCAAGTCAATTTCTGAACTGCTTTACTAAAACGAATTTTGTTTTGATTCAGTCCTACACGCCATACAGACTCTTTTACACATAATTATTTTCAGTCTCCGGACAATTATTTTGGTGTTTTCACAGAATTGTTAGTTAATTTTTTTTTCAAGTTTTTTCTGTGGAGTCAGTTAAAAATTGCAGAATGATCTTTGACTGAGTGGTTAGTTTATGTATTTCCTCCCTCCACCCATAGTTGGGTAGAACATAAAACTACTTAAGTTCGGATATAACCTACCACATTTTAAATCAGCTTATTAAAGAAAAAGTATTAACGCATAAGTTACGGTTATTATCGTCGGTGAACATTAAGGTAAGGTTAGGCGTGCATGTTTGCAAGTGTCACAGCTAGGCTTGATGGATTCGGGCCCTCATCAGTGCAGTTTAAAATCTGCGGAGGGATTCTAAATGTGTTTGTAGATGAAACAACTGAAGATCAGAGGTAATTTATAGGGAAAAAAAGTCAAAATGGCTCCGTCTTAACTGATTCGTGGTGTTCAACGGTAAGATTTTACTAACGTAGCAGAAGTTTTCACTTAATATTTAATAATTACCTAATTTATAGCGGATATAAAGCTTTTAGCCTCATCGCAGTTAACCAGTTGGCAAACTACACAAAAATCACTATACATAAAATTACAATTTTAAACCTAACTTACCTAATCTAATAACATAAAAACTTAATTCCAGACTTTATAAACGTTAAACTGCAAAAAAAAAAAAAAAAGCAATAAACATGAAATAATTAAATATAATATAAAAATGGTACAGAAGGTACACATTACACGTATACTTGAACGTCTGCCAATAAAAATTAACCCGGCTATGTTTCTGGAATAGTTGGTGACACTGAACGATGTCTTTAGCAACCTCACGTTTGAGCAGGGTTTATAACTGACGCAACAAGTTCAACGACGACGTTTTCAAAAATGCAACGCAAGCATTAACCAACTTTCAACTTCTTTATTTCAACTTGCGTTTCTGGCTTCCATATTTGAAGTGGAGTTATAAAAAAATACTTTTAAAGACGTAGACGCTATTTACATAGATAATTATCATGAATTAACATTCGAAGCCCGGGAGTTGCGTGGTTTCTATACTGTTTTACAATTTTAAGTTGTATGGTTGGTGCTGTTCGTGACTTTCGTGCGTTATAAACGACAGTGATTTATTGCGTTGGTTGCGTGGTTGCGAACCTTGCGTAGTTTATGAACCCGTTCTTAAAGGGGGATTATGCCTTGTCATCTTGCAATTACAAATATTTTGATATCGCTTGCAATGAAACTTCGTGCGTTTTTTTTTGTGACATTGCTCAGGTCATAGCTTTGGCTACTTGTTGAAGTCTATACTTGTGAACTGATGTAAGTATCATGTTTCTAGTCGCCCGCGAGAAATTTGTGTTTGCAAGGTATAGAGAGGGTCTGGGAGATATGATTTATGCCTTGACATGCCACAAATTGGGATAAATAGTTTAAAATTAGAATTATTGAAAAAACAATATGGGAGAATCCAAGATGGCGGGGCGTAATCCGCCCTTAAAATTGGAGTGTTTTCGACTACGCTCGCGGAAGGCCTCTTCCAGGCAGAAGCGGTCTAGTGTCTTGTCGCGTGGGGTCTGGCGCGCAGTTGGTAGCGGAGAGGGGCGGGAGGGAGCTGCCTGTATAAACAGTTACCTCGTCCGGTCAGGTTCAATGACTGGCGGCTCGGACTGGCCGACTGACTCCGCCCGCAGCGTCACAGCGTCAGCCCCGTGGAATGTTTGTACGTATGTATGTGTGTGCGCGCGCATGTGTGTGTGTGTGCGGATATCGGGCGCTTTCCCTCTCTCCGTGCGTCCCTCAAGCCTCCGCGACCGTCTTCCTCGTCTTCGGCGCGTCTCGCCGTTGGGGCGTGTGAGCGAGTCTTGAAGTACTCGCCAGTGATGTGTAACACGTAACCTCGGAAATTAGCAAATTCATGTGTTCTCATGTTGCGAACACACTTATAATACGAAACTCGAGCACGAACTTAAACGTATAATTCTTAAAAAATAACACCGAGCGTTATAAATGTACGCTAATTGTGTTCTCAACTACATTTCTGGACGCGAATCACACACAGTTTTCGTACCCGCCGCAAGAATTCGCTGCCGGAGCAGCTGCGTCGACTGACGAATCATTCGATTTTCAGAACGAAATTCTAAACTATATAATGAAACTAAAGTTTCAATTAGGTTTTGTGAACTTTTGTTCGCGCCGTCCGCCACTGAAGGCAGCACCACGGTTGTTACACCTTTGCGTTACTTTACTTCCGTCGCATTCTCGAAAATAGTACCACGAAATTCCGTATACCTAAAAACTAAGATATTACACATCAAAAACTATTGTTTATGAAAATCTTTTTTAAACGATTGTAAGTTTTAAACTTCAAGGCGTGTAGATTCCGCGCTCACTGAGAATACTGCAGACTTGCGCCATTACTGCGCGCAGAGGCCCTGATCGCCAAGAAAGAAAGTATATTTCAAGGGACCTATAATGTTTGAATAGTTGCAGTAGTACACCAACCATTTCGTTTGTGAGCGTCCATTGTTAACTCGTGACGCACCGAAAACTTCGGCAATTAATAAACGCATGCCTATTTTGGAGGTTTTTTTCTTAAGTAAGACAGTGCGTCGTTTTCTTCTTATACTGCGTGTCCGAATTTCTGACAGCTTTCGTTAAGACTAGTTCGTTTTTGCTAGTTCTGAACATGTCAGCTAAATGCCAGAAATAACGAGGGGATCATTATTACACTGTATTCCATTTATTTCGAACACACATGTTTAGGTCTTAAGTAATATGTAAGTATTTTCTGATAGTCCAGATACTTAAAACAGTATTTTTATTTCATTAAATTAAATGGTTAGTAATACTTATAGGTGATTTTAAATGCATGTTTTAAAACACTTCAAATTTGTGAGATAGAGATAGGAGCAAAGTAAGTTTTTTCACTATCAATTTTCCTACGCTTAATTTTTTATAGATTTAAATTTTAAATTGTGACTACCTATTTTTTTTTTTGCTGACCATTTAGCTGGTTTATGTATTCCTTCGGGGGGGGGGGGGGGGGGGGACGCGATATTATTTTAGTTTCTCTCGCTATAGTATAAAAAAATCCGCTAACGCTGATTTGCTGCTAGACTCCTATGTGATCATTGGTTCCAGAGGGGAAAGACGTGGCACGGTAAGACATGTGGGGGACATTATCCACCCCTCGGAGCTCGGAGAGGTGGTCACTCCAAGAAATAATCATTCGGACAAATAGTATACACCCTATCTTACATAAATTTTTCTGACGTGACAACGTCTAATAAATCGATGAAAGCCGGCTGCACGCACGAAAAAGGATGACTCATTGTCCCGTTATGCACATTGTCCCGTTACGCACATTGTCCGGATACGCTCATTGTACGCTTGCGCCGCATCTATCTCTCTTCCACTCGACTGGAACAAACATCGATTTGACTTTTTCGAGGCACATTAAACTTGAAACACTCCCATTAGTTTACTACTTTTCCTATCATCGTCCTATCCTCAACAGAATAACACAGATTGGAAGAAGTTAAATAGCTAACATGTATAAAAGTTATAGTTAAAATAATCTGTTCGTTAAAGTAATAAACATATTTGAATTGATGAGTGCAAATAAAAGTTAATTTATCAATTACATTGTAGATTTCATTTCACTCCTCCTTTGTATGCATACAAAATAGTGATAATTCAATAAAAATTATTCAATTTTATTCATAAAAGTATGCAATCATTTCATCAATGTTTTGTTATGACGTTGTCACGTTCAGCTATCGTCCGTAAACCGACTTCACAGACAACCAATTTTTTTTTTGTAAATTAGTAGTTTTATCTCGCTCATAGCGAGAGGAAAAAAAAATCACGAGGAGTTGTGCAAGATGCAGTTACCACACACAGTTCTTGCAGCAAATGATCGAAACTCCGCACGTAGATAACGGGAGGACGGAGATGACCGTTGGCGTCGTCTCGCAAACAAATGAGCGCGCCGAGTGTCCTTGGACGACGGGAGTTTTTTCGGACGTCCTCGGCAACTCCCGCGTTGCGACACGCCGCCGAATACGGCGGGGCGGGCTTCGTGCCTGGCGTTGTAGACGGGCTTCAGTGGCGGGTGTAAGAGTTTATTTCGCGAAGGGGTTTGAAAAGAAAAAAACAATTATTTTAAAAAAAAACTTATTTCAACAAGGGGTTTTGGACAGTTCATTATCAAACTCAGTATGCACCGCTGTTTTTGTGGTATGTGATTTCACGTCACTTTGCATCATCCTAAATAATCTTTAAAAATTTATGGGACGGGGTTTGTCCCAACTATCCCCCCCCCCTTTTTTTTTTCCTGCCAGCGCCTCTGACGGGCTAGTACGGTCACCACGTGTCCAGAGCTGTATGTAGACACGCAGGACTTTCGTGGAAAAGGAAGGATGAGGCTAAATTCCTCGGATCTGGGCACCATAGTCCCGGTTGAGGTTTGAATTTTTTTTTTTTTAAATCCGTGACTAAAATTGTCTATTGCTAATGTAATGCATTGGAAATCGTACTAGTTATGCGATACGCACATATTACGTTTACAATTATGACCGGTAACGTTTTAACTCTTGAATTTATATATATATATATATATATATATATATATATATATAATTTTAGGGTCTTAAAAGTTGCACATTAAGTAATGGGTATGGGGTCCGACAGAATTATTTGCCTCCCTCACCTTCTTCATATGGGTACTAAGTAGTTTCTCTCGACGGCTCTGCAGGCATGTTTTTGTAGTTTTATTGAAAGGCGTTCTTTGAATAGCTAGCGCGTTAAGTGCCCATTGAAATTTATGCGAATTTGGTTGGACGATTGACTTTTGAACAACCACAAAGTCTGTATCGGTCTCGCTAGGGAGTTGAACATCGGCTTCCTGGGGCAGTGAGCACACTAAGGTCAATGCTTGGTTTCATCTTTATGGCATTGCGATGGTACGACCATTACGAACTGACAAGACTAGTTTTGCCCCCCCCACCCTTTTCCGATTTGACCTTCGCCAAAAGTCTTCTTTCAGAGATATATTCCCATTGAAGCCACTAGCACACATTTTGTTAAATGCATGTCATAATGCATCCTAACTATAGTTTTGGGTCTTCATAAATCCGAATACTGGTAATTTTAAGTGTGCCATTTTAAACATAATCTTAGATAGTCATGCCATAGTTTGGCATTGTATAGTGCACTCCGGCTGGACTCAATATTTTGGAATCACTTAAGGCCTTTTTTTTTTTCAAGAAATGCACAGTATCATATCATTAAAAATGTAGCCCGTCCATCTTGCAACCAATAACGACAGCTGAAATGCTGATACTAAAAAAAAAGCTTAGCCCAAAATAACTTTGTTACTTGTACCCGCTGTTAAATGTTGAATGGGGATCAGTGCATCAATAAGGGGTTTGCTTTTTGAAGTGTGAATTCTTTGAAGCTAGGGGTAGGGTAAGTCCAGGAGTGGAGAGCTAGATCGCAGTGGGAGGGAGGGAGGGAGGCACATGAGTGGGTTGGTCTATGGTATGTCTTCATATACAGCACAACATGCTTACTTGTCATTTACACGAATTTACACCGCGGTATACCTGCATATAACTTGTTAACGATATTATAACTTTCACGTTAATGTAAATTTAACGTTATTGTACCTTCTTTGTGAGTTAATCGTACGTTCTTGTTCGTTACGTTGTTCCTGTTATCTGTAAAGCGCGGGGGCGCCCACGCGCCCACATGTTCGGGAATCCACTGACCCTCGTGCTCGTGACGGGACGGCTTCGGGAAGCCTTCTTTTCACAGACGACAGAGCCAAAACCCGAAGTTCCCCGAAGTTCATGCTTTTTTTTCCCGTATCTTTAATGTAGCTATCCTAACCAAATCAACCGTCCACAATGTTTCAAAGTATTTATAATGTAGCTAACCTAACCTAATTGACTTTTAGTATTTTATCAACACCGCCATATTTATTTACAATGAACGAAAAAAAAAAAAAAAAAACACGAAGATGTACGATCGGGCGTTTGGCTCTCTCGTCTGTGAAAAAAAGGCTTCCCGACGGATTCAGCCCGGGGGCGCTGGGGTCGCGGTAAGAGCGGCCGGAAGTGAATTTCGCTAGGGACTCGGGCGGCGGTGAAAGTGGCCGGCGGCGGGTCGCTGGAGCGCGCCTATTCTCGGCCGCGCTTACTTAACCTGAGTCGGTCCGCACCCAGCCGCCATTCAGTCCCCGAGCCTGCACGCTCGCTCGTGCCACCTCGCGGACAGGACAAGACATACTATTTGCTTTTTTTTTTTACGGGAAATTCATTTATTTATTGTTTTATGTAAAGTGGCGAAGCTACGGGCGTACCGCCTTTTCTTTACACTCAACCACACACACCTTTTTACTAACTAGGTATGTATATGCAGAATAAACCTGATAAATATCGTAGCTTATACAACCCAAAAATTGTCACAAATGCATTTAAATTAAACATGAATTAACATATCAGTACAAATATTACTATTTTAGAGCATTTCAAATGTGGATGACGTAACATAACATAACTACCCTTTCATTTGAGTTTACTTACGGATGAGGGGGGGGGGGGGGGGGAAGGGGAGAACGAAGTCCTTTCTTGCGGGAATTACAACACGCATCGTGTAACTAACCTAACCAGCTTATCATGTTAGTTACGATAACCTAGATGTACAAAAACCTCCCATCCCTACCTCCCCCTCCCCCCACCTACCAAAAAAAATTCAACAAATTTTGGCGAGAATGTTATTCGTCCATCACAACTAACCTAACCTAATCGAATTAGGTTTCCTTCAGCTGATGTATCTTCTCATCCTGGATTCACTTATTAGTAATAATGGACTTGGATTGTTAGCTCATTCAAGATCATTATGAACTAACGTTTTCGAAAATGGGATGATGGAAACCACAGTTGTATACGTTGCCCGGCTGTGGAAAACTAAATTAGCATCCAGCGAGTGACCATAGGGCTAATGTATGAAATTTTCTACTGATTCTTAATACATTCTAGTAAATCACAAGTATATAATGGGGGAGTTCGTGAGAACGGGGAATAAATGTAATGGGTGGTAGGGAGTGCTAAAACGAGCAATTTTTTGTTTGGAACACGTGTCCGGAAAAGCAACACAGGCGCGCGCGCGGCACGGCAGCGCGCAGATTTGAACTACGCTCCCGTCGAAGCACAATCCCGGTGGCTCGGAGGATGCGCCGCCGACGGGGACGCACCACAACGCCGAACGTACAATAACGCCGAAAACCATAACGCCGAACGTACAATAACGCCGAAAACCATAACGCCGAATGCCAAATTGACTACAACGCCGACAGCTAGAAATCTGCTGTGTACCACAACGCCGAATTACCACAACGCCGAATTACCACAACGCCGAATTACCACAACGCCGAATTACCACAACGCCGAATTACCACAACGCCGAATTACCACAACGCCGAATTACCACAACGCCGAATTACCACAACGCCGAATTACCACAACGCCGAATTACCACAACGCCGAATTACCACAACGCCGGAATACATTAACGCCGAAAAATGTCATTGCAGGACTGCCACAATGGTTAGGTTAGATAAGAGGTTAGGTTAGGTAAGGTAAGGTAAGAGGTTAGGTTAGGTAAGGTAAGAGGTTAGGTTAGGCTAGGTAAGGTAAGAGGTTAGGTTAGGTAAGGTAAGAGGTTAGGTTAGGTAAGGTAAGAGGTTAGGTTAGGCTAGGCTAGCCTAGGTTAGGTTAGGTTAGGGTACATATTTCGGCGTTGTGGTACACAGCAGTTTTCTAGCTGTCGGCGTTGCGGTCAATTTGGCATTCGGCGTTATTGTACGTTCGGCGTTGTGGTATTTCGGCGTTGTGGTATTTCGGCGTTGTTAACGACCCGCCGCCGACGTGTCACGTGTAGGCGGTCTACGTGGCGGAGAAGTTTGCGAGTTGGGTCAGCTGCAACAGCGACCAGCTGTTTCGTCGTGCAGCGCGGTGGAACGGTCGGTTGTCTGGCTCTGGCCGGTTAGCGCAATGTTGACGGTTCAGTGATCATTCCGCTGGCGCAATCGGGTGTCGCCTCAGCCACTGGAGCGGCGACTGTAGCGCCGGGAACTTGGGAGTTGCGCGCCTCTTGTTCGCGCCTGTAACTCGTCGAGGTTTCTTTTCCCGGACATTGTTCATCAACAAAAAAAAAACTTTTCTTTTTTCGGCTTCCCCAACTACTCGTTATGTTCGCGAATATTCTGTGTATATCTATATACTAAATGCTATTTGTAAAAAAAAGTTATGTAAGTATTCATAATCATACTTATATATTTACATTTTAAAAATTCATTCATAAATTCCTGCAAATAGAAAAAAACAAAAAATTAAACAAGACATGTGAAGCAGAGACTTAAATAGTTGTTTGATCCTACAGTGTGTTTTGTATCAAAAGTTACAAAAGTCACTTGTGTGAGACTACATCGGAATGAGAGGTTACAGAAAGTACACTGACATTAATTATTATACTGGACATCAGAGGGAGAACTGCTATGCCTCCTAAAAAACATGGCTTTGACATAAGTGTTTAATGCGAAATGATCATTTTGTCAGTAGCGTAAAGCTCCTAATAAATTCACTCAAATATAAACTTATTTGTAAATCCCTATGTCCCTGAAAATCCACAATTGGCTAGAAATTGATTATACACGATGAAAAGAATAAGTATACAATTTTTACTTGTACATTAACACATACTACTTACATGCGCGTAAAAGCCAGTAATGCATGTTTAAATAACCATTTTTTGTCACTGAAACCATTTTCAATGAATACACTTTGGTTTATTTTAATTTTGTTCCAAGGCGAGACAAAATCTTTCCTAGATGCGTATTACTTTTTCAATCGTCATAAATAATAAGCCAAAAAAACTGTTGGGGGGGGGGGGGGGAATGAGGCAGCAAACTTTAAAACCTTAATTATCTCTAATTATAAACTACAATGAAAAAGATTGTTTAAAAACAAGAGTAGTTTATTTGCGAGAAGCAAATTTTAGCGTTAGAAGAGAATATGAGTGCACAGAAAAGTTTGTTACGGAAAAAATGCAATTAACGAGGCAGAAGCTACAAACTTGGCTGTAGTCATTGGTGTTTAGTTTTGAATTCATTGTTGGGAATGACTTAAACTTTTACTTTGTCAGTAGACACCTATAGTCTTAGAAAGTAATCTTAAACGCAAATCTACAGTATAAAATTAAAAATAAAACGTGAGCGAGTTTTTCAGTACACGCCAGTGATGTGTAACAGTTCACCTAGCAACAAGCAAATTCATGTTTTATCCTGTTCCAAATGCACTTTCGATACGAAACTCGGGCACGAAATTTAAAGTACAATTCTTCAAAATAATGCTGAGCGTGATAAATATACACAAATTGTGTTTTCAACTAGATTTCTGGACGCCACACGTACTTTCCGCACCCGCCGCTATGATTCGCTATGTAATGAAACGGCTCCTATAAAACCAAATAAGTCGTAAAAAAGACTAAACCCCGGATTTGGACCTGATTTCCGACAAGTAATTTTATTGAAATACTGCCCATCTTGTTGAAGTAGGTTCGCACTATCCGCCACATATATCAGCACCGTGATTATTACACCTTTCGTTCCTTAACTTCCTTTGCACTCACGAAATTACTCCTATCAAGTGTCGTATACCGAGAGCTAATATGTTACAAATTTAAATAAACGTAATTTTATAAAACTGTTGAACCCAATGCATGGTTTTTTTGGTTTCTGTATCTCTCCCTTGAGAGGATTTTTACTCAGTTTCTGTTGTGCACCATGAGGCTGATTCTTTTAGTAATTCGGGCGATGAGAAAGTTAATTAAATTAAAATATATATATATAATATGGAAACTGTTTAACGACTAGCACGTAATATGAGTTTAACACATCGTTTTTACTGTTCGTAGTAAGTGTTGTAGATTTTTAAAAAAAACACAGCTGGGTACTGTAGACTTCACCACACTCAAGGCTAGTGGTGCCTGTAACCTTGAGGCCTGCGATTGGTTAACACAGCACGTCCGCGGATCCGTACTAGCCAAGGCCGGGTAAAGTTCCACTCTGTTAAAGGCACGTTTGCTTATGCAAAGTACTGTCGTAAATGAGTTTACTTGGTAAAATTGCTTCTATACATGCAACGCGCGAATCCTTGCGCTTTGTGTTGAAGAAACTACTCTTAAAAAAAGAAACCTCGTTTGGAGATGGAGGAAACTTAAGTATTCTTTTTAAATCGTGATCTTATATCGGTATGTAATTTAGCGGACGTATTTTAGTCAAATTTATAATGTTGATCCAGATATCGGGGCCTACCGTAAACCTACATAAGTTGTTAGTGGGATCTACTACATATGAAATACACCGGTGCCCACTGCAGTTCAAAAACTTAAGACAGTGGATTTAATACAATTCTTTAGACATATTCCGTTGCAGTTTTCCTCTTTTTGTCATGAAAGAACTTCAAGAAAGCTTTGTTGAAGTTTTAGCATGACGAGATGTGCAAAACTGCAATGGCTTATGTTCAAATAATTGTATTAAATTAAAATTACTCATTACAAAAATCATTTAAAGAACATAGATATATGTCTGTATGTTTAGTACGTTTTGTATTTCGTTTCCACCTAATAACTTATTTGGTTACGTTTGTATAAAATAGTTATTAATCTTCTTATGTGTTTCTATAGAAGTATAAATGGGAAAAATTTCCTGTTTTTCAGAAATATTTTCAGTAAGTTACCGGAAACTTTCTACTCTACCGGGAAATTATTCTGGCGAGGTATCTCTTGGAGCTTGAAACTCACGATGTGTGTTTGTGTGGCATGTACTACTATAAATTGTCTGAAGCGGGGCGAAAATAAATGGAATGAGATTCGTAGATGTTAGTTCGAATCCCCACGAGAGCAGTTCCAGCTGACTGTGAACAGTAGGCGCGGATTGTACTGGCTACCGTTCACAGTAGCACCAGAAAGTCGGAAAGTTGATTTGCCAAGGAGTTTAAGTTGTGAGGGCCTGGAAAATGGGCCGTTGCGCGATGTGGGGGGGGGGGGGGGGAGAAGCTGTCGGAGGTCCTTGACCTACATCCTCGTCACGCGTGGCGAGCGGCTGCTGAAGCTGAAGCTGAAGCGGTCTAACGTGGTCATAGCCGTATCTTTCAGCTGCGTGGTTTGTTACTCCAATAGTTACTACGAATAATTGCATATATAGTATGTACACAAAATAATGTTCCAGTTATAAATTTTAATAGTATCACTTGTAAGTGTTGTTGTGTTTTGTTTCAAGGTCACAATTAAAGTGTAACTCGAAACTGTTTTAGATAAGCGCATGCGCGAATACTGTTTTTCTTTTTGTTTTCTCGCTTGCAGAGCCACCTTTGCAAAATGGCTACTCCTGAGCGTAAAGCGTTTTGTGTTCTGCAATTTGCTAACAGTAAATTCAGTTCTATGTGATTTCAATTCTGTGTGTGTTTCGTTCAAAGTTTGTGTTCCCCCATGTGGCAAAAATATCCGCCGATGGTATAGGCAATTCGAGATGATAGTGTTCTTTTTCGCTGGCCTCCGCGTTCACCTAAAATAACGCCATGTGATTATCTTTCATAAAGCCCCAAAGAAAAAAATAGTGTTACGTTCTTCCGCTACCAAATGATTTGCCAGAGTTTGGACACAGAATTGAAGAGGCTATTGCTTCCGTTATTACGGACTTGTTAACCAAAGTGTGTGAAGAATTGGTTGTGTGTGTGTGACTTATAAACAAAGGTGCACGTATTGAATGTTTGAAAGAAAAACCAGGTTATTTTAACCGTCAGTTTGATGTATGATTTGTTGTAAAATAGTCTAAATGAAACTGTTATAATTTACCTTCGAATCTTGGACAATTTTTATGTACATTATGTACTTATAGTTGTGACTATACAGACACTTTAAAAATATTGTTCCAAGAGTGATATGGCGTATGTTTGAGATGAGCTGCCTACAGACAACCGAGGACATTCCGTTCTTGGACGGGATCCGCCCCGCTAAGCCGCTCAGTCGCCAGCCAACGCACGCCGCTACGCGGGCTGCAATTGGCACCTCGCAAATCGCTTTCAGCGGTGGAAAGTCATCGCGCTCGGTTGGGTCTCGTACAAGGACGGACGGCGCTATTAGCGGCCGAGAAAGTTCTCGGGAAAGCCACGGGCGAACTGGGCAGCCCGAATTCTTTTGTGGTGCGAATTGCCAGCCGTGGACCTTGTGGGGAGAGGGTGAACAATCTGGGATATGCAGCTTGCGTATTCTAGGTAATAGGAGTTTGGCGTGGAAATTTTTTTGATTGATTACTCATATTTGGGGAATTTTGACTGTGGTTGTCCCTTAAGCTTAACGTTTCACTGTAACCACAAATGGTGGCTAGCCTGGAACTTTAATGGTCTATGTTACAAAAAGACCACTTAAGAATGTCCGAAAATGGAATAAGTGTATTAACTCAAAAGTGCTACCTTTTTTATTTCAAGGCTTTTTTTTAGATAAAACGAATTTAACGCATACAACCCTTTGGCATATATGTATATATAGTAATTTAAAAATTACTTTTACCTGGTTTTAGTCCAAAATGTTACATAGACTATTTCCAGATAGCCAAATTTGTGTATGCATTAGGTGACTCCAAATCATTCCAGAACACACCAAAAAAAAGACGTAAGTTTAGATGTACAGTAATACTAGGAAATGAAAAGAGTTGTCATGAACGAAAAGATTAAAAACTTTTTAGTAATCAGAATGGTTTATGGAGTCTTTTAAGAACTCCAAACAGCAAAATTGTTTTGAATAGTTCAGGAAGATATTTTGTAATATTTTAAAGATCTTCCCCTCAAAAATAATGTAAGATTATATTTTTATATAATTTATTGTTTTAATCACCACAAATGGGTGTTACGAAAGTTTACATGTGAATATACGGAATTAGGTTATCTTTAATTTAACGTCTATCAATAAGACGATAACCTTTGTTTGAAGTTTCTACAATTTAATATGTCTGAAGAATCTCTTTTTTGAATAGGTACCTGGAAAGACGCCAACTTAGTTTCAACGAAATGTTAAAAGTTCAGTAATAATTCTAATAATCAACATATACTTGAAATTTACTACAATGAAGATATTTTGTGTGCTGTGTAACTAATGTAACAGTGAACTACCTATCAGTGTTGTGTAAAAAGAAACCACAAAATTTTTCAGAAAATCACAAACGAATATTTCACAAAATATGAACAAATCTAAACCAATTGTAAACTACAGGAAAGGTAATGTCCTTATTGCCATTTCTTTATCTATTACAAAAAATTGAAAATTCTAATATAATCACTCTGTAAATGATATATTTCAAATATTCAGAACAATAATTAAAGGCGAATAAATTAATTATAACATTATAAGATTAACTAAAATCAAGAGGTGAAAACTAACTTAAACAAAATTACTACTGCTCATTGTAAGCACTAGTTTGAAACTCTAAACTTTGTTAGACCCCTGGGCTTTTATAAGTTAACGCACACGCAAATAATATCAATGAACTATTTGTTAGTGTCTACACATTTAAGAAAAAATGCTACTATTTAACAGTGAATTAAGTTATGGTAACAATTCCAAAAAAATACTACAGCAAAGAAACCACAAAATATGTTGGAATTACATTATCATAATTGAATTTTACATTCCGTGTCGCAGTTAGTTTACGTACCATATGTCTTAGTTTTGGAGTTTCGGGTATCCTTCATTACAAAAGATTAGTCCAACTATTTCAGCAGATAGTCGTTGGTTGGTTGTAATGGGTTAAATTCTCAGATGCAGTCACGGTAAGTCCTTGAAGAAACGAAATCCAAACAGTTCACCACTCGGAGGATATACTCTCATCTGTTAGGAATCTTGACTTGCTCGCCTTAGATGCCACTTTTCATTACATTTGCAAAACCTCCACTATCGAAGTCACAAGTTCGCGTTCATTCAACCAGTCCCAAATTTAAGTAACTTCGCATATTTCTTCAGCACAAATCATTTAACGATTCCAAAATAATTAAATTTGCATACTTCCTCAACATGGCTTCATTTGGTGATATAGTCTGGCTATGCAATATTAAATTTTTCAGTATGTGGTTGATATTCAATCTTGTTATAATAGCTATATTACATATCTCGTAGAACTTTAGCAACAATATTTCAAATGACTATTTAACCTTTCTCATTAAGGTTTTGCTAATTTTCTGCAGTCCTCAGAATTATCAGTATCCCAAATTTCAGGATCTTAACAAAATGTGAGCTCTTAACTCACGGTGGCCACTACTCAAACTTCTCTGACAGTTTAAAATGATATCTCATCCTCTTGAAGAAATTGTTTAACAAATCAGAATCTGAGTTATAAAATTAAATGATTTTTAAAGCCGTATAAGAACATAATTGGTCTTTTTTTTATACAGAAAACTGTTTTAAAATATTATGCATAGGAAGAAACGTCTGAGAAATATTATACCTCTGCCTTATTTGATTAATTTACGATATTAAAATATAAGATTTTGCTATTGTAAAGCTTGCTACTGTGGGTTGTTAATGGAAACTTCAAAAACAAAAATTTAAAACAAATAATTTCGATTGAAAATAATTATTAACTTTCAAATTCATAAAGATAAAACCAAGAAAATTTGAATAAATATTGAAACTTTAATGTGTATTTATTCTAGTCATGTGGCTTAAGACAGACTATTCTTCACATAACTAAAAAAAATCCATGTAAATGAGTACCTAATTCAAAACATTGTTAATGCGATTGTTATAATTTTTCTCTTTATGTTGAGGATTTTTATTTGTATTATTTAGGCATATTACTGGAAATTTCCTTAAAAGACATTTTGGCAATAAACTTGGTTTTACGTCGGATCTTGTGTGTTTAGTGAGATATAATTTTGTGGCATGCGCTCGAAATTAATATTTCGGTGGTTCCTCGGCAATTTTACTAAATTAATTTAAAACTTGGCCAGACGGCTTGTGAATTTGTCAGCTAAGTCAAGTCTGCATAGGTACTGTACTCCTTACGGTGGTTCATTTTCCCTCGGAGATTGCGTTGCCAGACTGGCGTGTGTTATGTACATTCTGGTGCGTGGCAAAGTTCTCATCAGATAAGTTCCGCCTGTGAAGTTACCTGCGTAATACAGTGGTTACATCACCACCAGACGATGAAATTTCGCGCCATTCATTTCTTCTGTACTAGTTAAAATAATCATTACTGCCATCTCACGAAATTAAATTTTTTCTAAGGCTTGGGGTGCAGTGTACAGTTAAAAAGTCCGAGAACCAGTGACTTTTCTTCCTGTCAAACGTTCGCTTTCAACGCCTATTAAAGTTGGTTGAATGTCTTATGAGTTATGACGACACCTAAAACTCAACTAATGCAGTCATGCTTGTTTGACAAGTTGGATAACGCGAGTTTCCAACTATTTTGTACGTTGGATGTTTGACGGAGTCGGCCAATAAGAATCGTACTGAGCGAAAACTGAATTTGCTTGCGTTTCCGTCTCGACAAATCTTCAAAATATCCAAAGTTACACGGGAGTAGAGATAAAAAAGGTAAATATTGAAAATAATAGATCTATAAAAATGTGTTAACTTTTAAAGATAGGACATTCATTTTGGTATGCAGAAAGTGTTCATGTGATTGAAAATATATATCGGTTGTCTATTTCTTTACTTTTCAACAAAAGTTAACAGTTAATCCTGCACTGTGATGTATCATTTTAAATTTAAAATAATATTAAAAATGAAAAGTTTGAGTTATCTCAGTCCAATTACAAATTTGCATTGTGTGCCGGGGTTTAAAATATGTTTGAGGTTAGTTATCCAACTTTGGAGAAATTGAAAACTACATCGTCCAATATAACACTTCACACTTTGTGTTAAAATTTCATTGGAGACTAAAATTTGATAGTGTAATGGGGGGAATTTCGTTCGGAGGGTCGACCACACCGTCCGCCCTTGACCTCCGACCACTCACGTGTTCGACTCACGCGATTGCAGCTTTCTCCGTGCGCATTGTACATTCCCGGCAGTGAAAGGAACAGTCTTTCAGGAAGCTGACCTCCGCGTCGTAAGTAACGAAGCCTGCTGCGCTTCCTTTTTTTTTTTTGTGCGTATATTCTATACTCACGTCTCGCAGCCGTGCGATAGTTTTTGTTCCAACTCTTGGACACAACACACAATACTCAGGATAACGTTACGCCCAATGTGGCGCTGTAAGAAATGTTATGCGCTCAACACATAGTGAAACCTATAGGTTCGACAGAGGACAGGCTCCTCGTTACGTTTATATATGCTTTATATTGTCACATAGATTATCACAGCGACCCTTGATTTTCCTTAAAGGGCGTTTATGTAGTCTCCAGATATATCCTATAATCGTTCAGTCTCTTACATTACGTTAAGTTGCAGTGCAATGTACACTGCATTAAAAGAGGAGAGATATAAACCATAATGTGCCACATTGGTTAAACAGTTTTTGCGCCATCTCAATTTTTTTTTATCGTTTATTTATGAAATTTTTCTTTAAGACAAGAATCGTAGAGAGATTTACGAAGACTTAACGTAGTGTGTGTTGACACTAAACGCAACACAAAACGCCAAATGTAGCAACCACTCACTATTAACTTAGGCATTACATTAAATTATATACTATGCTTCAACGAAGCCATGTTTTTATGGCTTAAAATCTGTTGAAATCAATATGGCGTCTTTATGCTTCTATCCCATGTGTAGTTGGCGATCGCGCATGAGAACACAATTCTCATGCATTAGTCAACACTGGAGAGCTGCTCATGCTAACGAATTCCAGGTAGACTATGCTGTAGGTGACCCTAATGCATTTCGTTTTAATACTGTTTGTGTTAATAATGTATTCAAATGTAATAAAACCGTCAAGACATTACGTTAGTTTTGGTGAAACTATAGGAAGGAATATTATCAAAAATTGTTTTGGCACAAAAACTGTTGAACCCAAAATGGCGCCTTTGGGTTTCTATCTCCTCTTAAATTCATTGTACATTGCACTGCCGCTTCTTTACAACGTAATGGAATCAAGAGACTGAGCGAATATCGGATATATTTGGAGACTGCACAAATGCCCTCGCCTTACTTCAAGTAACATCAACTATCATGTGTCTTAGCACTGCGAGACAACAGTTGGCGCTGTGTTCATCTGCAGGTTAGACAACTCGGTCACAAAAAAAGCAGACTTCACAACCACGACCTTCGAACATGCGTGTACAAGTGACTTATCATAGACGACATGTGGGCTGATTACAGTTCGTACGCAAGTTGACTTGCGTGGGCAGGACGCACACATCCGCAATAAACTGATATCGTGACAGTCATGTGTAGAGCGCGACAGATAGTGTCATTGTAAACAAGAGCACTTCCTCTGGATAGTCACTGGTTATTTACACCTTGCCGTAGCTATTCGTTCGCAACACACTGGAGTGTATTTTAAATTGTGGGGCGTTCTCTTAAACACTCTTTGGCCTTTAAAATGCATTGTGTTCAGCGTAGTTCCAAACGTGCTATAACGCATGTAATAAATAGTCCGCGTGTAAATTATCAAAACATTTAATTAATTTTGCGGGCAATGTTACATGCAACATCTGAATTTCCTGGCAATGCGTACACTGGCGTATGCTTATTAGATATTTTCGACATTCCTGACAAACTAAAAAAAAAAAAAAATCTGAAATGAAGTTTGAAGGTAATATTTGTAGCTCGGCATGTTGACTCTTGTGTGCTGTACTTCCAAGCTGGCGTCACACTATGCGGTTGAACCACTAGGTGATTTCTTCGAGATATATTGTATACATTTTCGAGTTTGATAAATTTGCTTTGGTGCATTCTTGAGACACCTGCATTGTGCACTCTTGAGAAAAGTTGTCGGAAGAATATTGAGTCAAAAAATGGTGCTGAAGTTTCATCCGCAGCTGCAGAAACTGTGTGTCATCAGCCTAACATGTAATTTGTGCAAATAGGCAGTTGTTTATCTGGTTATTAGATACGGCCTGCTTGTCGCAATTACTGAAGAGACGAATCAATGGGTTACTTGCCTTTTATACCCCACACTTCCTTTGACTCCGTTGAGCAGTGGCAAATAGTCCGGGCTGTAAATAAGTCCAGGGATTCACTGCGCTATTACACTAGATTGTACGTTTAGTTCGATATTAGCCTTTAATTTCTCATCGCTTGTGTTGCAGTTTGAAGCCTTCGAGAATTATGTACAGGCTGCCATCAGGTCTTTCCCAGCCTGCCCCCCTTCCATGTTTTATATTTTTCATTTTGATTTTTTTACATATTACAGTCTTAACGCTGTACAATTATACATTTATAATCCTATATAATGGTAAGATTGTTACATACATTTATATAGTCTCTTCCAACGTTGACATTTAATTTTTAAATTACTTGTTTAGTCACCATACGTTCAAATTCTCATATTTAATAGCGAAAGGAAAATTAGGTCTTGTAAAAAAACTGACTTCGTTAGTTCAAATGATTTTACTTTCATTGTTTTCTGTGTTTTTAAGATTTTATTAAGACGTAATTTAAATATTAATATGGTATATTGGATTGGATTTACACTTTCATTGATTTCTTCACTGGAACTGGATGAAGAAGGTAAGATGAGACCGAATTCTAAATCATTCTCTTGCTAAATAATCAGAACATTTTCTTTCCAAATAAAGATTAAAAAATTGTAATATTGTATTACATCCATCACTTAGAGAAGAGGTAATAAGTTTTAACTACTAACGGTCAACGTCGAAAATTTCTGTTATGAGGGATGATATTTGTAGTGCAGTCGCTTGATATGCCATGCAGATTTCCCACGTCTCACCCTTCCGTTGGTTGCTTGCTACTTATAGACAGTGAAAGTGTGTGTGGTTTTCCCACACTTCGGACGTGGACTTCTTAGATCCACGCAAACCAGTTTGTGATTCCCCTCCCCCCTCCTTCCCTCATCATCTCCCGGAATTGGTGTTGAGCTTCGTCCCTCAGAGCGCAGTTCCGTGACAGTCTTGCTCTCAAAGTGCGGCGAGCTGCTCGCTGTTTACGGAACGCGGCGGAAAGTGACAGCGCTTGCGCGGTTGTTCCATGTACCTCCCTCCTCCGATCGTAACTGTTCCCTGCTCTAGATTCGCCCCGTCTCACGACCATCCGGCTCGCCGGAATGTGCTCGATTTAAGAGTGCCGTCGTCTGAGAGAGAGAGAGAGAGAGAGAGAGAGAGAGAGAGAGAGAGAGAGAGAGAGATAACTCTGCGCGTAGTACGTAGGTATGCATGTGTTCTCTTGATGGGGTGGCTTTCTTGGAGAAGGCACCAATATATTTAGACTACAGTCACAAACGAAATTTTCGACGTTCACTGTTCAAAGTAAAAAATTAATTACCTCTCATCCAAGGGATACACTTGATAAAATTTCTTGAAATTAATTTTTTTTTATCGTTACTTGGAACGAAAATGCTATTTTTTATTTAACAAAAAAAAAATTTAGGATTGGGTCTCATCTTACCTAGTCCGGTTAAATACAGTTCCTTTTCCAATGTACTGGTCTGGCACTGAAAGTCTACAAAAATTGTTTTATAGTCGTACCTAAGAACAAATTTTTAGCGGTTTTAAAATATTTTCTTGTGTTTCAATGAGGGAATTAATGACTCGTTATTTCTACTTAGCTATGCCTCTGACATACACAGTTGTTGGAGCCAACTCGATGTCAAACTTGGGGCACCCGCTTGGAGAACAAATTGTTTGGGTCTCTGATGTATAGGTTCCAAGTTGTTGTCTCTCCGTGATCTCTCGCGCTCCTGCAAGTAGTTTTTTGTTCCCGTAACTTTTTAATGTGCAACATCTTAGCTCTTGGTACACGGGATTTGGTAGGTGTGATTTCGCGAATGGACCGGAAATCTGTAACCACGGTGCTGCAATCTGTGGCTGATGGCGCGAACCAAAAGTTCACAGAGCCAAAAGGAACATTATAGTATTAACTGTTCAGTGAATTTTAACAGGATGGACAGTATTTTAATAATATTCCTTTTTGAAAATCAGGTCGAAATGATAGGGTTTAGTATTCGTCTTTTTCACTTTAATCGGAGCCGGTTCATTATATAGTTTAAAAATTTCGGTCTGCTAATCAAATGATTTAGTAGTCGACGTAGCTGCCCCGGCCATGAATTCTAGCGGCGGTTGTGGAAACTACGTGTTAAGTGATGTTGTATATGTTACAGTTGGTGTGTTTTTAGTATTGTAAAGTTGGTGTAATTTCCGTATTGCGTATTTGTTCTTTTGTAAAAGAATGGCCTGCTGAGCGTTCAGTCATATTGTGCTGTTGAAACAGTAAAGTTATGGAAACGTCTATTGTCTTATTTCATTAGTCACAACAAGTGAGAATGAATTTGCTCCTTACCGAGGTTAGATTTTTACACAATCTTTGGCGTGTAGTGAAATTAAAAAAAAATTATCTTGAAATTTTTTTTTATATATGATGTAAAATCATCATAACTCTTGCCACGTCAAAACATTACGTTTAACTAGTTTCGGAAGTGTGAGCTGGGACACCTAAATACTCTTGTGACAAGGACGTGAGCGCGGTCGTTGCGCAATGTTGGCTGAAGGCCGGGGATCCCACGAGACGTACGCAGGTTGATGGTGGAGGGGGGGTGGGGAAGGGGAGGGAAGGTGCGCGCGATGATAACCCGCGCTCTCGGCGGAGAGTCGGTAGGGTCCCCCCCGCAAGTCGGCGAGGTGTCGCGGCCTCCCGCGGTCGGATTCCCGCAGTTTGGAAGCCTCGCCGCACGGTGATTGGTCGCGGGCGGTTTCCCTCCGGAGAATAGGGCTGCGCGCGCGACCTTGCGGGTGGACCCGGCGCCGGGTGATGCAACGTGCGACGTCGGGGCTCCGCGCCTGGGAGTCCGCCGCCGCCGCGCGCCGTCTGCGCTGCCGCCAGCTGGTGTGGAGCTGGACGCTGAGGTGAACACTCCGCGAACATGCGCGGCGTGGAGTGGAACTGCACTGTCCCACACAGTGGCGTAGCCAGGATTTGTGTATGGGGGGTGTTAAGAAGCATGCCCCCCCCCCCCCCCCTATTAAAGCGGGGGGTCCGGGTGTCCTCTCCCGGGAAAATTTGGATTTTAAGGTGTAAAATAGTGCTATTATAGCAGTTTTTTTCGATACTTAAATTTAAATATTGTAATGGTAAGAATTTTATTAATTTTTAATATTAAATTTGGGTGATTAATAAGAAATTAATTAATGATTTGGTGCTAAGGGGGTGGGGGGTTGAACCCCTAAACTACTTCCCCCCCTCCCCCACAGTGGCTACGCCCCTGGTCCCACAGTAACACACTAAACACCCATCACGTCTATGGGAGACGGCCCGTCCACAATTGCAATTCCCTAAATTATGTCCGATTGCTGACTGGTCCACGTGACCCTCTGGCTTCATGGTTGGTGTGGGCGATGGTCCGAATACACTGGTCAACTTCAACTTTTTTGTACCAATCTGTGTCCTTGGGTAGCATAGAAGAGCACTCGTGATATTTGCTGTTTCCTATTCCCGTAAAAAAAAATAATAAACAGTGTACTATTATATAGGTACAGGATGCATGCTAAAACTTCACTTGTAATATTTTATGTCAATCGCACGGAGAAAAGGAACACATTTCTGCACTACAGAATCGTAATAATTATCTGCATATCAATGCATTTTCTTTTAGTGTCATGTTTTACAATATTTTGTCTGTGTATTTGAACAGCTATTTGTTCATTGTGAGTATCAATATTGCAGTAATTTGTATATTAAGAGATATTGTGCTAACTTTGACATGTAAAACCTTTTTAACCTCCAAACCGGATTGGTTATCACTGTTCGTTTGGCGCACTTTTCAAATGGTATGTTAACTCCTGTTATTGGCTGGAATTGTTTTAAAATTGTGGTAGTGAACCAGTAGGTAGAGATTAAAAAAAGAGGCTCTCCTACCATTAAGGAAGAATGAGTACTATAATTTGGCTTGGCCCATAGTATGGGCAAACGGATGTTCGACATACATATATCCCAGTTAAATACTGTTTAAGTTTAAAGCCGAAAGAGCCTGAAAGTATTTTTGACATTTAGTATGTGCGATAGAAGTGTTACTACAAAGATATTATATAATAATCAATGTTTGATTTTGTAAATGCCATAGCCATTTTGGTATCTTTTGGGTGAACTTAACTTTTCACTAATTGAACATAACTATTTTTGACTGTTTGAATCTAGATCATTTAATCAACAAGCTTTGATCAACAATTTAGTCTGCAATAGTTAATAGCTAAATCCAGATGTAATAAACTGTGATTTAAGAGACCTCTGTCTCAAAATAACTGATCTATACTATTTCATAATTCTTTTTGTCGGAAACCAGAGAATTAAAACTAGTTTCAAGCGCCTAATGTTATTTAAATTAATTAATGAACTATTTTTAAACAGCTTTTGAACTTTTAAAATACAGAGCACCAGCGTAATTATTATTTTTTTTTTGGCTAGGGAATCAATATTTTCTTGATTATATTAATGTGGAAAGTATTTTTCTAAATAAGAATATATAATATTATTAATACTTGTAATTCTGTTCAAGACAATTGTGTATTAAAATATATGGTTCATGTTTGTTAAGTTTGTGTTTTTATGTTGTCGAAGAAAATATATATACATATATTGATAGTTACATACTGCAATAAAATCCAGTGATATCATTTATGAGAGTGGATTTTATATAACAACTACAATAAATAACACTAACATTAAATACTAAACTGTTTAAACTACACTATATGTAATACAATCTCACACCCTTAAATAGAAATAACTGAATCTGTGGTAGGAACAGGAAGCCAAGAATATAAGACGAAATATTGGTTTTTGCAAAAATACTTCCTGCAGGAGCATCTTTTTTTCATATCTGCATCCACTTGTTTATTAGGGAAACAAAGATCGGAGGAACAAAAATATTCCCAGTGGCACTTATTCTCAGTAAAACTGTTGCATTTTCCTTCTTTCTCATGGTTTAATATTTCATAACTAGCACTTTACCCTTTTTTTTGAGAACACCCCGACATTTTCATGAACATTAGAAACTCCAATTTCATCGCAGTAGTTTATTGGCTGGGAAAGTGTGTTCTGATAGTAGCTCGGACAACTTTGTGTTCCTTGTTAAACTGGTGAGGCCACCTGTAGATGTTCATCTAAATCGAATGCTAATCTCGTCAATTCTCTCCCACTGAGACATGGATCTTTTGTCCTGTTCTTGTTTATAAAAAAACTATTTTTTTTCCAGTTCTCTAATAATTCAATTGAAATATGCCCGTCTGAGGGTTAGTTTCGCTTTTTTACCAGCTTTGAGGTCACAGTCTTATCTCCTAAGGTTATTTTTTGAACAGAAAACATCTCTGCTGCTTGGCGTCATTTTGTGCTAAAAAAAAAAAATCATTGTATTGAAGTATCTTGGCTTCTGGATTGTAGCCGCGTCCAAGGCGAATATCTCACCGACGTTTCGGTTGACATTGCCGTTGCCATCATCAGGGTAGAGTTACCTACTGTGCCTTGGACGTGGCTACAACCCAGAAGCCAAGCTACTTCTCGACAAAGGCCGCGAAATCCTGCTATGTTTTTAAACTCATTGTATTGCCGAATTAATATCGTTCTCGATCTACTTTCCTTTGTTTATTTTATGATTTTCAGCAATTTGTATCTGAAAATATAAATACTAATATATGCATTTCTTAGTAGATATTTGGTCTGTACTGTAGGACAATTGGATGGTCGGTGCTGTAAGACAGCATCAAAGTGGTATTAACGCCAGCTGCACATTTATCTCAAGTAATATCGTAGATTTAATACAGTGTTGTTTAACCTAATGGCCTAGAGTTTGAGTATATCCAAAAAAAGGAAGAAAAAAACTCACCCCGGAAAGGAGACGTGCTTTCGTCGAAATAACTTAACGCGCACTAAATGTAAACTGACATATTCCATAGTTCCCACAACTCTGAACAAAAACAGTAGTCGACAAAGGATATGAAATATGAAGTTTTGTTATACGAAAATGACTTAAAAGTGCTGCTACCTAGTATCAGAAGAGGGAACGAGCAACTTTCCCCATGAAAATGAAAATAAAATTTAGCAAACGCTTTGCTCGGCATATGCATACAAGTCTTATTTTAGGATATTTTGATTTTCTTTTCTGATAAATTATCCTCGGGTCAGTTTTGTAAATGCTTACGATGACATTTCCAGTAGAATCGTGTCGTTATACGTGGCAATACAATTTTTGAATTGATTTTTCTCTAATACAAAATCTTTTTATTGAAATAAATTTTGACCAGCATATTAAGTTACAAAGTGGTAGAAATAAGATTTTCCTTTTTCTGATAATCTCCATATTTTTAACAGAACACTAGACAAAGGTAAATAAAAAATGAAAAGCACCCGCGCGGGGCCCCAATAGCAGCGGGCCCCCGGGTGGATTGCCCGGCTTGCCCTGACCTGGAGCCGTCCCTGGCGGAAAGGTAACAAAGTTCATGTTGAACAAGAGGACTCCCGAAATTGTTCGCACGAGATTAGACCACAGCTGTCATGTCCGCGGCCAACTTCAACAACTATAACCTGGTTCTGATCTGTGCCAAATTTCCCCATCGAAAAATTTCAGTTTCTCTACTTTCTTCTCGAGGGAGTAGATGTGAAAGTATTTGCAGGATTATCGTAGATTGCTCACGAGAAGAAATATTTTTACGATGTGGAGATTTCATTACCATTGATAAGGATCGTTATATATTAAGTACATTAAGGGAAGATAATATGGGTGCTAGAGTTTTAATTCCCAAAGAATTGTCATTTCTGTTCCTCGTGAATTTTTCACATTTCTGTTAGCTTTATAGCTTAGAGTACATAAGTTATAAGTCGCGTAATTTGTATTAAAGAATGTCTTTAAATTGTCATAGATCGAATGGTATAGTGTATCATACACAAAAATACGCTTACGACACGTTACTTAACGTTTTTTATTTGACAGCTGAAAATTCTTCCGTAAGTTCCGAGAAAGGTATGGTTAATAGTACTCGTTCATGGGATAAGTTTTTTTTTAAATGTGCATTTTAAAGGATGTCTGCCATTTTTTGGTGATCTTCCCAACTCCCAAGTATCCTTACAGACGTGAAAGGATGGGTATCTCACTTCCTTTCATGCATCCAGGTGGCTTTTTTGTATTTTTCGCTATATTTTAGTAAACAAGTCAGCTGCTGTACGCCCTGTTACGTTTATCTCGTACTGTCAAATGATTAACCTGACCGCGTAAAATTTTCAAATTGCCTCAATGTTTGCTGCTTAAAAGGTTTATTTTTTGATATACCATGTTGTCTTTGTGCATTAAGAATTCAGATATTTTTTCACGGCAAGTTTCTCACTGAATGGAGCCTAGCTTAGCCAGGGGTTTGTGTATTTGTGTTGGAAAGACATGATTTGGGCGACGCTCGCTGGTGCTTCTAGCGCGGTATCGCCTCGTAAGCGCAAGGCTATGTGGACTGGCGAGCAGTCTTCTAGTCGTGCATATGATATTTGATTGGTCACCATAACATTATATGGACGGGAAATTAATATACAGGTGAAATACAGGTCCTTGGAGTGCGCTCATGCCTAAACATTATTTTCATAACATAAAGATATAGTTTTAAAACGAAATAGGAAACAAACTACTCATCCGCCCTCAGTGTATACTTAAATACTTTTCGTAAACGGACACCACTCTGATATCTTGCAGTTTTGCAAATCGCGCGGTTTTTTCTGAAGCCCGTGCATATAGTGTGTGTGCTCAGGTAGGCGGGGCCATTAAGGTTACATTTGGTAAATGACACATTACTTTTCTGCAACAGCTTACAAATGTACCCAGCTGCCGACTACGGGTAGCGTATAGTGTGCCCGCAGTCAGCTGACTCGTCACGGAAGCCTGTTTCGTCCTGCTCCATTGTCATGCGCCGTGCGCCGCGGCCCGCGACGTGACCCGTGTTTCATTTCGGCCACATCTGCGCCCTCTTTGTTCTCCTCTCCCCGTCCCCTGCGGCTGGATGTCGTTCATCGCCGCGCCGCTAGAGAGCTCTGCCGCGGGCCGGCGCTAAGTGTGTCGTGGAAAATCGAGATCCGCTTTGATTCACGACAAACTCGGGGGGCCTTTCATAGATTTTTTTTACTTCAATAGAAAGTTCTCTTGAGACATATTTTGTTTACCTTCCTCTTTTGGCCACGTATCTGCTCCCATTCCCTTCCTTCCCAATATAGAATGTTCATTACATTCTCTTTGTAAGTAGACTCCCAAGCGGTATTGTGTATCTTGCACAATACTCGAAGTGTTAAAAATCCCAAAGTTTGTTTTACCTCCCAGACAACTCTTGTAGCCAGTGTAAGGGAACTTTATATTGGAATTGTTATAAGGTGGGCTGCGGCGGAGGTGTTGGTGTGTTCGACTCGCCGACCCAAGAGTTCGCTGCCCCGGCCTTCCGCCGCATTGGCTTGCGTGCGATCCAGCAGCGACCGGCCATTGTGCAGGAGTCGCTGGCTTGCGGAGTGGCGCCGCCCCTCGTGGTAGAGCGGCGAGTGGTCACTCACTTGCAGTTGGACGTGTGCAGAGAGAGCGGTGTTTCTAAAGAGAGCTGAAGTAATGACAGTTGTACGGAGAAGTGCCTAAGATTGGCTTGTATAGTAGAATGATAGAGTATAGCGGGTGGCATACCTATAGTCTCGGAAGGTACCACACAAGGGTCGCGCACGTTAGAGTTCTCCGGTTCTATGCTCCGGTTCTATGCTAGAGTGAGCATCCAACGACCTAAGCTCTAAAGGGAATATCTGTGAATAGGAGATTAATATTGTGTGTATAGATCAAAACCAGCAGGGACTAACTAGCTTATGAATATAGCTGTTGACTCCCCAGTCTTCAAAAAACCCTTGAACGATAAGTGCGAAGATCCAGAGATCCGAAATTGCGCTCATTATTGTCCTGACCTCTCAAACATCCTTGCCCAACCTCTTCCGTCCAGAGTTTACTCTGGTGGTATCAGACATGAGTAAAGACCCAAACCCGGTAAGACCTGTTACGATAAGTGTAATTACACCAGATAAATAAAACGCACGTGCAAGCAAGATGTTACAGTATTATATAAAAGCTACCTTCCTTACAAGAGCGTACCGAAGGGGGGGGGGGGGGGCGGGGGAGGGAGGGAGAAATTCCACCCAGAAATTCTAAAAAATTAAACCCCTTCATAATCACCAACAATAGGAAAGAAATTGTCATATCGTTGTCCTATGTAATGTAATGGATAGTTCAGTCTGAGGGTTCATAAGGTAGATGCTGAGCTGTCCATTTGCCGCGTATGTGTGAGAGTTCAGTTACAAATCTCTTGTTCTCCTTTCAAGTAGGCAGCGATACCAGTTTCGTGGATTCCGCTGGCCGAAAAAAAATAAAACGCGATGCGTAGTAACATGGAATTCTGAACTGGTTTGACTGGTTTGAGACTTTCCAAATTTACTTAAGAAATACTTTTGCTTATAGGTACATATTATATATTTATGTGACATGGAAATGACTTAATGCCTAAAACAGTCATTTATTCAGCTAGTGCAATAAAAAACTTGTTCCTATGGGTATGTGTTTTTGTGCAAACCCATGTTGCATGGGAATAAATTTTCTAAAATGTTAGTCGCTTAGATGAAGGTTTTATTTATTAATATCATGGAAGTGACAGATCCGGTGTTTACTTTTGACGTGATTGCACTTAATGAGTTTAGAATGTTATACGAGGGTTGGAACTTGATATTTGCAACTATTTATCTTCAACTGATACAAAAGAGATACGTGTTACAAAGTTTTACTGTCCTTTAATGTAGTCTCATTGAAGCATTGTGTACGACCCATTGCCAGCAATGTGGAAGTCGTTTGATACCTTTAGCAGCGCCTGCTGTGTTGATAGTTCGAACGTAACAGTCTACTGTCTGAAGAATCGAATCTCTGCAACATTTCTGAAGCGAATGCTACTAAGTGGTTCCTTCATCTTGGGAATCAAGTGACAGTCGCAAAGTGGAGTGTTGTGGACGGTACAGTAATTTTTTATTTACCCAACCATTACTGCAGAAGCTTGAAATAGGGGTTGAAAGACAAAAAAAGTTCATAAATTGTTTAGTAGTTATACCATCAAATCCATTATAACTCACTGTAAAAATTTAAAACAGGATCTTAAACATTTTGACTGAAACATTTTTTTGACAAAACTAACTAAAAACCGTAGAAACAAGAGTTATTTTTTAAATCGGTACTTCCTTACTATCAAATTCGTTCGAATATATTTTAAACCATATTTTCTGAAACCTTGGTCCAAAACAAGTTTTTATGCGGCTGCTTAAAAGTGCAAGGGTAGAAAACTGTGTAAGGTAAAAAAATATATTCATAACATACTACGTTATTTTGGATTCATGATCAGAGGAAGTGAACTCAAGTGTCCGTAAATCTACGAAGATCCCTGGATAATTTGTAACCAGTTCGTAAATTGAGAGTGAACATTTTTAGCAGTGCACCTTCGGCGGCGATGCGTTCCCCTGTGAACTGTGCGCGTTGCGTCGCACACCTTCGCGTGGTCTGCGGCGACTTACCGCCTATCAGTGTTGCGAACGCGCGCGCTTCACATTGGTGCGTTTCGACGTGGCGCGCACCCCCGTGTGGACATGGCTGATTACTCCAAATGACCGCAGTCGCCAGCTCCTTCGTTTTCCTGCCATCTTATCCAGCACTTCCCGCATCGTATTATATTATTTTACTTCATCTTTCCCGCTTATTGCGGTAACCAGACGGAACCCATTACTCCTCCGCGGTTGAAGATGGCAGTCAAGGACAGTTGGAGCACGTCCCGCTGATTGCAGTCTTGGGAAGAGTTTTCACTCGAGACGGCCGTGTTTATCCTCGCCTGCTCCTGGCAACGGCGAGCGGCAGGGGCTCTCGCGGGGGGCGACGGGTGTTCCGCACCTTCACTCTTTGCAAGGCGCTGAGTAGTTTGATCTGCCCCTTCAGTGAGTAAGTTCGAAGCGTACTTGACAGCAGTAGCGGATACAGAGGGGGGGCTAGGGGGCTCAAGCCCCCTCCAAAAGCATCTGGGTCCACTATTGTTTTAGTGTTTGCCTTGATAAAGCCTAGCCTCAGCTGGGTCAAGCCCCCTCCCAAACCAACATCCTGGATCCGCCACTGTTTGACAGTTCAGTCAAGTGTGTCTGATTTTGCAGCAATTTTCAAAGGTATCGTGTTGGGAATGTAAATGGACATGCTTGCCCATGACTATGTGGAAAGTATTGCGTATAGGAAGTACTAAGTAGAACGTAAATAATGTTACTAACGAGTAGTAAATAAATCATATTTTGCCAAAAGGAACAACTGAACAAACTTAAAAACGATTTGTTGAGTTATTATGAATCTGTGAGATCATTAAAATGTTAAGTCTGTTGATGCATATCTTACTCCAACAAATAGTTTATTACACAATTTTTGAAGGGAAAAAAGACGCCAGAGATTTTTATTTTGTTCGGTCGGGTAACATGTTGACATTAACTTGGAAATGCTGAGTAAATCTGGGCGTTGCTTCGTGCTTGGAACTGGACAAATTTATTTTGCATGCATTTAACCCGCCATTGGTCGCTATATGAGCATTTTGCTCACCCGATTTTTTAAAATACTATATTTAAAAAGCGAGTGAAGTTGAATGGTTGTCGCGCCATCTAGCTGGGTTTACAATATTCACGCACACACTGATACAGCGGCGACTCGCTACACATATTCTTGATGTTGCCACGAGAGTGTGTTTGTATGAACGGCAGGAGGGTGAGCAAATCGCCGCCTTAGCGACCCATCGCGTAACTCTTAGGCGAGCATTTTCCTCGTGTGCGACCAGTCGTGTTGTGAAAATGAGCAGAGCAAAAAGAATTGTTGACTTGGCAATTCTGCAGAATACAGGTATTCTTTACTACAATTATGTTGTGATTACTTTTATATTATACTGTGATTTAGTTTTTTTTATTGAAAAGAGTAAACTCACTTTTTGATAGTGTCGATATTATAAACAATATAGCCTAGCTTCATAAATATATGTACTATTTGTATAGAATATTTTTATATATGAAATAAAACGACACACGCTATACGTCCCTGCGTTATGCATGTTCTATATGCATAAATGAAGTCGGGCTGTGGTGTTGAGCTGTCTTCCCTACCTGATGACGAACCTGTAATTCATGCCAGTCCGAAAAAATGAATGTAGTGACTGTAATGGGAGTAAAGTTACGGCAGAATGAAAGATAAATTATACAGACTACCCCGCAAAAACCCTCCATTTACCTACAAGGTCCGACATGTTTTCTGTATGTGCGTGTATTCTTATAGATAATAATTTTCCCATGGCATTTCAAGAATGCATTGAACGAAATACTAATTTTTATAGCTAAATAATGCAAATAAGTAATTACTATAAGTGATAATATTTATGATGTATTGAAGTTTTTATATACAGTCAAATAACTGTTTAGTGGTTCCGAAAATATATTCATTTAGTATTATATACAAAAATAAAGTTATTACTTACTGTAACATACCCCATTATCCACACTTTATATGAAATTATCAGGCTGTAGTCAGCATCCGTCATTGTTGGACTGTAAAATTGCATATATTTCTATACATTAGGGGTTCCTCCTTGGCTGCAAGAATCCGGCACCCTTGATAATCAGACAGCAGACAATCAACAAGATGGATCTGACAGCAATGGTGACAGTGACAGTGAAAGTGAACATAGTGAACATGTGACAGACACTGAACAGTCTGGTTATGATTCAGTTGAAGAGAATGTCGGGAATAACTTGGCTGGACCAGAAGTTACTATCCTAGGAAAAGACAAGACAACTGTATGGTCGATTCGTCCTCCTCGCGCAAATGTGCGTACTGGGAGACATAACATTGTCACTCATCTCCCAGGTGTGAAGCAAGTAGCAAGAAATGCAACATCAATTTTGGAATGTTGGAAATTATTTTTTCCTGATACAGTGCTGCAAGAAATAGTAAACTGTACTAACATTTGCCTTGCAAACATGCGTGAAAACTATGCTCGTCAAAGGGATTGTCTTGATACAAACTTAGAAGAGTTGAGTGGCCTACTAGGTCTGCTTTACATGGCAGGCATAAAGAAAGCACAGCACATCAATCTTGAAGAACTGTGGAGTGATGACGGCACATCTCCTGAGTGTTTCCGTGCAACAATGTCTTTGAGAAGATTTTATTTGTTGCTCCGAGCTCTGAGATTTGACGACATAAACGACAGAGAGATACGGAAGGCTACAGATAATTTGGCACCAATAAGAAATATATTTGAAGGATTTGTTGCTCGGTGCTTACAAAATTATCAGGTTGGGGAATACACGACAGTAGATGAAATGCTTGAAGCTTTTCGAGGACGCTGCAAGTTCCGCCAATATATTGCCAACAAGCCTGCTAAATATGGCATAAAGGTGTATGCTTTAGTTGATGCACGAACATTTTACACAAGTAACTTAGAAATATATGCCGGCCGGCAACCCGACGGCCCATATAAATTTTAGAACACTGCCAGAAGTGTTGTAAATCGCATTACTGCTCCAATTGTCAACACTGGTAGAAATGTTACTATGGACAGTTACTTCACTTCTCTGCCATTAGCCAATGATCTCTTAGAAAAGAAGACAACCGTGGTGGGAACTCTGCGGAAAAATAAGAAAGAAATACCTCCAGTACTGAACAACCTAAAAGACAGGCCACAAAGAAGCAGTATGTTTGCATTTTTGCCAACTGGTACCTTAGTTTCATATGTGCCCAAAAAAAACAAAAATGTACTGCTCTTCTCCACACTACATTCTGATGACACGATCGATGATGAATCGGGAGATCTAAAAAAACCTGAGATAATTACCTTCTACAACTTGACAAAAGGTGCTGTTGATGTAGTCGATGAGTTGAAAGGCCAGTACTCTGTGTCCAGAATAAGTAACAGGTGGCCGCTGACACTATTCTTCTCAATAATGAACATCGGGGGTATAAATGCTCAGATAATCTACAAGTCCAACACAAATGATGTAACACCAAGACGTGCAATTTTGAAGGATTTAGCCTTGGAGCTTATGAAACCACTTATCATATGTCGATCGTCAATCCCCAATCTGCCAGAAGTCTCACGAAAAGCAATGAAAAGAATAGCAGGGATTGAAGAAACAGAAGCCGAAAACCAAACAAGAGACAAAGGCCAAGGGAAATGTTATTTCTGTCCAGGCAAGAAAAATAGGAAGACGAAAAAAGTGTGCTGCCATTGCGAGAAACGTATCTGCAATGAACATACATTTTATAAATGCCCTACATGCAAAGCACAAGAAGGAGTGTAACTGGTAATAATGTAAAAAGGCATTTTAGCTTACTTATGTACAAAAAGCTTGATTTTTAATTTTGCTTGGTAGGCCTATGTTTGTAATTGCAATGCAAACCGCAGGAGTCTAATTCAAGACAACGTAAAGAGTAATTTTAGTGTTCGTAAGTTCTTATCTAAAAGTTAGATTTATGCAGAGCACATGAAAGAGTATATTTTTTAATAATGTAAATAGTTATTGAATCTGTGAAAGTTTTATTTTCTGTTTTGTTTGGCATGTTAGTAATTGCTTGTACATACAGTGCACAAAAATGAATATAATTTATGTAAATGTAAATAATAAGTTTGTGTGTGTCAGTTCTTATGAGAAAGTTTGGTTCATATGCAATTCACAAGAGAGAGTGTATAATTGTGACAATGTAAAAGCTAATTGACCATGCGGAAATTAAGTGAAATTTTTACTTTCATTTTGTTTAGTATGTTAGTAAATGCACAAGTAAGAGAATAATTTGTGAAAGTGAAAAGAGTAACTAGGGAGTTTGAAGGTACCTACATTCTCATGTGAAAGTTTGATTTTCAATTTTATTTTAGATTTGAATAGCTAAATAAATATGAAAAAGTATGTATTAGTTTCATTATTATATATTAGTCTCAAGTTATGGTAACATGCAATTTTGTTACATACCTAAAACAGTTCAAAGTCAAAAGATCAAGTTTGCTACATTGTATCGTTCACAGTTCCATCAATTTTTTTGGTTTTTACATAAATTTAGTCTTCCAAAGTGTTTTCCTTGGTTCGCAATGTTATATATTATGCCAAATTAATTTTAAATAAAGCAAGAGTAATCTATGAAATAAATTTCAAAGTCTGTTCCAACAATAAATAAACAAATATATATTAAATTTAAGTAAGAATTGGAAGGTGAGCAAAATGCTCACATGCGACCAATCGTGTAATTATTGTTGTAGCGACCAATCGCGGGTTAATGCACAAGATTTCTCTATTGGGAATTGTTTGTTTTGAGGCCTTGCGTCTCGTTGACAGCGAGGCCATTATACGCATGCATGCTGTAAAACGAAAACAGGGCGTAAAAGTTGGGGGTATAATGGACTGTGATCTGCAGTGAAGAGTAATCCATGCATTTGCCTGGAGTTATTTGGGGAAACGGAAACATCGCGTTGAATCCGGGTCCTTTCTGATTAAAGTCCACCGCCTCGTTCTATCCGTCGATGGCGGACGTGTGTGGAAGTCATGACCGTGGCACGGCACGCCTGCTCTGGCCATCCCTGGGAAGGAAGGGGCAATTTCCAATCCACCAAGTGCCCCCCCGTCTCGCGGGCAATAAGACGGCCGGCCGAAGCCAACGAGCACCCCCTCCTTCCAAGGCCGGGCCAGATGCGTCACCGCGGCCGCATTATGCCATCAACACACAAGCACCGCCCATTAGGCCGACAATTGCGGGCCCCGGTGGCCATTGGCAGGCCCGGCACGGCGCGCCGCACACACGGCGTGGGCGCCCGTTTGTCGACTCTTCCAGACGGATGATGATTAGCCCCGCGAGTTGAAGACGTCTCGGGCCACCACGCGCCCCGATCCGGGACGACGGGGGAGTGCTCGACCTGGTTGCTGCTGCTGCTCCCCCAACTCCCCGATCTCTTGATGTCTCGCAGCACGTTTAGTTTCGTGCTGGACCAAGGCCGGTGTCACGCAATGCTGTTGAACCGGAGCGGTCGCCAGTTTATACTCTGATCAATTGTTTACATGTTCGATTTTGATCAGTTATCCAGTACACTCTTGAGGGACCTGGATAATGCACTCTGAGAAAAGAGATGGCAAGAATATTCAGCCAAAAAAAACTGGCAGCACCAGAAACTCACAGTGAGAGACCATTCTGGTCTCCTGTGGGATTGGTCTACAAATAATGCGAATGACTCTTTAAGACATTGAGAAACCATCGACCATAATTCAGGGTGTCCATAAATGAAGGTCCCAGTTTCAATGGTATATTATAACATTTTAATTTAGAATATTTACAACAAATACATCAAATTGAAGGTAAACTAATTTTTTTTCAATGTACAGTACGTGCACCTTTTGTTATGCGGCACACATCCAAACTAAAATCCAATAAATTATTTCCACACTTACGTTAACACAGTCTTCAGTTCTGTGGCCTAACTCTTGCAAATCATTAGGTGGCGATGGAACGTATACACGATTTTCATGTAACCTAGAGAAAAAAAATCGCATTTGTTATCCGGTGAACGTGGAAGCCAACGAAAAAGAGCTCTGTCGTCTCGATCATTACAACCAATCCAACAGTCAGGGAGTTCGACGTTTAACCACTCTAGTACAAAAAGATTCCAATGGGGAGGGTAGAAAACACAGATCCACTCTTAGCAAATAGCAGAACACAAACTAAGCTCAGGAATCGCCATTTTGCGTAGGTGGAGCTGCAAGCGGGAAAACAACAAAGCAGTACTCGCGCAGGCGCCTATCTGAAACTGTTTTGAGTTACCCTGTGACCTTGAACCAAAACTACAAATCTTACAGTAATACTATAAAATTTATAACTGGAATATTCTTTTATGGGCATACTGTAGTATTTGACCACGTGCAGCAGCCAATGCTACGGGTTCATAGGCGACTATGGAGTATCTGCTAGAAGTCATTGAATCCGCGAATATCTTCCTTTCAACCTCTAGGTAACTCTTCTTATAACTCATGTGTTGAGAACAACCTACAAAAAAAAATTGATATATTTAATATAAATAAGTCTCAAAAAATTATAGAATTTTAAATATTCTTGTACTTAAAAAATATTTTCACGTATTTAAAGTGTAAACAAGCATAGTTACCAACGTGGCCAAATACTTGACTTTATTTGTCGCACGGAGTAAACATAAGCGTAAGAGCTGAGCATTGCCAAGTTAATACGTACGGGTCCGTATCCGCATGCGTGCTTTGTAGATACTTCGCTTCGTGAGATCAGTCTGTCTCAGTTTCCGTGTCATTGGTTGAACGGGTCTTGAGACGAACACGTCATGCTGGTGACTGGCGGGAATTAAAACAGTGCTCGAGTCTCTAGGCGCGCAGTATCCTGACGTTAGAACCAAGTGACCTTTCCTCGGCGCGAAGTGGTCGCTTCCCACGCGACGTCCTCGGCTCGTGCCGGCCACGAGGCGAGGTTGGCGCGCTGGTGAGAGGACTTAACTTCAGTCCGTTAGGGCGCTGCTTCGAATCCCGGTTCGTCCTAACCCGATCTCTGTATTCACGTTTTTTCCCTCTGTTGGGGACGGTGCCTTACTCCAACGGGCCCTGGTCGGTTTTTTACTCTCTGTATTCTTGGGCTCTTTGTCGTGTATTACCGTCTGTAACCGGCATCGTTGTTGAGACTAGTGATATGGCTATCATGTACACATGTTGAATTGTTGCACTTCCACGTCATGATTGTTTTATAATTCCGACGGATGTTTAACTGTATAAACATGATTTTTGTTCGTTTTACACCAGATACATTTTACAAGTAAATCCTTTCTCACTTTAATTACTGAAATACAATTTTAACATTTTTTTTATAAATTAAAATTTTTGTTTTGTATTTTAATAACATTCTCAAACTAAAATATGTAGTATAAGATATTATATAGTAGCCATAAAGTATGATGTCTAGAATGTACACCTTGATGCACACATTCAAGGTTTTATAAATTCCATGTATCAATGAGATACATTGTCAACTTCATTAGACGAATAGACTTAAAAGGGCTAACTATCAATTGTAAATATCAAGGAAGCATTGCCAATCAACAAAAGTTAACTTCCTGTGTTTTCACAACTGGGTAGTACCTACATTACTTCGATAGTCCTTGTTTTGGAAATGCTTTTTCCTTGAATTAGCAAAAAAAAATCTTGGGGAATTCAAAATATTGTCCGAAGCCGAGCTTAACCGTGCTTCATGGCTGCCGCCCTCCACCACTATTCCTGTCGGGTGTAGTTTTGTCAGGGTTGCAGGATGTCCTCGTCGACGAAGGACCGTCTCGATGGAAGTGTTGTTTGCTTGTTGCAGGCGGGGAGTGAGCAGTGACATGATGAGGAACTCGACGCTGCTCAAGTGGGCGCACAACAACAGCAACAACAAGCAGGCGGCGAAGATAGGTGAGTGAGCGGGGCGCAGTCTCCCAGGGTGGGTGGGTGGGTGGGTGGGTGGGGTCTCCCCGGTGCCGCGCGCGTCCATCCTCTCACTGGGCCGACTCTGTGCTCTCGTGTTTCAGGGAACAGGAACTGGATACACCCGCCCGACGCGCTGCAGCGGGGTCACATCGCCTACCTGGTCAAGGTGAGTCCCCGTCAGGGACGTAACTAGACTAGTTTACTGCCCGGGGCGTGAAATTCAACTTAGCGCGCCCCCCATCTCCTCTTTTATTCTCTCTTAAAAACAACCAAACCAAAACCTTCACCGACAACACCCCATAACGCTACCACGTATTAATTACACTACACTATCTAAAATATATTTGTGATTCAACTTAAATAATGGTAATATGTGTGTGTGTGTGTGTATATACACACAATTATATTTAATCATTTGAATTTGAATGCATTGAAAGTTGGTTAGGTAGTACGTGAAAAACGCCAGTTTTTTTTTCTTCAATATTTGACGATATACATGTACCCTTCAATATTTTGTGTTCTAACACTAAGATATTCAAGTAAATATATAAAGAAAAATTTACTCTGACAGTTCATCCTCCCCCCCCCCCTCCTCATGCGGCGCCCGGGGCACAAGCCCCGTCTGCCCCCCTCTGGGTACGTCCCTGAGTCCCGTCACCTCGCGTGCTGACACTTGGGGGGCGCCTCTGCAGCCTCCAGTCCGGACTGCTCAGCCGCAACTGAGTTGAAGCCTTCCCCACACGCGATCAGTCTTGTGTTCGCTGTTGCGTGTCTCGTTCCATCGTACAATATGAAAGTCAATGAATGTTGCAATTGTAGTTGCACTTTTAGTTAGGGGGAAGGAAGTAGCAGAGCAACCAAAGAGTATAAGCTAAGATGTCTGCCACTCAGCTGATGGACTGATCGTTTGCACTGGCGAGACGCTGTTCCCACACGCGGCAGTTCGAATGGAGGTGTTCTCGAGCGCACAGTTTCGATTTGATGAGAAGCCACCAGTTCGTCAGTCCATAAGTTAAGACTGCTCAGTCCACCGTCCTTGCTCACACACGGCAGTTCCGACTGTTCAGTTCCGACTGATAAGTTCGGACTGATCGTGTGTTTGGGAGCAATCACTTCACGGCTTACCTACTGCTTATTTTGTGTGTGTGTGTGTGTGTGTGTGTGTGTGTGCGAGACTGGTTTAAATGTAATACTAATTAAGATCTTGTTTTTGGCAACGCCGGATTTTTTTAGTGTTTTCTTTCCAGCACGTGTATGCCTATGCTTAATTTTTAGTTGTCTGTTAATTTGCTTTTTGGTTAAAGCTTTTAATAGATGATAAAATAGATAATACGATAGGAATCATAATTCTTATGCTTATTTTTGTATAATTTCTATGTGTGATGCAATAGGTCTCGTCGAATAAATCGTAGGACCTTCAGAAAAGTATGTCAACAGCGAACCCATTCGTACGGTTTCCCACTTTCCTGTTCACGCTATTGACGACGGAACACACAACCCTTAAGTCGAAATTGTGTTTAGTTTCTACGAAGACACGCACATCTGGAACTACGAAGAACTCTTGGTTTATACTTTCTTACCTTGCAATTATAATTTTTTTTAAATTTTGCTACATTTATGTATGTCAGCTTGTTTAGCGGGACAATTACTAACGGTTTCCAAAACTTTTAAAGTCTGGAACTTTCAGATCTATGGAAAGTGGTTGTTAAATGTTTTAACTGTTGTTTTTGTAACGTTTCTTAAGGTAGGTATGTTCAGTTCACTTACTTTCAAGCAAAGGCGATATGGCAATCGAACGTCAGAGGTATTCTCACTCCTATAGCTCTCGTTACAGCGCCTCGAATGCTGAAAATTTCAGTCAGAGGTGGCTGCATTCAGCCATATTGACATTGTTAGGGTATATTGCGGTTTCTCTAAATCACTCCAGGCAAATGCTGGAATGGTTCCTCTTCCTCCTTCCTAATGGCTCTCTTATTTCAGTATATGGTGAAAGGGGCCATAATGTTCTTAATTAAAATGTAGCTGAACGGAAGTTATGACACCACCGGTTTTAATTGGTCTAAAAGAAGATGAGGGAAGAGGAGACGCTGGGTTTGTGATCTTTGCACTGGTCGCCTGCCTGTACGGCTTCTGGTGGAGTTAGTCGTAGTGGCCTTCAGTTAACACACTATTTATTTTATTGTACCTCTGCATGCTCAGCCCTGTAGGAGAAGTCTAGTCGCTGTCGGGTCTTCTCTTCCCGAGGGTCGAACACAGGACCTCGGTCGCGAGTACCCGCCGCCGGGTTGCTCGAGTGGGTGAGGCTCGTGGCCTTCGGTACTCTACTCCCGCTGGTCTCTTGGCGACAGAACATCGGCCCGAAACAACCATCCCCGGAGCTTGCTGAACACAACACTACTTGTCAGCTCGAAGCTCGCGCGAGGCGAACGAGAATCCATTGCAAGGCGGTTGTTCTTTGCGGGGGACTGGTGGTGGAGGGGGGAAATGAGTGACCTGGGGTGCTGCGTCAAACAACTGCATGCACCCCGACGCATTCACCGTCTTATTGCGAAATAAATCCTCTAATCATAATTTCACTTTCATAATTGCGAATTTTTCTTCGGAGGGATGTGTCTGATTTTAATTGTAAACAATTTCCGTTTTCAAGTGAAGTCAACTTGTTCCTGATAACTGGTTGAAGGAATCTGGCGAAAATAAGTTGGTGTTGCCCGAAGAAACCCTACCGGAAATTGTTTTAACTCCCTCACACTCTCACTCTCGGCTTTTACCCGAATCGACCATCCGACACGTCGCAGAGGAAGTTTTATTCGAACGTGAATCTAAAAAATGTTAGGTGCTTTGGAGTGTTCCCTGGACAGGGCTAGTCAAGACAGGTGGCGAGTGCGCGAAATAACCCGTTGACGTTGAAGTAGTTTGTCCACGAGTCTCGACCGATGCCAAAGTCTTCGGTCGTCGAGACTCGAGATGGCAGCTCGCCGCCGGTCGAACCGGTCGTTGTTTATTATGGGTGAAGGGGGAGGGGGGATAACCTGACGGGTGATGTGTTGAGTTGAGCTGCTTCCCACTCGTTCTCGCTTCTAGGAACGTGCGACTTGACTTGGGGGTTTTCCCCCCTGCTTGAATTGCACGTTACGTAAACATGCACAGTTCAACGCGATGTGCGCTTCAATTTTTTTCCTGGCATAGAAAGAGAACTGAAACCTTGCTGACGTTCAGCATCCAGAAACAAGCTTTTTATGTTTTTTTAATAAAAAAAATAATTGAAATCTATATTTTACAAGCTCTTTTAAACTGAGATATGTATTGCGAACAGGTATTAAATATAGACTACCTGAAAAAAAAATAATTCCTGCCGCTTCCCTGTAGATAAAAAGTTATGTCTGGCTGTAATAGGGAGGAGCATTCATTATTGTAGCCCACCGAGGACTACAATAATCCTTCTAAAGTTATCTCTGTCGCTTTGTGTTGCGAGGTTTTCGTAATTTTCTTATCCTGTCTTCGCCTTTTTTTTCTTTCCTGCTTTATCAAATCCTGGAAAGGGGGGGGGGGGGGGGGTCCGTACCTGGCCACGTCCCTGGGGCGGGGTTGGAGGATTCCGGTCGTTTTTCCCTGGGAGGGACCTTGTGTGAACAATAGTGTGAAGTGCCGCCGTGATCTGGAGGGGGGGGGGGGGGGGGTGGTGGTTTCCCCCCGTGCCCGGCCGTGCCTGGTTCGAGGATACCGTGGGAGCGGCGCGCGAACCAGCCTGCCCGGCGCGACCTCCTTCTGACTTGACTTTTGTGTCGCGCCGGGCAGGTGTCTCTCTTGTGTCGAAGGTCACTTCGAGTGTACTGTCCGCCCACCGGCTCTTCGGCCCCGCTTGGAATGTGTGGAGTTTAGAACTTTCTACAAGGGGGCGGTAGCGATGAAGCAACCATGTTTATTAGCTATCAACGGATGTGAAGGGGGGTTGTGTGCAGGAATTAAAATGCCCATCTACTGTGGACGCAGTCGTAACGTGAAACTTGTATGATAACTTAATAACGCCAAAATTTTTATGAAAAAAATATTTTTCTAATATTCTAAAGTTTTATACTTTTAATGCATACAGGCCTAGACAGCTTAGCGAAATTGCTCTGTGTCTGTTAACCAATGCACAAAATCATATAACATTGGAATGGCATTCAGAAAACGTTCCCATGTCAGAGTTTCTTTTCTTCCTCATGTACGCGAAAAATAAAGTGTGTTTGCGCAGTTAATAAATATCTAAAACTAGTATTTTCGAAAGTTTTTTTCTTCAAGTTCATAGAACGTATAATCACTGCAGAAACGCAGGAACTTCGTTGGTAATTCGTCGCAATAAAATTTAATTGTCGCCCCAAAGTTCCGTGGTTGTGCGCGGCGTGTCAACATGAGCTCAAGCCTTTCGTTACTTTGAAATGCAGCAGAGGTGAAGGAGACTGACGTATGTGTCGTTGTCGCCCTTGTAGCACCATTGCTTCTAGTTCCAAACGCACAAAACTTACCCAAGTTGACGGACGTAATTGTTACTCTCTGCCTTTCCTTTGCTCTCATTTCTCAGTATTATTTTCCTCCGTGTCTTTCTCATTTTTTTCTATAACTTTTTTTGTCTCTTTTCCCTGTCCCTTTTTCTGTCTGTATTCCCTGTCCATTTTTTTCTGTCCATTTCACTGTCCCTTTTTCTCAGTCCCCATTTTCTCTGTGTCGCTTTTAAAATGCGTCGCTTTTTTAAAACTCTCTCTTTGTACCTTTCATTTTATACTCTTTTTATTTCTCTTTCTCGCAAGAGAGACTGTCCGGCTAGCACAGTCGTAACTCGAGGCAAATGATGGCGTTCCTTTCTTTTTTTCTTCTATCAACCTGTGAAGTTTTTGCTTGCACATGTTTTACTTACCTGACTGGAGGAGCCAGTGCGCTTGCAGTACAGCCAGTTGTTCCTTTGCGGCTAGCCACCACGCCCCACCTGGCCGGGGAAGACGTGTTGTGCCCTTGGTTCGACCGCGGCAGGACCGCGAGCTACGCTATCGGCATACCTCGGCGCCTCCGTCATGGCCTACATCGCCGGCCTTGCCGCCGCGGCCTGCGTCGCCAGTTTAAGAGGATTCATCACAGCTGCTAAAATTGTGTGCTGCAGGGTCTCGCGGTTCCAAGTCTCAATGGCGTAATTTTAATACTGAAAAGAAATAAAAATTTTTGAAAAATATAGAAAGGTATAAGGAAGGTTTCTATTGAATAATTTTTTTAAATTTTTGTGATTAAATAAGTTTTATCCCGCATTGAAAGTACTGTTTCTGAGCTGTTTTCAGTGTGATTTTCAGAAGTTCTAATTGAATATTTCATAAATATTTTTCATTGGAAACATAGTGTTAACCTTATAAAATAAATTTCTTTCTGTGTTTTCACTGTCGTAATTGAGATATTTGATGAAAATTATGTATTTCTAAAGTAATGCACACATTGCTGGGCCAAAAAGATGATCGTCGCGCGGGAAACTGGGTGGGAGGCAGAGAAGGGAAGAAGAGGTGTAGACAGCGAGAGCCCTCCCCCCTGTGGAGCTGCTAAGCTGACCCCTGCTGGGCGCAGGACTCTGCCCGAGCCTGACAACAACAATAGGGAAGAGTGCAGGGGGTGGGGGTTACCACTTCCTGTGGAGCTGTCCCAAAACTGAGGTTCGCAACTCGCCAGAAGAAGGAAGTGTAGCTATCAATGGCTCGGAAGTCTAGCAAAGCCAGATTGTTTTTATCAGCATACAGGAAAAAGAGGCGCAGGCCAGTGGTACTAATAAGTCTGTATGTGTGTCTGTATTTGATAAACTATGTATGGTAAGTTTGAAATTGGCGGGCACATTCTGTGAGGTAATTCCTCTTGCAAATTTAATAATGTTTGGCCAATGATAAACATGATAAGATGTCGGAGTCATTGATAATCGAGATTTCAAGCGACTTCATAACAAATCAGGAACATTATGGTAATAATCAAGAATTTACTAAAATACTTTAAGTTATCAAATCAACTAGAAACATTTTAATAAATGTTCTTGTCTTCTGGGTTCTAGCCGCGTCACAATGGAAGTTCTTTCCGACGTTTCGGAGTGCGTTGCAGCCTCCATCTTCAGGGCAGCAGCAGAAGTCGCTTCTTACCTACTGTTACTCTCAGTAACCTACTACCTACTGTTCGTCAGTAACCTACTACTTACTGTTACTGACAGTAGGTAAGAAACGACTGCTGCTGCTTCCCTAAAGATAGAGGCTGCAATGCACTCCGCAAAGTCGAAATAACTTCCAATGTGACGCGGCTAGAACCCAAAGGCAAAGCAAAAACCGTGAAAGCGCGCGATATTTATTTTAAAGTGTTGTTTGATAATGTTAATATCTTTAACAATTAAAATTGCCATTCTGTAATGGTTTTATAATTTACTGTTTCATGTTTTTCTCTCAACAAATAAAATAAAGGGTAATAATACAAGTTTACAAAATAAGTATAATTGATTTATTTTTACATGCTTTATATTAGCTTCACCTTTATGTTTGTATGTTTGTAACCGACTCCTTTGGGTGCGATTTTGACCCACTTTAAACGGCCAGATTTCATTCAAACTTTGTAGATTTATCGAAGAACGATGACAATACACTAATTTGATAAGATTATTCCATTATTAAATTTGCAAAATAAGATTTTTGTCAATTTATAAAATTTCACAATATTTAGTAGGCTTTGTTTATATCGCGCCAAAGACAAACTGAAAGAAAAGAGTTCGCATTTCGCTCATGTGCGAACTATTTTCTTTCAGTTTGTCTTTGGTGCGATATAAACAAAGCCTACTAAATATTGTGACATTTAATTAAATGAAAAGTGAGAGTGGGTTATGATTATTGTGAACAATATACTTTCTTGAAGAGAATATTATCTATATTTGTAAAAATATGAAAACAAAATTCCCTGAAATAAGGGCTTTAAATGTTGTTTCTTTCGTTAAATAGAGAAACACAATTATGTATTTGTTTCATTTGACCAATTAACCAAGAGTGAAACATCATTATAAAACAACATTTTCTGCAAATATTTCACGAAACATGGAAAAATTGAGGTTTAATTTTGCTGTGAAACCAACAGCAGATGGGAAATCAAACACCATATGCATAACCTCAATAGCTACACCTGATGGCAGATTTTTGAAATTACACTCGAACACCAACCTGCAAATCTACACCAAACAGTTAAAAATATTCCAAACTATGCCAAAGTCAGCAAATCATTAAATAAAAGACATCAAACACGGAAAGTATGGATAAGTTTGACAGATGATATATAAAAAATATATTTGGATAAAGAGCAAAACATACAGTTTAAGGATTTTTACCTCGACGAAATTGAGGAAAAAACAAAAAGTGTTAAATCTATACCTAGTGGATCAAATAAAAAATTGGAAAAACTGTTAGAAAAATTTCTTGAAGAAAAAAAATCTATATCTGAAACTCAAAATTTAGGGAAAATTTGCATACGATTTCATGATTGAGAAATTCACGGGCAGAAACTCAAATGCTTACCAGTGGATTAAAGATTTCAAAAAAGAATGTAAATGTTTGCTAATCTAAGAAGACAAAAAGAAAATAGAAATTTTAAAACATTTCTTAGAATACTCCAGTGTAGTTTGGTAAAACTGCATGCAAATGAAACTTACAGTGGAATCGGACCGGAACAAATGGGAGAAAATGTTTTGTGAGACATTTGAAAACAAAGGATGTCACCCATCAGATATGCTGACTTAGAATAAACATCAATGACTTCCCGAATATATTGATTTTCATAGCAGTATATTGAAATTATTTAGTACTGTAGTTCTTCAACACGATATATTGGATATATATTTTAGAAGCAGCCAATATCTACTCATCACTTTAATAGTAAAGTCATGTAATAAATAAAAAATTGAGCCACATCTAGAGACACTCCTGAGATAAAACAATATTTATCGATTTTATTTTAACTGCAGCCAATATCTATTCAAAAACTACTTTAATAGTAATTGATGTAATAACTATCAAGTTTTTTTACATTGTTATAAAATTTCTTTCATACGTCGATAAAGAAGTATCACTTTAAATTATAAATAAACCAAACTAAAAAGTAGAAAATAAATAATAGTTTAAAAAAACTAAAAAACGCGCTTTTATAGAAAATTGAACTAAAAAAATAGAAAAGAAATTTTAATAAAATTGAATTAAAAATATTGTAATAAAGTATTTTATTTTAAAAAAAAAGCGTGGGGTGCTTTTTAATATATTATCAAAATGATAATCCTTCTACTCATATCTTTCAATAAAATAATTATAACTATTGACACCATGCACCCCACGCTTTATTTTTTTTAAAATAAAAAACATTTTTTACACTATTTTAAATTCAGTTTTATTAAAATTTATTTTCTATTTTTTAGTTCAATTTTCTATAAAAGCGTGTTTTCTAGTTTTTTTAAACTATTATTTATTATTTGGTTTAATGCAAAAGTGTCTGGTACTTTAATAAACGTTAATGATATACTAGCTGCAATACCCGGCCTTGCCCGGGCTGAACACAGGGCGTAGTTAGTAATTGTCTTCTTGATTTGAATGTCAAATGTGAAAATTAATTTAAATCACTTTCAGATCCCGACAGACGTTGTTCGGCCAGTTTATACTTATTTACCTGGTCTGTATGTAATTTAGACTTTATAAAGCAATATATAAAAAAAGCTAAAAATAAGAGATTACTAATATTGAAATGATTCCATTATCTAGCTAATGCTCGGCCTGCATTGCAATGCTTCATTCAGTTTTGTTTTGTAATATGTTTGAAGTAGTTCCACATATACAAATCATCTATCCATCTCTCTATATATATTTATCTCTATCTACATCTATATACATCTATGTATCTATTTATCTCTATTTATCTCTTTATAGCTACATATATACTTTCCACTATCTCTATATCTTATATATATATATATATAAAAGTCTCTATATAGCTCTATACATCTATAGGTATATCTCTTTATCTAACCCATTTCATTATCTATACCTCGCTCTATCTCAACTTATCTCTCCGTCTCTATCTCACTATATATATATATATATATATATATATATATATATATATCAATCACTCTATCTCTGTCTCTCTTTTATATTTAAATAAATTGTGTCATGCATGCGCACTTATACAACAAAAACAGACGAAGTGTCGCTATATAAAAATAAATAAACACATATTTTGACACGATTCGTGCTCCAACTATTGAAAAATAGTTATACCGTCTCAGTAACCTTCATGGGCATGCGCATAACTAATCACCAAAATTTCATCGCAATCGGATGAATGGCATAGGAACGCATACGGCACAAACAAACGAAAATTAAAGACATGACAAACGCATCAAACGATGGTGCGTTTTAAATTCAAGGCAACTCTATCTATTGACGAAGTTAAGAACAAAACTGTTATTAGCGCCTTTATTTTGCTAGCCGCTGCGAACTCCACTAAGCGGCCTGGTCTCACCAAGGAGAAAAATATTAATTTGCCAGACCTTACTATGTGTATGATTGTGTGTCAGACATAGAGAAATGACACTCACTCACTATTTGTATGTCTATGACCTATGATTTTTTCTGTTATAAAATGAAATTATCACTTTTTCACTTCCTTAGGGATGGAATTTCATATTAATATGGGGTCTATGTGTTAATCCAGGTTATAAGCTATCTGTAGGCCAAATTTCATTCAAATCCATTCAGTAGTTTTTACGTGAAAGAGTAACAAACATCCATCCATACTTACAAACTTTCGCGTTTATAATATTAGTAGGATTTTTTTTTACAAACATTCTTTAACACAGATAATTTGCACAACTATAGATTGTGTTATTGTTATGTAAAGTGTATGGTTTGAATATTGTACACAAAGTTTTTTTCACTAGTTATGGAATTTATTAAAAACGTATAGTCAACAAAATTGTATATCTATTTATATGCATTTTTTACTTTCACAACTGCGTAGGCGATTTTTAAGTATATCTGTAAGAGAAGTGTTGTACCCGTTTCTATTATAAAAGGTCCGCAAATGTATTAAATCTAAATAATATGTTATGAAACAATGTTTTGACATATTTTTTTTATTTTGAATATAATTTTTAAATTTTATGTGATTATTTTTCATTTATCACATCATGCATTACAGATACCTTATGGAAAGCTTTGAATGATTCACAGATTTATTTATTGTGCGGCGGTAACTAAAGATGATACAGAAAACTACAATCTGGTGCAGGGAATAGAAACTTTGGGACCTTCCCCCCCCCCCCCCCCTTTTTTTCTTCTTCGCGGTCATCCTCAACCACTTTACCTAAGCCATTGTAAGACCTTTTCAAACCCCCCTGCACCCCAGACCACCCGCTGATTTTACAGCTCATCCTCGCCTGCCTTGCTCCCCACGGACTTTCTCAACCTTCCGCCCACCACGTCACGTACGAAGACTACCGAAAAGGCAGAGCAGAATTATTTTCCCTATGATGAATCCTCTTAACAGCCAGGCGCTGTTCTGTTTTTCTGTTTCACCAGGGTAAACGCACACGTGGAAGAAATAAGTTTTTTTGACGTGACAACGTCTAATAAATCGATGGACGCCGGCTGCACGCACGAAAAAGTGTCCCGTTACGCACATTGTCCCGTTATGTTGTGTCCCGTTACGCTCATTGTACGCTTGCACCGCATCTATCTCTCTTCCACTCGATTGGAACAACCATCGATTTGACTTGTTCGAGGCACATTAAACTTGAAACACTTCCATTCGTTTCCTACTTTTCCTATCATCGTCCTATCCTTAACAGAATAACACAGATTGGAAGAAGTTAAATAGCAAACATGTATAAAAGTTATAGTTAAAATGATCTCTTCGTTAAAGTAATGAACATATTCGAATTAATGAGTGAAAATAGAAGTAAATTTATCAATTAAATTGTAGATTTCATTTCACTCCTTCTTTGTACCCATACAAAATAGTGATAATTTAATAATAATGATTCAATTTTTTTCATAAAAGTATGCAATCATTTCATTAATGTTTTATGACGTTGTCACGTTAAACTATCGTCCGTAAACCGACTTTACAGACAACCATTTTTGTTTTTTTTTGTTTTTGATCTTTTATTAATGTTATAAGATTTAGATACTTCAGAGATAACAGCGTAATTCTTTTTGAGTCTTAACCGGTTGTTGAAATGTTCTTCTTCTTTATATACCAAGATTATTCATTTTTGGTTCGTGTTCAAAGCAGTCGAACATTGTACCCGTAAATTTAACAAGACATTTTTCAAGTGTGTTGGACCGAGCTAGTCGCCGTATAGACATAGAGAGCAACGGCTGAATTAGGATTAAAATTCCGTCGCAATCGAGGTCTATGAAAGGCTAGTGATGTGAAAATGGAGCATTGTTAGGGGATGTGACAGAGACGACATGGGATTTCCGTGGGTAAGGAAAATCTCTTTTAAAGGGAAAACTCAGGGAATTGAAATAGTATCTTTAAAAAAACCTGGAAAACGCAGGGAAATTTTCTAAATGTCCAGTTACTGGACAAATTAACAGGTAATATTTTCTATACAAAATATAAAATATGCAATTTTTTATTTTAACACCATGTATATTCACTAACTATTTTACACTAATGTTTATATGCAATCGATAGATTTTGACGAGAGCTGACGATTGAAACTCAAACGAACGTCGTAGCTTCTCCGAGTCAAAAGTTATACTAAATGGAAATCTCGAAACTCGGCAAAATGACCTCAAAACGGCGGCGTTTCCCCATCCACCACGCGCAATGCGTCACAGTCCTCACTTAGCCTAACGAATTCTTTGATCTTTTAGTTATCCAGTGGTTTAATTATATTTTGGATGGAGATGATAGATATGTATATGCAACACCAAACTGTATTCCCCGATTTTGTTACCATTCGTTTTTTGAATTGCCTCCCACTATGGAAGCAATTTTAAAGACGTATTCACGTCAAAAGTTGTGCCGGTATTGGTTGTTTCGAAACAATTAGTTTCACGGGAACCGAAGCTCTGTTGCTGTTGGTGGTTTTGGGAGCATTCAAAGTACAATGAAAGTGGCCTTCGTCATTTGTGCGATAGGAGCAATCTCAGTTTACGACTTACTGTATTTGCCACATCGGCTGGAACGCCATTCACATATCACGCAAGACTGCCACCGATGATGCTGCTACTCTGATCAGATACTTCGTGAGAAGCATCACATACTGTAACTGCGATTTTTTTTTTTAAATATCTGAGACTAAAATCACAGGTTGTGATTTTACGACCCATCTCTAGTAGCGTCACAGGTCACACGTCGCGCTTCTATATCCCTCCTTGTTCTATGTCAGCCACTTCTTCCTCCCGTGCCGCTGTCGCGACGCCAACATTGTTCGCCAGTCGCCACACTTGGCGCGCCCAGCCAAACCCAGCGGTGCGCGCGTGGGACTGCGCAGGCGCAGTGTCGCTCGTCCGATCCTGTCCGATCCTTTGTTCGCATCTGGGAACGATTCGGTGAGTTCCCCCGATTCAGACCCCGACCCTCCCTCTTTTTAACTTTGGAAGTCAATGTCGAAAGATGATGATAGGCGACGAGATGCCAACGTAGGACGGAATTAATTGGCAAGGACAAATGTATGAACTACGCAAGGAACATAACGACGCGACACGCAATCACGGCCGTTTATAAAGCACGCAAGATTAAGACTTAAGAACCCTACAACTTAAAATTGTAAAACAGAGGAAATAAATTTTCTACACCATGCTTTTTTAAAAAATTTATTTCATATTTATCATAAACGCACAATACATTGTCAAGATTTTGATTTGTGTTACTTTCTTTCACTGTGTGAAAGTTAACATTGTGGAGTACTATATTACCAAAAGAACATTTTCTGTTCTATATACATAACTTCTGCACCTTTAAAAGTATTCGGAGCACTTCTCTTTAAAACTAGCCATCGAAAACGCAAGCCAAAACGCCAAAAAAGTTGGAAGTTGAACAAAACTTGCGTTGCGTTATTGCACCTTGCGTCTTGCGTAGTTTTTAAACCCGTACGCTCAAATGTGGTTGTTGAACATTTTGCATGTTCCGTTCTTGCGTATTTTATAAACCAGGCCTAAGGGAAACGGGAGTTAAATTCGGGAAACGTAGTCGTCTCCCGGAAACAGCCGCCACGTTTCCCACTTGCGAAAATTTTTGGATCGCTTTCGTGGGAGAAACGTGGAATAATATGAAGCATAAATAACTTAAAATTAATATTGCTGAATATTTGTACGCACGTTTCCCTCAATTTCTGTCGAAAATTACTTCTGTGAATACGAATACGCTTGAAATATTACTGTTCATGTTATATATATTTTTTTTTCTGTGTGGAGATGGTCGTGGGTGAGAGTTTGGTATACAGGCACGCCTAAGAATCCTGAGCATACAGACTGTTCGCAAGTGGTTTGCAATACTTATGAACATGGAAGTCTCGCATTCAGCGCCTGTACACAACCGTGCGACGTTAAGGGACAGAGGTACGAACCGAAAGACGCCATATTTGTTCAAAAAGGTTTTTTTGGTCATGATTGTCAATTAAAACTCTTCGTTAAGGCACAGTATATAATTTAACGGAGTATATAAATTTAAATAACTAACCATTACAAGTAATTTTCACCGTGTAAAATTATTGGCGTCAAGTTTTAATCTATTTTTGGGAATGACTACAACTGTTATAAGTTATTCGATACTATGTCAATGTCTTTGCAAATCTCACTGTGTTATCTGTGTCTTAACGAAGGCATAGTTTTAAAAAAAATGTTAGTATTTTAGTACTCGCCAGAGTTGTGTAACATGAACCTCTGTAACTAGGAAAATCTTGTGTTCTCATGTTTTAAATATACTTTTAATATGACACTCACACTAAATTTAACGTATAATTATTTTAAATTATGCCAAGCGTGATAAATATATGCGCAAATTGTGATTTAAATTAAATTTACTGACGCGACTCTCACGTAGTTATCGCACCCGCAGCTAAAATTCGTTGCCGGAACAGCCACGTAAACTAAAGAATAATTTTATTAGCAAAGCAAAAATTTAAACTATATAATGAAACGGGTCCGATAAAAGCGAGACACATGTGAACAAATACTGAACCCCGGCTTTGGACCTGATTTTCGATAAGCAATTTTATTAAAATACTGCCTATCTTGTTGAAATCCATTAAAAAGTTAATACTACAAAATGTTTCCCTTTGTCTTAGTGAAGTTTGGTTTGCGACATCCGCCTCAGACGGCAGCACTGTTTACTCATTTCCGTTATATTCACATAACTGCTATAAAATGCCGTTTACAGAGCTGAGATCTTTACAAATCAGAAAAGGTTGACATGAAGACTGTTGGAACCAATGTGACACATTTCTGTTTCTGTTATTCCTCCTTAAACCCCATCTTTAGGCACTATTACTCAATCCTTCAATTCAGAATATATCTTTAGCTACGTTCCTGACCCCAACGAACGTTTTATGTTGGAAGTGATCCTGATTGATCGCCTGATAAAGGTCAGTCTCGGAAGTGCTGATTGGTGACTGTCACGTCGTTAACGATGTTCAGTTGTGGACCCGTACGACTGCATGCGGTGATAGTTGTCCGGAATCGTATTTATACGGTTTCCAAGTGTTTTTTCTTTGTTGAGCCGGCTTCCAAGCGCGTCTCCTTGTCCGGAGCCGCGGGGAGCGCAGTTGTGAAATGCCGGCATGCCCGGCCTGTCCGCTCGACCTGAGTAACCGCGGTGCTTGTTGCCCCCGATCGTGACTCGGCGAGAACCAGACGACGCAGTCTGCTGCTGCGCGCGCGCTTCTATTCCTGACTTCCTCTCCGTGTTGCCAACCACGGCGTCTGTTCGAGTCGAGAGCCTGGCTAGATATTTATTCCGGAGAGGAAGCCTGGAAGGATCATGGCTTGGGGCTGGGTTGACCCCTGGGTCCAGGGCCCGGGCCCAGACTAATTTTATTTTTCTGTAACTATTTTCAATTTTTATCTCAGTGTGTGAAATAAATATACATAATTGCTGTGGTTATTCTAAAGTAAAATAAATTTATAAATAAAGCTTAGTTTGGACGTATGAAATAGTAACCATAATTATACCCCTGCATTTTCAGGTTAAATAACATTCTAAAAAAGAGTGTATGTAAGAAATAACCATGAAATTATAATGTAGCACGTGACTGTAAAATTGGCTTGGTGGGGGGGGGGGGGGTGAGTCCAGGGCCCGTAATCGAATGTAGGGGCCAAGCTGGAGGTAAAAAAGAGTGCCTAAATATGTGGTTTAATGGGGGATGTGATGACAACAGAAATATGCCATCCTGTGTACAACAGATTTAAGGCCTTTTTTTTTTTTAATTTTTAAGAATGGAAAACTTTGACTTCGTTAAGGCATAGATGTCACCCTCTGTATCCTGTGTTTTCCTACGATAATAATGCATGCTTCGTGCATGTAACCGGGGTATTCCCGGTGGCTTATGCAGGTTTTAGTTGGGCCCAACTTAACATAGTTTTAAGATGGATTTAAAATAGGGACGTTAGTCATGGTTCAATCGCTGCCGTGGCTGGCCAATCCCCGCACAGAGCACACGATGCATGCGACCTTCTCCCAGCATGGCTAATCTCAGCATGACTAGGCGTATAGGCTTCGGCCTGAGACGCACCTAGGTCCCTCCCTAACCTAGACTCCCTCTTAGAAAATAAACTTAGTTTTAGACGGTTAGAAAAAAATAATTGCATGGTGTTGGTTGACCTGTTTAACTCAACCTGGATAAGGTACTTCGCCAATGTATACCTTCCAAATTAACTTATCTGCAATGGACGGGACAAGTTGGAACTTGAACTTGAAGGACGGTTGAATGTGTTCAACTCTGGAGAAATACTTCCTACAAGAGCCCTCAAAAATATTAATACAATTAATACAACTAATACCCCTACACTCCACTATTTTTGTGTGAAAACCTGGCGTTGTCACATCAACCATATAGATGGCAGACAATATGTTAAGTATAAACAAAATGAACAATGTACCTGTTTAAGGACGTGGTTACGCGTGATTCGGAACTACTTTAGGAAAACATGTTTAATTTTTGCGGGCGATTATACACAGTCTGAACATGTTTCGTTCGAGGTCATTTCTCTTTCTGCCTAAACAGGTTGGCAAAGTAGTTAAGAACATCTCTTCTACATAAGCCTCTAATTGGCTTTTGAGTACAAACAGTTGTGAAAAATGCCAGATGGAGAATTTTACTGGTACATTTTCGTGTAATATTTTACAGGATGTAACAAAAAAGATTAACATGTAAACATATTACTGTTTTAATTTGATGCTGACGGTAATTCTCTAGGAGAGGCACACTTGCTCAAATAAATCGTATCCACAACACATTCATTCGATAAAACATTAGACAATCAGGACTTTCAGTTGAACATACTTCATACAAACTTTCGCGTTTGTAAACACGTTTACTTAAAATTGTTCACCAGAAGTTGTTCGGCGTTGCGTGTAACCGTGCCCTAATACACATGGTACCAACATTATGACAACAAAAATTACTTTTTTCTCTTATGAACCTTTTTAAATCACTACACAGAAATTATGGACCGGGGGGGGGGGGGGGGAAGGATAAACGGTCAGTGCTTCAAACTTCTAAAAAAAAGTTAATCGTATTTGAAACGAGTTGATATATATTTAACTATATATATAAATTTTTATAATACGGTCGGGAAAGGCTTTTCTGCAGGTTGGCAATATTCAGCGCTCCCCTCCCTTCATTGGACTCGGGACGGATGCGAACTCACGCCGTTGTTCTCCGGCGCGTTTTGTACCGCCATGGGTAAAAAAAAAAAAAAATGCGTCTTGTTTTCACCGCTCCGCGGTAGTTGTGCAACCGCGGAACAGGTTACGCTAATGCGCGGGCGATCCTTTCAAATGAGTCAACTTTCGTGTGCCCGAGAGTCTTGTCGCTTGCTCCGGTTCCCCGGGAACCCCAGCGGGTTTTATGAAATGTTTTTTTTTTTTTGGGGGCCCTCGTATTCAGTTTTTAGAGTGGAGTGCCTCGAAGAGCTTATAAACACCTGCATTTGTCAAACTTATCACGTGATTGGTAGCCTAAAAGTAAAAAAACACACACACACTAATATAATCATACTTTTTTTTTTTTTTAAGGGAAGGGAGCGGAATGGCGTCCATTGCCATATCAACCCAAAGAATCTCGTGTTCCCGACGAGTGCCTACCACACGCCTTGTGTATCTGTAGGCTAATTCTGCTTATTTGGTGCCGATATTCGCATCCCGTCAGTCTGCTGATGACGAGAGCAGAGCCAGTTCCCAAAACGTCTTAACTGTCTTGTCCTTAGAAAGCCTACTGTTCGTCTGTGCTGTCCAAGGTTAGGTTTTTTTTCATTTGCCCACCTTATTTGTCTGCGCTGTAAGTTTGTTTTTTTCTGACAAAATTCCTTGCCGTGGAAATTCCCTGTACTGTCGAGGCATCAGCTGATTTCGGCTTCTTAGTTTAAGTATTAATATGCAGTACATTAATTAGGTTTTTCTGTAACAAGTGTAAATGAGCAGTAGTGCGTGTCCATGAAAGTAAGGACGCAGTGTCGCTTTTACTGGGATACGTCGTGATTTTGTTTCTTTGCACCTCTGAGTCACCGTGGTAAGCGCACTGCAGAGTCACTTGGATGGATATGCTCCTCCTCCCTTCTCTTTAACGTTGTTGCCCCGGGGGGAAACGACGTGCTGTGACGTAGATTTTTCACTTTCCGTACCTTAACGACGCCATATTTCATCACAAAACCAATTACGGTTAAGTGCCTGACCAAGCCTGACGATGGTTAAGAGTACGAGATAAGAATATCCGTCGTTAACCGTGGTCGCTTCCGTAACGTACAGTCCTTCGAAATTTTTTTTCCACAATGCAGGCACTACACTTCCCCGCGCGAACATGGCGCGAACCCGTATCGGCTGGACAAAAAAAAAATAAAAAGAGCGACATCCCGTAGTATCCGCGTGGAAATGCACGCTTGATCACCCCCCTGTGTTTAAAAAATTGGTTTTCTGTAAAGTCGGTTTACGGGCGATAGTTTAACGTGACAACGTCATAACAAAACATTGATGAAATGATTGCATACTTTTATTAATAAAATGGAATCATTTTTATTTTAATAATAAAAGAATAAATACTTGAAATATACTAGTAATCAGATTTTTAAAATGCAAGAATAATTAACCTTTATTGCCGAAATTGTTGTTGTAATAAGCAATGAAAACCACAGATTAAAATTCGTCGAGAATATTTTACGTTTTTATGTCTTCCAGTGCTCAAAATGATATGCAATTGTGGCCCCGGGCACGAAATTGTGTTTATAATTCATTAATAATAACGCCCCTTGCGATAATATGTATTAACGAGTGCCTGGTTGCCGCGGAAGCGGTTAGATAGCGCGATTCGTTCGGTTCGCGTCCTTCACCGTAGATTGCAGCACCGTAGGGGAATAATATTATTTCGTTTCTATAATACGATTTTATAACAAATACGCATCCCAAATACACCAAACTTATTTATAATGTGTTAAAATATTTTTTAAAACACTGTGCCAAAGATAACGGGTGTTATTTGAATTATTATGTGTAACTGTAAAACACCATTGTTCGTACAAAAACGTATTTGAAAATTCAACATTACTTTTAAATAACCGTACCGATTGTGCTGAAAATCGGTGGACGATCGTTAAATTATATAATATTAATAATTCAAACGACGAAAACATGATTGAAAAGTAAAATCGATGGTTGTTCCAATCGAGTGGAAGAGATACGGCGCATGCGTACAATGAGCGTAGCGGGACACAGCGTAACGGGACAATGTGCGTTACGGGACACTTTTACGTGCGTGCAGCCGGCGTTCATCGATTTATTAGACGTCACGTCAAAAAAAATGCTCGCTAGGGGTGAAGGTGTTGCGCGCGGGGAAGGAGGGGGGGAGACGGGCTCGGGGTCAACGCCCTCTGCGGGCGACCGAGCCGCTGGAGGTTGACTCTCGGCTGCATGCGTGGGTTAGTGTGTGTGTGTGTGTGTGTGTGTGTGTGTGTGTGTGTGTGTGTGTGTGTGTGTGTGTGTGTGTGTCTGCGCGCGCCGCGCACCAGCTATCGGAGAGCACAAGCGTGACTGATCTCTGCCCGCCGCCTCTCGCACGTCATCGTCCAGGGTCTGGGGGAACGCTCCCGCGGATCTTCCGCTTCCGGCAAGACGAGGCGACACGGCTGTGAAGCCTGCTGCGACCAATTTCTAACAAGTCTAGTGGAAAATAACACTTAGATAAATACGTATACAACTTTGGGAAGCCTAATATGTACATAAAGTTCTGTCCCTGCCCGAAGCCCGAACACGCCCGAATATTCACCTTCGGCCAACCTAGGGTTTATTTATATATATTTATATTTCTCTGTTTATTTTAATGCAGCTATACTAACTTAACTAACCGTCCGTAGTGTTTTAAAGTGTTTTAATGTAGCTAACCTAACCGATCACTTTTAATATATGAATTCATATTTCCTGCGCAAAAATAAAACAAATCCCGAGGTTGGCCGAAGGTGAATATTCGGGCGTGTTCGGGCAGGGACAGAGCTTGATGTACATCTTAGGCTTCTCTACAACTTTAAGTCAGTTTTATATATTGCACAACTTTGTACCTGTACTTTACTTAAAATACTAATTTTTATTGAATTATATTTTCATTTATTCATGTAACAATGTTGTTATTTATACGTTTTTTGCTTATGCATTATATTGAATTTTAATAAATTGCTCTTTTTAACTTTTATCTTTATAAAACTAATGTAAGGTTTCTTAGGTTATATTTGATATATTTAATTCTCAGTTAGTATACATTTACAAAATGTTTACAATCGTCAAAATACCGCATGCAATTTGAAGTGGCTAGATGCACCCACATACAAGCTTGCTTTCGTGAGTGCTAAATTTCCTGGTTAATTAAGTGAATATTGTTAACAAAGTGTAAAAAAAAAAAAGGGAAATAAGTTATTATTACTATTATTATTTGTTAGCTTTAACGTGCACGCTTTTTGGTGTGATGGGTTTTTACTCGGCCCCTCAATTGTGTGTGGAGTGTTTTCCATTTGCGTCATGCATAGAATCTATAATTTTATTTTTCCTGTAATGAAACTGGCATCTTATGTTTGCAAATAGTTCGGATTCAATTTACAAGAACGAATTGTACCTACGTGGAAATATTTTGTGCACTATTTTTTTGACAGTCGCTTTTTGATAATTGCGAAAACGTAATGTTGCTCTATCTTTACCGAGTAAACATGAAATTTGGCCCGAAGACTCCCCCCCCCCCCCCCTTACCAAATCAAGTCACGTGAATCCCAGAGATTTGAGCCGCTGTTGCTTGTACGTATATATATATAAATTTATATATATGTAGATATATATAATCGGACTGTTTGTATGTATATATACACACCGTCCGATTTGACGGGAAGCCATCAGTTCGCCAGTGCATCAGTTCCGACTGATGGTGTGTGGGGGCCTTAAGTAAACATTAACAAAAAATTCAGATTTTTTTTTTCCTAGTGGTATTCACTTTTTTTCCCCCCAAGGACTTTGAATCATTGAGTGAAAGGACTTCTGGTGGAGTCTGCGGGTGTTCTCACCTCCGCAAGGGACGTGAAACTAAATAGCGAAATTCGCCGTCAAGATGAATCGAGAAAACCCACCGGCAACGTCCGCCACATCGCCGCAGATCGCGGTAACCTTGGAATCCCGCGCAGGAGACGAAAACCTTCGTGCGTCGATTTTTTTTTTTTTTTTTTCGATTTGTCTTGACGTTTCCCGCGCGCGCTCTCGTCTCTGCTTTCACACATGTGCAACCCATTTCCCGACACGTGTTCGTACTTGCTGTGCCCGTGTGGGTGGGCGGACACCAAACACACATCATGTGCATACATTGTACGGCACACCTCAGAACTTGTAGCGGACTAGAAAACATTGATATTGAGCGGGTAATGACCACTCAGAATTGACAAAAATAAGCAAATAATTTATATATATATAATTATTTAAACATTTGTCAAAGACTGAAATAATTAAAAAAAAAAACATCAGTTATAAAGCTATGGGACGATTGAATAGCAGCAGTATTGCAAACAGACTGCAAAGACTATTATTTTAACTTTAATTCATATAGTTTGTCTATGTAATTTTATTTTATTTTCTCATTGTTCATGTTAACTGTTTTAATGTTCCAATTTTGTTTAGTTTATAGTTCGTTATGAGTGTTTCTCATTTTTAAGATTGATAGGAAATATGACCCCAGGCCATAGTAAAATTTAATTAGAAAATCTGATTATTAAGAAAGTTAGGAAGAAGAGTCTAAAAAAAATTGCCTGATATAATATTCTGTAAACGCCAACTTTTTTAATAGCCATTTTGTCTCTCTCCCCCCCCCCCCCCCCCCCAAAAAAAAAAAACATTCCAGAAAGGATGATCGGTAACATTACTTCCATTCAGATCACAACGTTTTCTTGGATGGTTTTCGTGAACCGACGAGCAGTTTTCAAATCACGTGATGTTTTTGAAGCTCTGTGCACGGTTCGTGTACCCAGGTAGGCGGGGCTGTGATGGCAGTGAGCTAACGGTTGCTACCATTAGCCGGTACACGCAGTGACCTTACACAAATAATAATAATAATATATGACAAGCTTGCTACTGCTCACGAATCTTGAAAAATACAGCAATTAATTACTTAACTGAACACTAGGCAGAGCGTGCACCCAAGCTTAGGCCTATGTACTAAGCAGCGACTCCCTCCCCCCCCCCCTTTTTTTTTGTTGAAGAACGAGGCAGCTCTCTTTCGCACACGTCGAACAGTCACCTCCGAATCTTAGGCCAACGACGGGTAGTCCATAAGGCCAATGAAGAAAGTGATAGCTGGGTGAGTAGCAAACCCACCAGAGTGGCCGAACGGGACCTCCGGAGCGTCGAAAATAAATAAATATGAATATTGTTACATATGCGAAAAAGGTTATTCGAATTCAATGAATTATAGTTTATTTGTAAATAAATTTTTCCTAAAATATTACAAACTGATTTTTCTAAAAAAAATTATCTTGGTTGATTAAATACAATTTGTATTTACTCTCTTCGGATTGACAGTGGCTATGTACTGGTCTTATCTTACTACGCACCTCGGCTACAACACACTGCCTCACACTGCTTGTTAGTCCGCCGCGCCGCAACACCGTCCACGATGCTCCGGTTCTTCGCACACGAAGACCCGTCTCTCGTCGCCCGCTATCGCTCGCCAAGGGGCTCACCCAGCCTCTCCGCTTCACTGCAGCTCACAGTGTCGGCCTCGTCTTTGATATAGCCCTTAAGCCCTCTAAATATCGCGTCTCTTAAAGTCCCCGGACTTAACACTCGAAGGCTGCGAGAACAATGGCAACTTGGTTACACGGCATGCGACTGTGTTCTGGGAGCCTGCAGAATCCTCCGGACAAGATAGAGGCGGCTGGGCTCCGTAGATTGCCGAAGGTGACGGGGGGGGGGGGGGGGGTCAGGAAGTGGCCTGCTAATGGAAGGTCCGTGTATGGGTAGGGAAGTGGAGGAGAGACAGGGAGTTAACATGTCTCGCTTCCGCTCAAAAGAGGAGTTCTGTGTCGGTCCTCGTCTCTAGCAATCTCGGTGATGGTATGTATGTAATTATTGTGGTTGTTGGTTGCAGTTCTTGGGCAACACGGAGGTGGACCAGCCGAAAGGCATAGAGGTCGTGAAGGAAGGCATCCGCAAGCTGAAGTTCAACCAGCAGCTGCGGAAGGCGGAGGGCAGCAAGACGCCCAAGGTGGAGCTGACCATCAGCATCGACGGCGTGGCCATCCAGGAGCCGAAGACCAAGCAGATCATGCACCAGTACCCTCTGCACCGCATCTCGTACTGCGCCGACGACAAGGGCGAGAAGCGCTTCTTCAGCTTCATCGCCAAGGAGGTGGACTCGGAGCGGCACATGTGCTTCGTTTTCGTCAGCGACAAGCTGGTGGGTCCTGCCCTAGTCCTGTCCTCTCATGCGGATATCACACTACGCAGGGGCGCAACAGGAGGGGGGGGGCAAGGGTATTTTGCCCCCCCCCCCTCTGAAAACTTGAAGTGGGGCCAAACGGGGGCAAAGAAAGTGCTGTGTAATCAATATTTAGATAATAAAACTGCTTAAATAGCACCATTTTCCACCTTGAAATACAAATTTTCCCGGGGGAGGACACCCGGACCCACCGCTTCAATACGGGGGATCAATGATTCTTTATAAAAAGGTATATTGGTCCGTCCCCTCCTTTGGAAATTTAGTTGTTGCGCCCCTGACACTACGAGCAGCGTGTAGACAGGAGCGCGTGCAGAATTTCATTTCGCCTGCTGTTTTCTCTCAAATTCTTCCCGTTTGTTGGTTGGAATGATAAAGATTTTTATAAATATTTCGGAAGAGGGCGGGGAATACCCCCCATCCCTCCAATGCATACACCTTTGCACTTAAATGCATGTATAGTCCGTGCCGTGTAACTTGTCTCGTTTAACAGTGCTCAAAGTAGTAACCATGGTCTTAAGTCTCTTTCAACCACTGCTGTGTCTGTCTCTCTCTATCAGCAGTGTTTATAAGCAACTTGTGCTTGTCATTGTTCGTAAACAAACATATATATATATATTTTTTGCAAGTGACAGTTGTAAAATGTGTACTCATGGTACTACGTATAAGAATTGTCATATTTGAGACAATTAACATGAAGCTTAACTATGTATACTAAGTGCTTTCAAACACCAACAACGCTGGACAGGCGATTCCATGTGACAAAATAAAATTAAACGGTTATTACTCTTTCCCCAAGTTATTGTCAAGAGTTGAGCAATGTTTAATAATAAACATACTGTGGTGGCTAAACTTTCTTGCATGTATGTTTATAGCACAAAAGTCACCTTTTAACTAACAAAGGAAAATATTTTTGAACATGTTTTCATAGGTCTAAGGTTGAAAGAAACATTATCTACAGGTTTTTTTCTTAGCTGCAAGTAGTTTGTTTGGTAAAAGTGTTCTCAAGTTTGGTTTTTATTGGTACATAACTTCCGTAAATTTCAAGGAAAAAAGTAGTCTTTTAGTCCTATTATCTCCCATATTCACCTGCCGGCCTTTTTCAGGAAGTTTCAGAAACATTCAGTTTATAATGTACAGTGAATAATGTGGGCCCTAGAAGTTGTGACCTGAACGCAAGTAAAGTATTTCTCCATTGCAAAGATTTTTAAATTTTTTTTTTTTTTTTCAAATATTTCACCTGCCTGATTCTATAAGTGCATTTAAGGCAATTTTGCAACAGTTTTCTCAGATATAACTCAAGTGGTGATATTGCTGTTGCTGCCCTCATGCAGCCAATGTATATTGGTATTGCAAATTGGGTTAGTTAAGGCCTATTTCACCTGCTTTTTTCCATAGTCTTATGAGAATGCAACAGTAAAAGTTCATAAATCTCTTTATTCTGGCACACTTGGAAACACGGCTGTGCTGTATTAGTGATTTGGCCAGATTTTCAAATGCCAGTATAGTTTTAAAAAAATACCAACCAAAAAAAAAAAAGCAGTACAACAGTATTTAAAACATGTAATAAGGTTCTTGATTGCTGTACGCTGTATATACACAATTGTGATATTGTACAAACGTGACCTGGAACCCCTAGAAAACAGGAATCCAATGGGGGGGAAAATCTGAATGCAATCAGTTTGAAAAGTTCTGAAAAACAGAATGTGCTTGACCTAAGAAAGCTAAATTGAAGCACTAACTGTAATACATAAACTTGTTTTCAATAAATACAAGTAATTTTATATTTCAGATTTAGTATACTTACAAATAAAAGAAAATGGATAGATTACATTTTAATATTAGTAGTGAATGGAAGTGGTAACAATTTGATTTGCAGGTAATTTATGGAAATAGACTTAACTGTTGGTTGATTAGCTCAACTGTTTTTTAATTAAATACATGTAATATATGATACAAACTTCTTGGATAGAGTGAATGGAGCAGTGCATGAGTTGTAAGAGGGAACATGTTTGTGCCTTAGGCTGAGGAGATCACGCTCACCATAGGCCAGGCGTTCGACTTGGCGTACAGGCGTTTCTTGGAAACTTCCGGCAAGGACCTAGAAGCGCAAAGACGGCTGATGCTTCTGCAGCAGAAAGTTAAAAAACTCGAGACTGAGAACGGTGTTCTCAGGCAGAGGCTAACAGACATAACAGATATAGCTCAGATCAAGAGTCAGGTAAGCATTTTAGTGTAGTAACATGTAACTTTCTGGTAATGACTTGATTTACTATAGTCCAGCTTGAAAGGTTAAATTTACTGTTCCCTTTACAGTTGTATGAGAGTAATCACAGTCGTGGGAGCAGACAGGAAAGCATAACTAGTTGGAGTTTAAAGAAAATCCACTTAAGTATCCGGGATGAGTCTGAATTTTTTGACCGAAAAACTTTGGCTGCAGGTTCATCACTACAAAAAAGTTGATAACATGTTTACGATATTTGGTCTAAAGTGCTTCCCAAGATTGGGTATACGTCTTTGAAGTTCTACAACCACCGTGCATTTCGTCACTTTAGTAAAATTATTTGATTGAAATAATTGGGGGTAGTAACACATCACAAAAGTACGTGATTATGGTGTTATCCCAAATTATTTCAATGAAATAATTTTGCTACAGTTAATTTGCGATGGTTGTAGAACTTTGTTCGGTTACATTTTCTAGATGCTCAGTGCTTCATCTTAGAAACTTTAATATTATTTTTTATTTACAATAAAAATTTTGTTAAATGCCAACTTCAAAGGTCTATAACAGCCTTGGGAAGCATTCTTTATAAATGTTATATAAATGTTATACAGCATGTATCAAAATTCATGTTACAACGCTTGAGAGTAGAAAGCTCTTATTATTTGCAACCATTTTTGCCAATAAACATGTTGCCGGAAACGCGTAGTTAAGCCCCTGTAGCCCCAGAAAGTCAGCGTAGGCAACCCGTTGTAGAGTGTTATGTTGTGGATGTGCGGGCGTTCAATTAGAGAAATAACCTTTTTAATTGTGGCGCAGATTTTAATAAAAAAAAATCTAATAAAATTTACCATGGCCATAACTGTAAATGTGTTCAGGAAAAAAATTGCGTAACTTGTAAGGTTTCCAATTAATTTTATTAGCAAAAGAATTGTAATTTTTTTTTTCCTGTCAGGGTGAACATAAGCATAAAAGAAATATTTTGGAACAACTGGGCCCTGGGGATTTTTCTCTCCCCTCCCTCCGCCCTTTTTCGTTCCATGGCCCTGCTCCTGAGTAACCTGGGAATGTACGGAATTTGCCGATTGCACGAGTGTCCTGTTCCAGAGCGACGTGGAAGAGTACCTCGCCAGGAACGGCATCAGCGACTTGCTGCTGGTGACGGGCGGCGCGACGAGCGACTCCTGCTCCTCCCAGGACCTGAACTCGACTTCGAGCTCGAAGGAGAACGGCAGCAGCAGCGGAGACAACCTCCTCATCTTCAACAACACTGCCGCCAGCACGACTACCGCCTCGAGCAACGGCTTCGCCAGCTCCCCCGCGCAGCCTCCCCCCGTGCCGCCGCGGGCGTTCGAGACCGGCATGCCGTTCGGGGAGGAGAACTTCCTGAGGTACGCAGCTTGGCCGGGATTGCTTCTTCACGCACTTCGTTGGTGTTTGCGCGTCATTTGCGTGAAGGAAAGACTTGACTTGTCAAAGAAACCTTTGCAACACTCGCAGCTCTGCGTCTAGTATTTTTTTTTTTTTTTGGCACATGATTTAAAATAAATTCATTCTATTATCATAATTAATTATTTAAAAAAAATTATTTCTTGCCAAGCAAGTTCTTGTTTAATATTTTCTTATGAAATTAAAGGCAAATTTTTATTTAATTCCTAGCATCTACTGAAAGCATTGAATTATGAGGTAAACAATTGTGGGTTAATCATTCATATGTAGCCTTTGTCTTCAAACAATTTAAGTACATCATTCATTAAATCAATAAAAAAAAATAGTTTTTACTCATAACTGTAGAAACCTGAGTTTTCCAGGGTTTTGAAAAACAAAAAAATTTTTGTTAAGGTTTATGAATTCTATACTGAAACAAGTATTTGAAAATGAAGGCTACATACGAACTGCTATACCTAAAACGTTACACCACTTGCTTTCAGTACATACGACTGGCATTAAAATTTGCCTTGAAGTTTATAAAAACATTAAATAAGGACTTTGTTTCATCGAAAAATCATATATATATATATATATATATATATATATATATATATATATATATATATATATATATATATATATATATATATATAATTTACTTCTCTGTTAACTGCAAATATTTGTCTAGGTTTGTGTCTGCAGTGTGTCTAGTGTGCGTAAATACAGCTACAGGTGGCAGGAAGTCTGGCTAATCATCCTTGGTCACATTCCCAAGTACGGTCAAGTTCATTTGTTCTTAGACGTTGATGAATGGTTGTTGTCCTTGAATGTTAGGCAAGCTGTTAAAACCACTGCTTGACTGGGGTGAGAAATGGTAAAATTTGGACAGTTAGGAGGTACAGTGTCAAATGTGCAAAGCCAATTAAAAAGACCACTTATTTTGACATCCAAGTGATTTTTTTCTAGGCTAGGTAGGCTTTAAGTGGGTAGGTGGGGGCAATTGTCCGCGATTTTTGGTTTTAAATATTTGTGGACAGCAGTTATATGATTTTACCAGGTTTCTGGTATAGAATTAAAAGATTAGGATGTAACTAACCATTGTATAACAATTCCAGCCAAATATAGTTATTATTTTGGGAAATATTAATTTTTATTCGAACAAATGATTGTGCGGAGATTTGCCCCATTTTGTGGGGCAAAGTTCCGCACTGCGGAGATTTGCCCCAATAGTGGAAAACGGGAGGTCAAAATACGAATTCTATTAAAACTCATCATAAAAACTTTATTTTAGTAGTTATAAAAGTCACTAGAAAGAATAGAAACTGTGAAAGGCTTATTTTTTTAATATCTAACTACCATCTCTGAACATAACATTATTGTGATGAAACAATAGGCTAATATTACAAGAACTTAAACTTATTGAAAATCACCTACGTCAAAAAGTGTAGGTAGTTCACTTAACATAAAAAATAATAAAATTAAACTACCTTCCAACTTAAAGACTAGGAATCTATTGATTTCTCGACTAGTAGACAGTCAAATCAGTCAAATCGTCTGGGAAAGTTAACATTTTATGAAATCTAGCACTGTGGCTCTCATTTGGTTTTGACAGTTTCAGGATGATATCTTTTTTGTCAACGAACGCTTCTTCTGGAGTTTCTGAGAATTTGTAGGTATTAGGATACCGCTTGAAAAACATACATTCGTATCCTCCGTGGCTATGAGAAAGGATTTTAGCCACATAAAGTCGGAAAGAGTCCTTAGTTATTCCATGAACTTTAACTATAGCATAGTCATTCGATGATAGCGAACCAGAGTTCTTGTTCTCTTCAAAGTTTTCTGTTTCATCTCCATCAACCTCACTTCCAGAAAACAGAGACCTCACATCAAGGTCAGTGTCAGTGTTATGAAGAGACATTTCACCTTCAGATTCTGAAGTGCTTGAGAACTCAGTGTCAGTCTTTTTATACCTTTTTTCAGGAGGAAAGAGCTGTCTACCCTGCTTCCTTGACATCAAACGTTTCTCCTTTTCAGTTGCTTCTTTTTTCTTTGCATTCAATTCTTTTTCCATGTTTTCTTTATGAGGAGTTGACGTCAGCAACACAGATTTTAACCCTTTTCTTGACCGTTTCCTTCTTATAAGTATTTTCGGAAGAGGAATTATTTCTTCTGGGCTCTTGGCTTGATGCTGACATTGTTCAGCATTGTCTTTGGCTTAAGTTCTATCAATACAAGCAGGAGGTTGGGCAACAAATTCTTCTTGGCTTGCGACAACTGATGAATGTGCTAAGGAGGCAGAGGATGTTGGATCAGGAGCAGCTTCCGAGATTTTATCAGGTTTATTGAATGCAATCAATCTATTGTTATCTGGGTCCTGTAAGTCTTCTTCTTCATGTGGTAGTTCCTGGTTTGTTATTTCAGCAGGAAGAAAGTCATCATCTATGAATTTATTTACATCCAAGGGGTAAATTCCTGTAGCTCTAAAACCTTGTACGGCATTTTCGATAGTGCCTGCCTTCTCTAAAGCTATCTTGAAAGCTTCTGCAACACAGGATATGTTGAAAACTTCTCCTGGGTGGTTGACATCCCAAGTGTCAACAGCAGCATCGTAATATTTTTTCAAGGGACCAAAAAAATTACGATCAAGTGGTTGTGTCTTGTGACTGCTGTGTGGTGGCAAAGTCAGGAGGTGAATATTGTTTGTTTTTGCATAAATCACAGCCTCAAGAGTTGTGTGAGACACATGGTTATCCAATATCAGCAATATAGGATTGTTCTCACTTGGGTTTGCATGTTTTTTGGAGTGCTCAAGCCATGTGATAAATGTGACTGTCGTCATATATCCTTTATCCGTTATACCCATGTCGCATCCAGTAGGCCCTCCTTTGATTAGCAAACGATTTATTCTTTTACGTGCATATATGAAAAAAGGAGGTACATAATGACCAGTGGCATTCATAGCGCAGACAGCTGTAACAGTCAGACCTTGTTCAGCTGCGACTGTTTTGGAAACATCCCTTTTTCCTGTTGGTGCTACATGTTTTGGAAGTTTATTTGGTACCGTTTGTACCCCACTTTCGTCCATGTTGTAAATTTGATTTGGACCAAATTGAAACTTTGTCAATGTGGCCTCCAAATTATTAAAATACATTGATAATTGGACCCTATTAAAGCCCATAGTTCTAGCCACACTTGTCTTACGTGGCACTCGTAGTGACAGGTTGTTCCTTTTCATGAAATCCCGAGTGAAGTCTCTACCAGCTAATTTCACCTCGGTTGAAAATTGGTGGGGAATTTCATTTTCCTCAGCATATTGATAAAGGAGAAAACGTAATGATTTAAGAGGCCGTGTCACAAATTTGCGCTCCTATCTATATCAATGTTATTTTAAAAGGCAGTTTTTCTCAAAGTCTATAAGAGGTAGGGGCCGGAAATTTTGCCTACTGAAAGTATACAATACATTTAACATAACCACTTTTTTCAAATTTATTTATCATATCATATATTATTTCTGTGATGAAAATAATATTATCAATATTTTGATTTGTCCAGATACATTGAAATTTTGCTTATATTTATAATTATTTAGCAAAAACTGAAAACGCCATTGAAATGTATTGCACATTACCTTCCGATCAGTGTCTTCATGATCATGATGGGTTTATAAACCTGGGTGTAATCAAGTCTTTAACTATTACATGACAACATTTATACTTAATAATTTGGAGATATGCCTTTTCTATCCTCAGCCCCTGAGCTTTTACTATCTGGTCTGGCGACCGACCTGACACTCTTCAACCACCCCAGGGGTCTCCGATTACACATCTTATCAAAAAAAAAAAAAGCTGTTCGTTCATTTGTTTTTGTGTTCGAGCGAAGGTTTACTTCTCCATTAGTGCCACAGAATTCACACATTTATGCCAAGGGAATATTCCGCTGATGTGACGCCATACGAATGTATTATTCGCGACCATACAACTTTTTTGTTTGTCATCGGGAAAATGACGCCGCAGTTTGATTTTTTGTGGTGATATAAAATAAATTTTCTTGGAATGTTCATTTTAAATTGAGCATTTTTAAATGTCAGCGTAGAATATGCTTATCTGCCCATTTTGTTTCTTTCCATAATAATGAGTAAAGTTAACATTGTCATAGACATTTTATTATATTCGTTTGCCGTCCAAGTACAAATGTCACACTATATCGCACGTAATTATATTTTTTTACTAATTTGTTAGTTGTCATTTTATTTAAGTTATAAATAACATTAATAAAAATTATTACTTAATAGTCCAGAATAGAGATTGAGTTATTATTCATTTAATAGGGGTTTAAAATATGGTACTACATACATATTTATATTATCTTCTTGTCTTCTTTGTAACTTTACTGGAAGAATGGCATTTGGTATGTATGTTAACTCACAATGAAAATACTTCAGAAGTACTCAATTAACAGTGAACAACCTAGGGCCTATACTAATTTCATTATGTTCATGAAATATAATTGATATTACTAATAATGAACTGTATGTGTTTTGCGTAGAGATATCGTACGTACTGTATGTGGTACAGACCAACATTAGCTAAGACTCTGTAAATAAGTAATTTCAGTTAATGTGTAGAGAATATTAAAAGTTAGAAATAATGATATATATAAAACAATGCAGAGTTATCAGCATAAAAATAGAAGTTGTTTTTACGTAGCACCTACTGGAATGTATATTTTGTGTTGAATTATGTGGTATGATTAGTATTCTCTTATTGTAAGTGTGTTTTGTTAAAATCTTATAAAACATCACTTACTGTTGAAGGATTTTCATTTATTTTGTGATGATCTTACTTAAACAAGTTTTAATTATATTACACATGTATATTTTAAAAGCATTTTAATGTATACTTATAGAATTGTAATAGGCTTTATACGGACTCTCACGATGCATGTGAGCATCTATAATTAATAGAGACCGGAAAAATTCGCGGATTCATTCGGCGATAGGCTAGAAGTCAAATACATATACCTTTTAGATGATTTTGCTATTGGCTTACTGTTCATCTGGACGAATCTCAACCAATTATAAAACACCAACCAAAGAAGGATCGAATCACAGACAAACAAGCTGAGACGACTAACAAGTCAGCAGCAAATGAACTGCCGTTCAGTGGCGTAGCGTGCCATCTCGGCGCCTGGGGCGGGAAACCCATTTTGCCGCCCCCATTCTATAGGTGCTTAATTAAAATTAAATTTCACATGCAATGAGGTACCTTTTATTGAAGTTAAAATAGGATGAGCGGTTTTACAAGCGGATTCTACGGGCCTTATGAGCAGCGAAGTCAGAAATAACTTTGTCAAAATCAATATTAGCAGCCAATTCTTGTTCAATCGACAATATAGTCAAGTTTGATAGTCTATCGGAGTTATGTTCTTATATATTTTTAACGCCTTTTTGGTAATTATATTTAATTTTCGGAGCTCCGAAGTATATGATCAAATTATAATTTTTCGGGGGAATTGTTAAAGTATTTTTTTAGTATTATTATATAGCTATTTTTATAAGTAGTAATAGGGTATGTATTTTATGATGGATGCACCGATTTGTGATGAAACGATTTTATTATATATATATATATATATATATATATATATATATATATATAAAATGTTGTCATATAAATTTTGTGTCTTTTTAACTTGCTGCCTCCTCTCACTGTTCGCAACCTTATTAGTATTTTTTAAGCCTGCTATTAGTTTGGGTTTTAATATTTTTTTGGGTTTACCTGCGCTCGCGGTACGGGGCAATATATGAGTTTTACTGTGTCCCGGTTTGCGGAAGTTGTTTGGTTTGCCCTGGGTTAAGGTCAAACTTTACAGTACAATGCGTAGTACTAAATTCAATGAGTGCGAAAGAGAGGCATCGACACGGGCCGACGCGTGAAACAAAAGATTTTGTATGAGTAATTAACACAATAAGGAGTGCCGCTCAACTCGGCTCGCGCGCGCCGGGCGGCGCGGTGTGATGCGATGTTGCTGTTCGTATGTAAACAAACAAACGTTATAAAGAGCTCTGTCAGTGATTTCGCAGTTTTTCTTTTAAATAAATATTAAAAAATAGTTGGTGCGCAAAATTCTAGATAAAAATGGAACATTATAGTGTGTCTGACACATGTAATGAATGAATCATAGATCAGATCTCAACCCGCTTCACCGGCGACCCGCCCCCGCGGGCTGCCGCCTGGGGCGGGCCGCCCCCTCCGCCCCACCCACGCTACGCCACTGCTGCCGTTATTTGCCCGAGTGTACAGGGGAATGTGCAGTCTATCCTGAAGGCCGTCGAAACCGCGAATTTTTCCGGTCCCTAATCTACATCAATATTATGGCCGTTTCACAAGATCAAATATTTATTGAATTCAATCTGTTGCATTCATTGTACATGATTTTCGATATGTACATTGAATTCAATACAAATTGAAGATGTTACTCAACTAAGCTTATTCTTATTAACTTATAAGTATTTTGTTTGTTCAGTACATAAAAGTAAAAGATTCGTTATTATTTAAATAATGAGCATCTTTAAGCAATAACGTTTTCAAAATATTTACATAAACATAATGGAATATATATTTTAAATACTTTATATCTACGATCACATCAACGGCAGTATTATGTAATGAATGAGGTAATGAAATATCTTGAAAGGATATTTTCTTCTCTGTAAAGTAAATTTGTAATGCAGCCCTCTTAATGTTAGTCTTGTGAGTTATTTCGTCTTCTAATATGCTACAGCAATGTATAAAATTAAGTTTTGTTAGTGTTTTAGTCTTGTGTAATGTTAAAGTGTAATGTGATAAATTCAATAATTTTTTTGTAAGTTCGTATTCATAAAGGTAGGCTACATATCGTATTAAGATAAATAGTATAATATTTGTAAATTTAAATTCTTTGAAACAACGTCGATAAGAGGTTCACCTACCTCTGTTAAACTGTATGATGGTGCATTGTAAAAAATTAGGTAGTCTGACTTAAGTGAGATTGTATTTAGATTGTGTGTGATGCATATGCAATATCTAAGCATATGCATTTATGTTATTATCCTTTTAAAACGTTACATGATGAATTTCGTATACTTTTTAATGTCAACTAACATTATTTATCACGGACTATTACATCCAGATAAAGAATAATTACCACATGTTTGAAGATTAATTGTATTCCGATACGTTTAAAGTATTAAAATTTTTAGATTCGACTCATACCATAGTTGTATAAGTGAGGTTTCTTGATTCTGAATCCCTGCATCCGCAATTTCCTAGTGAGCCGCCGGTCAGATTGTCATCCTCTCAGATTGTCGAGGAACCAGATACATTTTTCGTCGAGTAAACTCGAGCTGTCAACCTTCCCACTAATCCTGTGATAAGGGTATAGTAGCTTTATCACGCGCTGCGGCTACAGTTCCTTCGGTTGAAAAAGCCACTAAATCTCACTGTTAAAAGAGAGAACTTCTAGAGCAGAATATTGGAAATAAACATTTACTGACACGGCCTCTTAAGGGTCAAACCAAAGTACATTTTGTCAAGTTGAATGCAATGTTTAACCAAAGCATCCTCCTGCTCCTTGGTGAATGTCTTCTTCCTCCCAAATTGCCCACTTGCTTTATTTGCCTTCAGTCGATTTCGTAGTGTCTTTTCATCGAATCCAACTTCTTTAGCAGCTCTACGAACCGAGAACCCTCTTTGAACTAACGAACAAGCGACTTTGAATTGCTCTTCTGTCATGGGTTTGTAAGTTTTCTTCCTCACATAGTTCCTGGAACAAAACAAATCTTTAGAATAGGTATGTATCTAACTAAAGCTAGTACACGAATGTTACATGTGCAGGTAGATATTAATTTTAAAGTGAAAGACTTGATGGGTATAAGTAAACCTTTAAGTTAATAGAAATACTACATTTATTTTCACTATTTATAACTCTGTTAGAAAAAAAAGGAAAGTAAAAAGGTTTTGCAAAAATGGAGCAGACAAGGGGCAAATGTCCGCAATTGGAAGAGTGCGGAGAATTGCCCCAAATAAAGTGAGGAGACTTGCCCCATTTTGTAATGTCCAAATGATGAGCTACTTTTTTTTTGTAAACAAAAGAAAGAATAAAAATTAAGCTTTAATTTCAAAGATAATCAGTAACACTTTTTGACAGAAAATTCTACAGTTATAATAAGTAGCTCTATTCTTCTAGAACTTTAAAGAGAAGTCACGAAAATATTGTAATAAACATATAAATATCTGACTTACCTCATTTTTTCTGCTCCCGAATGACCATTAACCACGAGTTCTCGAGATACAACTGGAAGTTGCACTAACAACCTACTGAGGCAAGACTGATTGAGTAATCGATTGTTAAAATCGATATAACATCGATGCGGACACTTGCCCCCTGCGGACAATTGCCCCCACCTACCTATGTACATATCTGCCAGTTCATCTTGATGGGCAATCTGCATTGGCTTAGCACTTGGTCATGATTAAATACAAATTATACAGTGTTGTTGAGAATGTTTGCCGGGATTATAAAGTATTATTTTGAAAGAAGTATTTAATGAATATATACATGTGGCATCTTTAAATATTCAGAAAAGAATAAAGTTTTAGAATTCGCTTTTTACACTTTGATATGTGCACCATTTCAGTTCTGGTCATGTCTTGACAACATTCAATCGCCTGCCATGTCTTTTGAACTGTCCACGTTGATAGTTGCAAATGCTGCTCCTTAAAATGCTTAATGTTCGTTATCTCAATATAGGTACACTGTTTTTTAATGACCTTGTGTGACCTTGTTGGACCTGCTCTCTATTATTTAATGTACAACTTTGTATCACACAATTAAAAAAAATTAATATGTTAGACCTTACTATGGCCAGAACTGTAAATGTGAACTGTATGTATTGCATTGCATGAAAGGTTGCCTATAAATTTTTTTTACAAAATATTTTTAATTTTTTGTCATATTAAGGTAAACCAAATTATTAAAAAAAATCTCTGTCCCAGGGGGTTATGCCCATAACTCCCCACCCTCTCAATGTCCCTGCACAGGACTACCCATCAGGTCTGACATACATATATTAATTAATGTCCTCTCGTACAGTTTAGAGTGAATATAGTAATAGTGCGCAGGCAAAGCTGCGCAGTACATAGTTTTGGTGTCCATAATCTACCGTACTTACAAACGTATGATAGCTATTGAATCATCTGCACAAAGTTTAGATGCCAGAAAAAGAAAACTGCTGAAAACTTTTGACGTGACGTCTAATAATGTAATAAATCTATGAACGCCAGTTGCACGCACGAAAAAGGATGACTCATTGTCCCATTACGCTTTGTCCCGTTATGATAATTGTACACTTGCGCCGCATCTATCTCTTCCACTCGATTGGAACAACCATCGATTTGACTTTTTCGAGGCACATTAAACTTTAAACACTCCCATTCGTTTCCTACTTTTCCTATCATCATCCTATCCTTAACAGAATAACACAGATTGGATGGAGTTAAATAGCAAACATGAATAAAAGTTATAGTTAAAATAATATCCGTTCGTTAAAGTAATAAACATATTTGAATTAATGAGTGCGAATAAAAGTAAATTCATCAATTAAATTGTAGATTTCATTTCACTCCTCCTTTGTATCCATACAAAATAGTGATAATTCAATAAAAATTATTCAATTTTATTCATAAAAGTATGCAATCATTTCATCAATGTTTGGTTATGACGTTGTTGCGTTAAACTATCGTCCGTGAACCGACTTTACGGACAACAAATTTTTTATTTTTTTTTAAATGTAACTGACCAAGGACTTGGCATCTGGGACTACCCCACTAGACAAGCATCGTGACGAGCAGTGGACCGAGGGTGACGCGCGAGAGTGTGTGCTGTTGCAGCGACGGCCCTGCCGTGCAGCCGGCCGTGGGCACGAAGCTGGAAGGCCTGCTGCTGGACGAGCTGGAGGAGGACTTCAACCCGAGGGCGTTCGAGCGCGGGAGCAGCGTCGGCGCCGCCTCCGCCACCAACGGCTCCACTTCCCCGACGCCGCTTCGTGAGTAGCGAGTCTGCGTGGGGCCGGTCCGGAATTTTTTTCGAAGTGACCCTGGCCGTAATAATTGCGGTGGTTTGGTTCGATGTCCCCCCGCCCCCCAGGATGTTCTGGGCAGTCTCGTACGAAAGAGGAAGTCAGAGCGATGATGACTTTGAAAATTGTGTACCAATACTTTTCATCTACCATCGTTGTTAATTAATGAATAATATGATAATCATACGCGAGTTGTCTATACTAGCGTCATATGAAAGTTCTATGTCACTGTTGCATGGAGTCTACACTCTGGTACTTTTGCTGTTTCTGCATGTGGGGGTGGGGGTTGTGTGTTTGGTTTTTATGATAAAATTTATAGTTTTGAGCCAGTTTTGACACTTTACTTCACACTTCAAACCTTATTCATATGGTGTTGTTCTGTGTGATATGCTCTCTCTTTCTCCTGTAGAATTTTAAAGCAAGGTGCTAGTCTAAACTGGTCTCCCCCATTTTATTTTTAAAACTAATAAAACTTTATATAATTCCAGGCGGGTACTCTTCTCCTCCCCACCCATATTTTTCTGCTAGGGTTCAGTGGGCAAGGAAAAATCTCAAGCTTTCCATCCTCACTTTACTTCTATCATGGCGGTAACGTTCTAGACTATTTGAAAGCCTGCAAAATGAAAGAAGTTTTATTTTACATCTTGTCTACTCTCAAAACTTCCTCTTAAAGTATTGTCAACCAACATTTTTTTTACACTGAATGAGGATCAGAAAGACCAAGGAGCCTCAAGTTATATAATTATAAAGGTGCAAATTTATCTTACAAAGTTAAAAAATGAAAAGCTGATTGCTTTGAAATGCTGAAAACTACGATAATTGTCCATGTTACATGAACTTAATACATTATGCTAGTGCCCAAAATTGTTTGTACTTTTAGATTTTGAAGTCTAGAAATAATTTGATAAACCGTAAAGAAATTTTATTTATTTTCTTATTCTAATCCCAGGTTTCTTCAACCTCTTGCATTAATGGTTAATCTTATGAAAAATTATTTCAGACCAAAGTTTTGGATGACAATTATAAGGTTTACAAATAATTTGAATGGATTTAATAGCATGCCTCCTAAGGGCATTACGTATTAGGTTTTTGTCCCCCAATTCCTATTTTTTCCACCCCTTGCAAATATGGGTGGTTATATCAAATATTTATTTACAAAAGTTTTGGTCTTTCTCCTAAGAGTTATATCACTGCCTTTTGAACATATTATTTGTCTTTATTGCAATTATATATATATATATTTTTTTTTTTCTGTTTTTCAAAAAAACCTTTCCCATTTCTACCCCTTTGTTTGGATTATGCCCATAAACAATCTAGACAGAGATTTTCTGTTACATTATTTCATGTATCAGTTTGGAAGTGATTTGTGAAAAATTATGGAAGTTATGTCCAAAAAATGTTATTTATATAAACTTTTGAGTTGATAATGGTTTTGAGGTCTATGGACCATGAAACAAAAAAAAAATTATATGAAAATTTTTGGGAAGTTGCACCATGGTTACGGCTGCTGTACTAGTCTAGTAGTCTTTCTTCAAAATCTATTCATAAATTTATTAATATATAAAGTTGAAACATTTAAAGTTTCCTGAAGCCACTGTTAGTAGAAGCTCTATATGTGGTAGTTTTCTTGTGAACAAATGAATGAATAATTAATTGGCCCAATGTGTTTTTTTGTTGCAGTGGCCCCTCCACCCAAAGTGTCCCGGGACTCGCGACGCGCGCAGTACCCTGCCAACGGCACGTCGTCGAGCCCGTTCCAGGAGGACCTGTTCGGGTCGGTGCCGTTCAACCCGGCCCCGCCCGTCCCGAGCCCCAGGAGCCCGCCGGCCGGCCAGCTCGCCTCGTCGGACCCCTTCGGCATGGGCACCTTCGGGGCCCACGAGGGCGACCCTTCGCAGCAGGAGCTGGAGAACGCCATAGGGCTGCTGGACAAGAAGATCATGGAGATGAAGGTACGCTTAATGTGGTTCGACAGGTCTGTCAGCTTCTGGCTTGCTCTGCCTCAAGCGGGAAACAACTTGTATATGTTCATTGAAATCATAGCTAGGCTTCTGCAATTACTTTTTTTTTTTTTAACTGAATATCAAATTATTAAAAAAATACATATACTTAATTTGTTAAGAGTTGAATTTAAACACATAGTGAAACTTTTCCGTTCATTTTTGAAAGGTGTTCAAGAATACCGTAAAATGAAGATATATGGAACCATGATAGAGTAGTGTAAAATGCAAGAGAATAAACCTGGCAATGTATTTTCTTAAACCCTGAAAATTCTAAGTTTAAAAAAGGCTTTGTTGGTCATACTGATTATATATATAAAAATAGATTTTTTTTAAATATTTTGTAATCATAATTACTGATTTTTTGTGATCTCCATGTAAAATGTATGTATGTACTTTATTGAAGAAACCAAATCCAAATTCTCGATAAACCTCATGGTTGCATTCATGTTACTCTTTCTCATTTTAAATTTTTGTGAAAGAGTTGCACTTGCTGTATCTATTGAAAATGAAATAATGGAAATAATTAAATTTGTAATGTTGCATCAAATGTAAAATAATTCTAGAGTATTGAATATTTTCCAAATACTCACGACCTCCAATCACATCTGTGAATACCAAGATGATGTATTGCTCAGACAGCTGCCTCTCTTTTATTTGGGTCTAGGTTGGACTAAAACTGTTGGTTTTAATTCTTATTTTTTTTGCTATTTGGAGGTCTTGCAAAGAAATATTTAGAGAATAAAGTTACAGAAGCAATTTTGTGAGTGACAGCGATGCCGTCGGTGAAAATTTTCGTCTCCAATATTAGCTTGACTGTTCACAAAGATCAGATAATAATAGTAGCATATTGCAGATTACAAAATTTAATTACCTGCAGAATGAAATGTTTATACAGTGGAACATTAGACTAAATATATATAGTCCTATATAATAAAACTCTTGAAAATGGGTTAAATTAATATGGCATGTGAAAGGGAATCTTAAGGGGTCGGCTCACCTGAAGTTATTGTCAATTTTGCATGAATATTTATTATTCTCAAAAGTTAAAATTTGTATAAAAATTTGTCTTTGGACTAATAAAATCATGTATTGTCTGAAAAATTCAAATACATTTGTTGGCAATTAATGTACCTATATGGATACAGAATACGGAAATAAATTTAAATAAATTGTTCTTAGAAACACATAGTTTAAAGGTTCAGTTATGTATTTAAAAGTTTTTTCATATTTTGATTTTTTCTTTCAGGATGGATTTAGCAGAGGGCTGTCTTTTGGTAACGACGACTTCTCCCTGGAGAGTCTAGACCCTTTGCGCCACTGAGAACCGGTGGCGCTGCGAACAGCCGTGAATCTCCTTGTGCACTGTTGCCACACGCACGGACGATCGACCAGACCTTCGGAGGACGGGTTGACGAGCCTGTGTGACTAGGGATGATGTCTTCAGCTGCCAATACTCGATGGATCATATCAGCATATACATATATCTTTTTAAAGCTTTGTATAAAGAAGTGTGAATTGCTTTTGACTTATATAACGTCTAGAAAAATTAATTCTATAATTGTGATAAGTGCTGTACATACGTGCCTGAAGTGCCTTATTGAAACGTAATTAACTATTTGTGTATGAGAGTAACAATGTTGTATGTTGTTGTGTGAAATTAATTATTTTAACAGTTTCGCCAAAAGTATTAATTGCTTGTTATACAGAAAATATTGGAATGGATACGCTATTGAAGAGAACAAGTTCTATACTTCCAGTATGTCTTCCATTATGTAGAGATGTTGTGTATTGCAGCTTAGCAACAAGTAAACGGCAGAATATAAACTGTTGATTGTGCAGTGCAGCATTTATGAATTGGAGTACAGTATTTAATTTCTCGTGAATGTTAGTGTTCTGCATGTTGTTTAACGTGGCATAGTTAGAATAGCTATGCATCGTATTATTGTTATTGATGTATAAAGTGTTATAGTAGTGATGTGGAATACAGACATCCAAATGCTCGATATATTTGTAAATATATTAATGTTTTTGTTACCGGAGTTTTTATTTGTTAGCATAACCCATTACTTTGAATGGTGCTACTCTGAAATAGTGGCCAGGCCACCAAGGCCATCGAGAGAAACTAGGGCCCAGGGGAAAATAATTTAGTCAGGCCCACTAGTCTCTTCATTATTTAATCCACAAATTATCAAACCCCATAGTTTATAAAAAAAAATCTAAAAACTGTAAAAGTTACAGTGGCCATAACTATGAATGTTAAATGTGCATATTGCATAAATTTTATGCTTTCTAATGAATTATATCAGCAATATACTTGTAATTTCTTACAACTGTCGAATTGATCTCATTCATTAAAAAATCTGTCTGGGCGCCAGGGATTTCCCCCTCCCCCCTGCTTCACCCTTTTGAAGGCCTCTCAAGGCAAACCAAATGGATTCTCCACTGGATTGAACCTGGATTTTTCACAAGTGCAATCACTGGCCCTGTGATGTCCTTCAAGAAGTTGAGAGCTTGCAGTAAAAGTATGAACCGAGCCGCCGCTCTTTTCTTCACTGACGGAAAAATGCTGAAGTCGCATTGCAATAAACGCTCGTCGCTGACATCACCCTGCCCGTCGTAAATTAGTTTGGAAACTTGGCAACAATATCAGTGAGCTAATGGGTTTTCTTGGAGTACTTCAGTTTCCACTGCTCATCTGTCAATGATCTTCAGTGTTGATTAGATATTAAATACTAATTAATGCGTCCATTAAAATTTGCAGCTATTTTATGCACTTATGTTTGAAGTAAAAAAAAAAAAAGACCCTCTTGGCACACCACAAAGATTGGTTACTTGACTCTGTAGAAAATTGCTATAAATCATATGACCAACTGCAGTCAACATGTAATTTTGAGTGTGTGCATTCATTTCAATCCATTTGTGCATTTTTTACTATTAAATTTATAGACTTTCATAACAGTGGTTATCGTAGGTGCACAGCTTTGTGGTTTCTGTACATGATTGCCAGTAAAATTTGAGGGGAAAAAAACCCTTCCTAAACTGAAAGTGATATAATTGGTTAAATATAATCTGCATTCTGATGCATGCTGAGAATAGTTTTTTTTTGTAGAGATATTTTTTGTAGTAGGCAAATATATTAGTATTAGCCTGCAGTGTTTCAGTTTAGTCAAATGATTGTCTTATATTTTTTAGTTATAAAAAATGATTGATACAGAGGGTACTCTCCAAGCTGGAATTATGTGGTTCTGCATATTCTGTGATCTGTGGTCAAGCAGCACGCTCAGATTTTGGGAGTGACTTGGATGTTTGAAATTGCATAGGAAATGAAAGAAATAATATTTAACATAGATTATTAGCTAGCAAAAATGTTTTCAATGATTAATAAATTATAAGGGTTGTACTGTCACTACTTCAGTTTAGAAGCCCCGGGACATTAAAAAAAAAAATTGAAAAGTTATCTTAAAAACCGCAGTTTTGTCTGGATTCACAAGACAAAATTCCATACAAAACTCAACAAATAACAATTAATTTGAAGAAAAAAATGTGATTGGCAGCAGATGTGCAACACAGCACATGCTACCATGAAGTCTTAACAACTGTTGCTTCTTAACTGGAAGCTGCAGAGCTGGCAAATTAGTCTGGCAGCCTACTTGTAAACATAAGTGCTGCTAGCTAGCATCATGCGAAGTTCAAAAACTACAAGTTTCTAAAACTATCCACTGAAATTAACCTACACTACTTACACATCCAAACAACTGCAGTTGTAGTGATTTAGTAATACAGTAATACTACTCATGATTAGGGATGAGATTATATGTTGGATTGCGTTAAAACCAAAACCTCGAAAAGCATGTTGAAACACAGCGTAACATATACCATCAAAATGCAAGTTAAGTCATGGAATTAAATAGCATTTAACCAAAACTTAATTCGAATTGTAAAAAAAGTAATCTTTTAATTTTTTAAATTCAAGGAATGTCATTATTTTCAGACAAACATTGTACCAAAGTGCATGGATCAGCAAATATTAATTTCATTAGTTTTATTGTGCATCTCGTGCTGAAACAATTGTAAGCTGTAAATACTCACTAATTAATTTTTATTCTTATGGATGTATCTGTTTTAGACCAATTAATTAAAAATTATTTTGCCTTAAAAATTCAGCATATAAATGTTATTCCTGTTTTAAGTGTTTTACAAAACCGCTTTTATAAAAATTAAAAAAAAAAAATCCTCTGTTTTAAAAATAATACTGAACTATAAAACTATAAAATCTTGTCTACTCAAGATGGTGTCTGTAAAGAAGGCATGAGATTTGTTAAATTGATCCGTTCTTCCCCTTGCTAGTAGACATGATCTGGCAGTCTTAGTCTCTTGCTGGCTTCTCACATATCAAGCACATCCCGCATGTAAAGCTACCCAAGTTGTAGACAACTGCGCGAGGCACGCTCGTAATGCATTGCCACGCAGAAGATGTCTTGTCAGGCACAGCTCAGTTTATGCTTGCTTCTAACACCTGAGGACTTCATTTGCTCTATAGCTGTGGTTTTATTCCAAACACACCTTTCGACAAACAAATTTTGACCTCCATAATATATTCAACTCCATTGTAAGAAGCCAAGGAAAATAAATTTAGTTTCCATTCAAAGCCTATGAAAATGGTTTTCACGCACTCATTTTGCAAAAAAAACTTTAATCTTCATTCGATACTTATGCTTGACATTTTGCGACAATGCATTGAGTATGCCCTTCTGTGGTATCTCGTTCGGAACACACTTGGTTAATAAACTTCAAATTAAATAAGATTGCTAATTTTCTGTGCTACAGAAAATTGACGTTGAACTGGCTACATACTAATGTCTGGCATGACTATTTTATGCATGCTTTGGCAACATACAGTAGACTTCCAATAATTGGGCAATTCAGGGTTTTAAGGTGCAGGATTACAGAAAAAACTGGATTATCGGGCAGTATCTCCCACAATCAACTCCTAAGTTGTAGAGGAAATACATGTGTGCGGTGGGAATTGGCGGCAAATATTGTTTATTAGGAACATAGGTACATTTAAACATACACAGGCTAAAACTTGATTTTTATTTTACATTTTAAACGCTTTTATGTACACTTCGGGCTTATTCTGGGCCGCGTCGAGCGTTTGAGTGTTAAAAGTGGTTAAGCTAAAAATTAATATTTTTACTTATGTTTTATTAGTTGGCTTGGATCTGTACATTGCTCCCAGGTTTCAGACCATCTGACATTACAGGCCGTTGGTTGCTGGACTATCTGAAGTCATGCCTGTTCTAAAGTATTAATATATTTGAAAAGAAATTTATAAAAAATTGTCATATGTTGCCATGAGAAACCACGTAAAAATCTTGGTAAATATTTCAACAGTGTGAATTTCTATAATTTATGTGGTTTTATTTTTAGGCCAATTTCCTTTCAAAAATAATTTTGGTGTTATTTTTGTTTTATGAATTCTGTTCAGTCATAAAGATAGCATATTACTGAACAAATGACACTAATATGTTTCACAACACTTCCACACAAGTGTGCCATTTTAACTGATACATGATGCACTTTTTTAAAAGGTATTTGTTTGTAACATGAATGTCGACTACTACTCTGAATAATAAAAATTGATTGGAAAGTATTTGTTTGAAAATTGGCCCAACATCTTAATATAAAATAGTTATTCATTTATTTTTACAATCTATTTAGTACATACCTACATTTTCGTACAAACTTCCTGCTAAATAAATTGCATTCATGGAATTAAATAGACATATATAAAATTTAGGTTTTTTTATTCAAGTTAAGGTGTGATTATAAATGCTGATTAATTTCATGATTTTGGGTGCAACTTGGTGCCTTATGGTGTATTACTTTGGTTTCGGTATAAAATGGTGTATTGACATGATTTTCTGTGTTAGTGAAGTTTTATCAAAATTTACCATATATTTAATAGGCCTATGTATTAACTTGGCCCATTGTCAGTTAATTTTTTTTTGTATTCCACTAACAACTATACCTACAGTTGTTTGTTAAATAGTTGTTACTGTGTTACTAAAATTCCTTGCAGCTTGTAACGTTGTAACAAGCTCTAAGTTTATGGACTGCGGAATTGAGTATAAAAGAGGTATGTTTAGCTGTTAAATGTAGACAATCTAATGAAACAACTTTTATTGATGCTATTTTATTTTGCATGATTACATAATGGTACTACATTACAAAGCACTACTTATAATTGGTGCCAGGAAATGTTAACTTATTTTAGACATTTTATTTCACATACACTTAAAAGTTTATCAATAGTTCATTAACCATGGATAAATATCATTTTTTAAAAAAACTTTATTGAACATCCCTTGAATATTCTGCAACAAAGTCCAAACTACTGTGTGTGTGAATTATATGATGTTTATAATTTGGTGCTGGATGCTTTGAATTTTATGATTTGATTTTAATTTCATTCATGATAATCACAACAGGTAAAAAAAAAAATATTACATTAAAATGCACTTTATTCAAGTGTAAGCTCAATGGCAGCATTTCCAATATCCTGATTTGCTACGTAGAGTACATTTAAAACGGTATAAAATAACTATTATTAACTAGGAGACATGTATGCACAGATTACATTACTTATTATTTCCTTACTTCTTATGTAGTGTTTTTTGAGCAGTTTTCTGAATTTTCTCTTGCGCGGTAAAGGGTTATACATGCTTACGAATGTAAAACTAACTTGTCTGAACTTGACTCTACCGAGCGACACTCGCGGAAGCGTGACTGCGAGTGCGATCACGACACGTCGAGCTTCCAGCGTGCGTACTGCGCCACGTGCACCACCCCCCACCGCGTGGTCGCGATGCGCAGGTTGCTGCCACACACCTGGCTCCTGTTGATGTGCGGGTTGTGCAGCTCTGCGATCTGGCTGGAGCAGGCCTGGGCGGGGTCTCCGGAGGCCGTCAACGACCCCATCCAGAACTCGTTCCCCGGGAGGGCGTTGCCGTCCCACGCGTACGACACCACCAGCAGCTTGTCGGCGTGCGGGCCCGCCAGCTTGTCGTGAGGGTTCCTCCTGGAGAAGTGGACGTCCACGCGTCTCGGCGGCTCGCGGCAAGCGAAGGAGCCGCCGTCCGGCACGCCGTAACAAGTTCTCTCCCTGAACCACGCGAAGTCCACGTCTGCGACGTGCTGCAGGAGGGGCAGCAGCCTTCTCAGTGCGTAGCCGAAAGCATCCAGGTAGATTGTTTCCTGGTGTTGCGAGATCTTCCACTCGCCCATGCCGATCCCGACCACGTGTATGTAGGCGGGCCGGCCGGCGATGTACGCTCGGTGCTCGCTGTCCAGCAGGAGTGTTTCGAAAGAAACGGCCAAGCGATTGGCGTACGCCGTGTTGTCGAAAAAATGACCGTCTAGTGGTTCGTAGCGACGCTCGGTGTCGTGGCGTACATCTTGCTCCACTTCTGTGTACAGCGGAAGGTGTGGCCCCAAATCGTAAAATTGACACCACAACTGGCGCCAAAAACATTCTGGAATTTTTGCGGTCTCCAGTGGACCGTAACCATTCTCTTCGGTGTTTTGCTCTTCTGTGACCATCACTTCTTCCCACTCCATCTTCCCTGGCCGCTCGAACCTCGCTCCGATCAAGCCCATCACGACCCCCATCCTCTCGATGTTGTACGTGTTTATGGCCGGAATGCCCATGTTGTTTCTGCTGCCATCGTTTATGAAGTAACTGTACGACGAAACCGACAGGAGCGCAGAGAGCTTCATCTCGTCATAGCTCAAACAGTCCCTTAATTTGAGGCCGCATCTCGATCGCGTTCTTCCCACGTCGTCCCAGCTTCCACGACCCCGCATGCCGTTGAGCAGGACGTAGTAGTCGTCCGGCCCTAAGAACACCACCGCCCGCTTCCGGAGCAAACGATCGACCAGTTCCACGATGCCCACCTTACAGTACTCCCTCTTTTCCTGCCGAGTGCCGTACATCATCTTGTACTGCAGAAAGTTGATGTAAAGCGGGAGCACTGATTCGTGCAGTATTGGGTATGCAGACCTGGCAAATCTGTCTAAAATTGTCGGCTCAACGTCGTCTTCATTTAGGAGACTAGCACTTCGGATAGTTTCGATTGGGAACTGTATAGGGAATTCATCGCTGTACTCGATTAGCTCATCCAAAGTGATGCATGATGGCTTCACTTGTGCGCATGCTTTGAGGTACTTTAGGACTATCGGCCGGGTCATCTCATTCTCTGTAATCAGCTGTTAACATGCAATTTTAATGAATTGGCATGGTGTGAAAAAACATCAAAGCAATTTTCTAGCATTGAATAATCCTGCTAAAAAATATATATTAGTATATTATTTTATTCATAAACACTGTATTTTTAGTATTATAAATCTAGATATTCACATAAGTCAATGCCAGTGTTTGTTGATACATTGGAGGCTATAGTCAATTCTAAACTTCAACACTGACAAAAATTTAACTTATCTAGGTCTGTTTATATTTTTCCTGATTATCCTATTACTAGGAACAAGATTATAAGGTGAATTGCGATAGAATCAAAATAACACCACAATACATGGCGATATAACACACAACACCGAAATGCAAGTTAATACACCATTTAGCACCTAACTGTAACTAAAAACATTAAATCAATCAGCAATTTGACAAAATCACAAATATTTTATCTTTTACTATGGTAAATTCATTGAATGTAACTATCAGCATGACTTTTGTACCAAAATGTATAAACTAAATGGAGTAAAAAAAATTGATATATTTTATCTTGCACCTCTTATTACCTAGTAAGGCTACATATTTCACAGTAATCACGTCAGCACATATTTCAAGCATTCAAAAATATGCACATTTATTTTTATTTTTCTGAGTAGGCCTAGTTCTTTTCGAGACATGCTTATTAAAAATTATTTTACTGTTTAAGTGCATCATGTGTGAGTCAAAATGAGACCATTTCCTTGAAATTAGTATTAGCAAATATTATAATTTCATATTTGTTAAATAATACAACATTTTTATTAATAAACACAATGTATAAAAAAAAAAAACAAACACCGAAATCTTCTGTTTTAAAAACAAACTTGACCTAAAAATAAAACCATAAAATATTGTCCCTACCTATTACTATTTCCCACGATATTGTAATGTTCATATGTAATTATGTAAATAAAATTACTGTACTCTTAATTTTTCAACTCGATGTGTTTTTTTAATTTATTGTATATAATTTAATTTTACATGTTTGACAGTAATTGATTCAAGAAAGCTGGGTATTTGAACCATCACTAGTAATGGTTGTAATCGGATTAGATATCTTTCTCTAGCTATTTATAGTTTCCTGTCCTTTAAGTATCTGATGTTTATGGACATACAGGTACAACATTAAGTTTTCAGCCATTCCTGAATTTTTATTTGCTTGTGTAAAGCCTTGAACACACAGGCCTCTTTCTTGTGTACAAATGTGAAAACAAATTACAATTCTAGCAAGTGACCATGAAAGATAGTGGACAGTATGTATGGTAAAGTTTTGTTTATTATTACCGGCATGAAATATAATACTTAATAGAATTCAATTTATACATTTTTATATTGACATGACCTGGAAAACTTTGCATTTGAAAACAAATTTTACATTTTCTTTTCTAATACTGCTCTGAATAATTTTGCTCTTTGTTTAAACTGGACTCTTGCAAAAAAGATAAGTGATAAATAGAACTGTCCTTGTATAAGACTAGCTAATTTGAAGGTTCTTGTCGCTAGTAAACTTGATGGCCTTTTACATGGCACTATTTCTTCACGAGAAAAAGTCGGCGTGTATTGCGTGTGAGTGTATAAGAGTCAAATAACTTTTAATCTTACAAATTCCTTTAAATTTGTAAATTAACTAAAGTGCAAAATATGCAAATATTCCTTGCACTAGTGCTTGAAACAAAAGAATGAGTGCATTGATTTATAGGTGGAGTCTTGTTTGACAGCCTAATAATAAAAATACTAGACAGTAGTAATCCACTGTAAATGTAATTAACTTGAGTGGTTTACCTGTAAATTTTCTCCAGCTGGTCTCATTTTTGAGCCAGTTCTTTGATCTGCCATTCTTATATAAAGTTATGCAATCTTAACAAACACACTGATATCTTTTAGCACAATAAAGATTTGAAGAGTGGTTCTTCGTGGTCAAATTGCTGAGACAGTCGCTGAATTTTGTATTGTAAATCGTGGATGTCTTTCAATGAAATACTGTGCAAGTGGTACAACAATCATAAAACATGAAATTTTAAGTATGTTCAAGGCAAAATATGATGTTTACATTTATGACAAATCAACAAGATTGAATGCATAGAGAACAAGATCATGTGGTAAGTTCTTATTCATCATTACAGAAATAGAAGCAGTTATTATCTCCATGGATAATGCATTATTCACGTTACCAAAACATGAAAGCATCAGAAAGAGTTATTTTTTGTGGTAGGTAATTATGGTATCCCAATATGGAGGACTACTTCTTTCAGAACCTTTCATTTTGCTGAAGGCTGTAATTATTTTTTTTTATGATGTATTGTCTTTTTGTATAAATTTTGATATCAGTGCATGAGATCACTGCTAAGCACAGTGCATGGTATTTTCTAGAATACATCTAAAACCATGGTATCTCTCCACAAAGACATGCAACACCAATACCAAATTCTTTCCATTTGTAATAAGGAGGACTCTTAATTTTAAAACAATAATTCCTAACAGCAAACAAACCCAGAATGTAGGTGTGTCCACCCCCCCCCCCCCCCCCCTGTTAATGCCTCTTTTCCTTTTTTATAGCACGTGAAACTTTGTAGCCAGCTTCCAATTTTTTTAATTGGAGTATGTAATTGCTAAGCCCCTACCAGCCTTAAGTAGTCAATTAGATACAGTGCATCATACAAACCGGTAGAGTAACTGTGTTAAGTTATGAATAACTTTTGTAAAGGGGTCAATGTCCGAAAACACTTTGACATTGTTTGTCTCTTGATAATACTGCAAGATAGCAATGTAAGACTTAAATAATTTAATTATAAAATTTTAATAATGCAAATACAATTGGTGGATGATACTATAATCGCATATCAGATACCAATACTCATGTCAGGTATTGTTTACAACAACTTCCATCAAACTCGACAAAGGCCACAGATGTTTTGTTTGATGGTGTGTAAAGGAAAGCAACAGTGTTTTTTTGCCAGTCTGTAGTGCAACATTGACACATTTTTACTCTCCATAGAAAAATTTAACTTCTCTGTGTTACTTGCTTCCTCTTGTGTTTGCTATATAGCAAAAAAAAAAAATCAACCAATTGTAAACAACATCTTTGAAAGTAACAACTTTCATGGCCAAACCTTCAAAATTTTAAGTGTAATATTCATAATCTTCATCATGCTCGGACCAATTTTCAAAGTTTTGTTCCTATTCATGGCCGCAATGACCCTACATACATCTGTGAAAAGTAAGGAACTTTTGTAACAATTTACAGTGTCTTTTTTTTTTTTTGCACTGTACAATACACTTTGAGTAGGAACTATTTCTTACTAGGTATTCGTAAGATTATTTAGGTAAATATTCTATATATAGTTTCTTAAGTATAACAATATAAAGTAGATACCTAATCATAGGTAAGTAGTTAAGTAAGTATACGTACCAATTTTGTTTATTACTTATTTTTATATTGCTTGTTTTCTCTATTGCACATTCACAATTCACAATCTAAACTCTGAACTCTGGGGTTGGATCCGGTGTTAGCATTAAAATAGTGCCAATATGTATACACATTTCCAATGGGGTTATTAATACTTTTGGTATCTTTACCCAATCATGTTTATTGAAATGGCTTTTTTCTATATTTTATTTTATGTTTACAAGTGTACAATATTTTGAGGTAAGACCATATCTTATAGTGCCAAACTATATAAATGGAACATCAGTCCTAGGGTAGGTACATTATGAAATACATCAACCTGAATGAAAACCTAGAATAAACTAATAAATATACAGATGAGAGTACATAGTATTTTTTATTTTATTTAGTGAGAAGTGCAGTGTAGGTCTCTAATCCGGCACTCTATAATTCACTCTATAGTTCCTGTTGGTTTTCATTTCAGTGCAGCGTTGTGTGTTTTCTAGCAGGTTACATTTCACATTTTCACATTTGGTATTCCTGTTCAAACCAAATTGACATTTAATAATCAAGCAGAATCGCTAATTAGACACAGTCGTTATCCTGAACTTGCCGGATTAATGACCTTTCAATGTCCTGAACAAAACTCACCCTATCAGAAAAGAGTGCCCATCTCTATACATTTGTAGGAAGGTGGTAGGAATACATAGAGATAAGCCACTGCTGTACGGCTTAAAATGCCACCTGGTACCAATCATAATACATAAATCAATTTAGTTAAAGTAAGTAACTTGGTAACAATTCATTAACTTTGCAATACATTTATGGTTAGATTTTGGGAAGCCACTAGGTTCCAGGAAAAATTATAAAGTTGAATATCCGTGATATTACAATTTTTGGAGGCTTTAACCTTGTGTTTTCTGTTCTGCTGAAATTTTTCTAGTGTGAAAAATCATGAAAAAAAATTTATTCGTCCCCATTTTTAAATGACCGTTCAACTACTCTCATCAGAATTCAAGTTATGCCGTATAGTGTTATACTCTTGGGAGGAGCAAAGCTCTAGACAGCATCGGGATTTCACTTGAGATTAATGCCCTACACTGCCTTCATCGCACAAGTCCTTACTGCCTTGGCAAGTGGACGATGGTTCACGTTGTGCTGTAGAGGTTCTCTACTTCCGAAGCTATGTATTTTTGATGTGTAACAATTTAGCTCTCGGAATACAGCATTTGGTAGGAGTAATTTTGTGAATGGAACGGAAGTTGCATGGAACAGAAATCTGTAACCACGGTGCTTCCATCTGTAGCGGATGGCGCGAATCAAGATCACAAAGCCAACAGAAAACTTTATAGCATTAACTGTTTAGTGAATGTTAACAAGGTGATCATAATTTTGATAAAATTCCTTTCGAAAATCAGGTCCAAAGCGAAAGTTAAGTATTTTTTCAAGTCTTTTTCACTTTTATCGGAGCTGTTGCATTATATAGTTTAACGTTTTGCTCTGCAAATCGAATGATTTGATAGTCAAAGTAGCTGCTCCCAAGCTTAGATGTTGCACATCTCTGGCAAATACTGAACGACTCGCTGAAATTTTTTTTTTCTATCAGGGAATGCCATGAAAAACCAGGCTCCAGTCTCGGCCATCCAAGGAGAATGTGTTGGCGTCCCGCGAGGCAGGGCGCAGAACTCACCCGCAGGTCATTGTCTGAGGTCAGAGGGAGGTGGCGTGAAGAGGGAAGAAGTTTAGAGATAAGCAGGCGTAAAACCACTGACGATACAAGTTGCTCAGTTGCTTCGTTCATTTTCCTGCATCAACTTTGAAGCGTCAAATGTCATGAGATGCCAGTGACATGCATGCAAAGTAATCTTGAGACTATATTTAAGAAGACATGATCAGTGAAGCATCATGTTCCTAAACATTTTGAAATATTACAGTTTAGTTTTTTTGAAGGAAAAAAAATTCAGAACTGTACTCGAGCAAGCACTTGAACCTTAATTTTTTTGTATTCTGCTGGCACATATTCCGTCGATAAGAAGCAGTGTAAAACAGCTATTTCCTCCTCGTTCAGCACAAAAATCACACATAAACTACATTGATTTGAATTTAATGGTAAATATATATATATATTTTTTAAACTTTAACTATCGTCCCATTCACTAGCAAAATGTCTGAAAATCATCTAGATTTCAATTAAGATGATGATCTACTCCTTAAGCATTGTTGTTCTAGTCCACACAGTCGTAGTGGACAATGGTTCACAATGTAATTACGTAAGATGGATTGTTTTGAACAGAAAACGCAGTCCTGGGTGAAGATGGTTGCGTACCGCGAGGCAGGGCTCCACTATCACCCTGCGGTGATACGCGTGAGTATTCCGGACTTCCTTGCTTGGTGCAGGCGGGCGTTGCACTGCTGCCGGTGCAAGTAGTACGCTGGTACTAATCGTAACACTTCTGAAATGTACGCAAGTTTTTAGAAAATAAATCTGCTTGTTCTTGCACAATGATTCAGCTTAAACATTGTCTTGTGTACCCCCACCATGATGGTAGTGAATCAAGAAAAGTAGTTTCATGATTTCAACTTTTTTTTAAATTTAAGTTTTAAAGCCATTAAAGCTGTTTTATGTAGCCAGAGATAGTTTCGTAAACACTTAAATATGACATTTTGGAAGTGTCACCCAAAGAGCTTCCAAAACAATACATGTGTGGTATCACATCGGAACACAGCTGCATTATAAGAGCGAGCCTGCGGGCCTGATTATGAGGTTTACCGAAGTACTTCATGCCCCAGCGAGCCAAATGGTTATGACACAATTTCCTTCTCTGTTCAATATATGCTCTCTAAAAGGGATGGGTCAATCAAATCCTCAAATCATTAGTATTCAAAAGATTAGATATTCAAGGAAAAAGATTTGAAGAAAAATTTTAGAGGAGAAATTAAATTTTGATAACTCAGCACTGAAGTTTATTAGGTCGATTTTTGTCTTCATACTTATCCTGTTACCATTTCCCAAGATATTTTACTTTTAACAGGTAGTTATATAAATAAAACTACAATATGTATTGATTCTGGAAACTTAGTTTGTGAAAAATATTTAAAGAATGTTTCGACACAATAGTTAATATTTTTAATTTATTGTACATCAGTTTATATTTGACACTTGACACCTATAAGGTTTATATTTGAGGTATTCTCTGGAATTCTATTCAAATTCAAGTTTCAGATTCAAGAAAATTGGCATTTGACTCATCACTACTCTTTAATACATCAAGTTCTGGGCCATGACTACCAGATAATCGATACTGATTGATAATCAAGCTTCAATATAATTTTAGAGAAAATATAAAATAAACGGTAATAGTATGGACAGTTCAGTGATATTTAAAAAGTGGTAATACGCCACTCTTTGACAAAAAAAATACACATAAGCATTACTGTTTAAAAATCTCTCTGACATCATGTTTAGGATCAAGGTCAAAAACACACCCAGATCCTTCTGAAAAAGTCCGAACACAACCATTTGATAGTGTCGCACTACAGAATCTGCTTAACTGAGGATGTCTGATTAAAGCGCAGTTAGGTAAATGTTTATCCAAATGGGAGAAATAATACATCCTTCAAGAGGATATGTATTTATTTGACATTAAACAGATGATAGGTGCCCTAGGCAGATGACAAATTTATGCATTTTGAATCAAGAAAGCCATCTTGTATCTTAATTTTCATTAATTTGTTTAATTGATCCTGATACAGCATAATCTTTACATTTTTTTTTTTTTTTTTTCCAGATTTTGTAAGTTTCAAAGAATAATAATTTGTTTTGGAAGCAAAGAATGTTTACTGAAAAAGAACCACTGTACAGTAGTACATTTGACCAGTATTATCTACCTATTAATGCCATGTTTGACTCTGCTATTTACTACAGGACATTAGATTTAATAGGCTTGTATATGATGAAATCTCAATTTTTACTATTTACAAAAACAAAATTTTTATTCATGAAAGTTTAAAATTCAACACATATGGGTATTGTAGTTATGATTATAAACAAGAACCGAAAAATGGACTAAATTATACTATTACATAAAGAAGAATATCTGATTCTTGTCCCAAATCACATCTAAAGGGTGCATTGGATCAGTTGTGGAGATAATTATGTATAGTACTTACATACACAGACTAACATATGGTTGGTTTTTATTTTAATTGGCTAGGTAAAAGTTACAACATTCATTTATTTTTTTTCAAAAACCTTCAATATTGCTGTATGAAGTATTTTTTAATTTGAATATAAAGATGTGGAAAAATGCAAAACTTGCATGTTTTGAGCCAATACCTATCATTCCAAATGAGAGTTCACAAATTTTAGTGCAAAAACATGGAGCGGGAAGGAGTAAAAATCAGTGGGAAATGCAGGATGACTCATACATAGCTGCGATCAACTATAAGTAATTATGTGCACTGATGAGACAGGTAATAATACCTGGATTGGAACACTAGCTGTAAAATATTGTGAGCTGAAAGTTAAATAGCTTGGGGTGTTGCTGTGTGATTATTAGAGGCAAGATTTTATTGTTTTATTTTCAGGCCAATTTTATTCTTAAAACAGGGGATTTTTTTCTTATTTTGAATTAAATATGTTTATTAAAAAATATAGCATATTACTAAACAAATATGATACTTAAATGTTCCACGATACTAATTGCTCCAAACATTGTCATTTTTTTAATATAATGATTTGTAATAAGATTGTCTAACTTTTTGGAACAAATAAAATAAATCTTTTAAGTATTTCTGTGTTTGAAAAATGTTCCAAGATCGTAATATAAAAATGAGTAACAAATAACAGCTGCAAGATTAAAAAAAGTAAACTTTTTCCAATTTTTTTAATAGTGATACATTATGCTAAATAAATAACTTTCATTGAATTTAATATTTAAAAGATTAGTTATTTGTCATTAGAGTTAAGTTTTTAATTGAAAATGCTAATTAGTTTTATGATTTTAACTGCATTTTGGTGCTTTGTGGTTTATTGACTTGAATTTTTGTGTTATATGGTGTACTGACATGGTTTTCGGTGTTATTTTGGTTTTATCGCAGTTCACCTTATAGTCGTGTCCCTAGTGATTATTGATGTTGATACACGTGTGTGAGAGCCACACTTTTTGAAGTAATCAACTCATGTCTCGACGCCCATCTCACTTTACTCGTTCCAGGAGAAGAACTGCCCGATTACCTGGAGGATGACGAAGAGGAAATGTCCGGTGCGTTTAAGCAGCTGGCTGATAGTGCGAAACGTGAGTATTGCTGATAAGGCTGGGAAAGAAGAGCTAGGAGAGATTGGACGGGCCGCCACCAGACCACGGGGTCCCCTGGGTGACTGAAGAGTCCCGGTGTGAGGTGGTAGATTGGGATAGGTGCCGGCAGCACTAATGAGATGTAAAGGCTAAGGACACAGTCACCTGTCTGGTTAGCTGAGTGAGCTGGTCGAGTTGGTGATGATACTGGGATGGATAGTTTCAGCCTCTCATCATAGCAGACTCTCTAACGGCTAATAATATGCTGCTACAAAAATAAAGTGAATTGTTATTCACTGTTTTTTTTTTTTGTTTTTTTATGATAACAGCAGTCGCATTACATCTCACAATCAGTGTAGCTTTGTTAGTAAAGTATTATGAAAGCGACTATCCGGCGGGCGGGCTCAAAATCACTTCAAAAACTAGGTCTCAGTCTCCCCCACTCACACCCAAGTGTAATGCACTCATGTCCTAGGTAATGTACACAAAGTGTTGTTTCCCCAGGGGGAGGGCAGGAGGCAGTCGGCACAGAAGAGATGGTTGTGGTCCCACGAAAGAAGCTGGCAGAGCTGACCGCAGGTTTGCAATGCAAGTACTAGTTCACTACATGGCAGCTGCAAGAATGAATAAATTACACGCGTGTGAACAATCTTACGTTTCCGAAAACTGTAGTCATCAGTAATGTTTTTTTAGTGTAAATTTTTGGAGGCAGAAAGGCTAGTTTATTTAAAAATAAGTAAGATTCAGAATAGTTAAATGCTTGAAAATTGCTGTGGGTCGCATGTGTAGGGCTGGGTTCACAATTTAAAAAAAACACACAAGCGCGTGCACAGCAGGCCAAGTGCAAATCTGCGCACACGACCGGTGCGAAGTCAATTCACAATATTGAAGTCTTACTGTTAATTTCAGCCAATTGAAATTTTGCGATGTATCCGACATCTGTTGGCAGTGTTAGTAAGTAACTATATTAACTACAGAATGACGATCCCGTGACATCCGAGCAGCAATTTGTGAGCACAGTTTTTCAACATATGTATAAATAAATAAGGGTTATATAAGATTTTTAATTAACCATTCTAACACATATTTTTATTTACAATTTTTGCTAGTGACTTATAAGTAATAGCATTAATTAATTTTTTTAAAGAAGGAATTACACCTGAGCATTGTAATATCTGGACAATTTCTTGCTACAGTATGATTGATAAATATAAACAGTTCTCGAGTCCTGCCAAAATGGCTTCCAACTCTACTCTCATTGGTTGTTGCGCCATGCATCCATAAAAGAAATAAAATATATTAATTTCCCTTCCATGCACACGACCGTCCTATGCGCTGCTGTGAATCACTAGTCAAATCTTGTGCACACGACCTACTGTTACTGTTATTTTTTCAGTTGTACATGCAGCGTAACACTTTCAGTTTTATGCACAAAATGCTAATGTTTAGGTGACCGAGCTTTGATTGCCAAAAGTAAAACGTTGTTTACAATAATATAAACATAAGAAGGTTAAGTGAAAAAAAAGGCTTTATTAATTTGGCACGTTCATGATATTGATATCCATAAGTTTGAACATTTATTCACTGTTGTATTTAAATATAAAAAAATGAATAATAAAATAATTTATTTCAAGTTTGGACCTATGTAGATTAATTTCTCATCCATGAAAACAGTTATCCTGTAAACTCTACCAAAATCATTAGAGGTGCCCCCCCCCCCCCCCCCCCACACACACACACATAAACACACACAAAAATAAAAAACACACAAAAAAACAAAAAAACATAAAACAAAAAAAAAGAACAAATTACTTCTTTAATAGTACCTATAGAATTATATTTGATTCCAAGAGAAGATAATTTATTCCCATGTCTTTTTCATCACCAACATTTACCATTGGCACAGTCCCTTATACACTGCTATCTAGGTTTTACATTACTAAATTTTTTTTGACATTTTGACACTTGAGATGCGCTTGTATAAAGTTACCAAATGATGTTGATTTCATTGACAGGATAGTTATAGCGAAAATATATGTATTGGTTGCATTACTATACTATAATAGTTCAATTTTACTGTATATATTTATATTAAATGTGGTATACATAAGTAAATATTGGTTTCGAATTCTATTCGTTTGTCCAGGTCAAAAGGAGAAAGTTCAGAAACTTGTCAGCAAAAGTGAAGAAATTGAACGCCTGTTCCTTCCACAGTATATGAAAGAAATGAAGAAAAACAAGTCAGGTGAGGAGGTTGATATTCAAAAAATTTACTGTCTTATGATCAAATTGTAAACAGCCTTAAATAAGTTGAAACACACATACACATTTATGTGTGTTATGACATGAGTTATTATTGGTTTTTGAGACTATAGCTGGATTATTTAAGTTTTCTGTGTTACTAGTCTGGTCAAAATTATTGAGTTATTAGAGGGCCAATGTTCGCAAATATTTTCATAATATGGCAAATAATTTTGGTGGTGTATTCCAATAATTTCCAAATTAAAAGTTAAGAAATAAATTTTTGAAGTCTGAGTTGATGCCTGTTTTTTCGGCATCAGTAATACAAACTGTTTCTGGGGTCAGTAACAATATACGTTTTTAGAGACAGATGTATGGGAATATTCTTTGTTGCCTGTAGCCAATTTTCTTATAATCAACGAAATGGCCAATTATTATTTTCCAGAACTGGTTAATTGGCCGACTTTTTGGTGTTGCTATTTTGCCAAGTATTAGGGAAGTTTAATTTTTAATTTTTTTTTCAGAATGTGTATTTTAAATAAATGTTTTCAGAACTAATGAAATCGCTGAAAAATTTTAATTTATGTTTATTTTTAATTCCATCTAAATCTGAGGTTCCTGAATCAGATAATAATCATTATTAAATGATAATTACAACAAAATATTTATGAATACAAGAGAATAAGCTGCAGACCCTCCCCTTCCTTTCCACCCCACTCCAACCACCTTGAGGCAGGGAACTGTGATGTCGATTCAAATAAGTTTTCCAGGAGTTGCGGAGGAAGAGCCACAAATGAGCCGGGTAGAGGATGATGATGAAGATGTCCCAGAAGGCTGGATGAAGCACATGAGCAAGTGTGTAAAAAGTAAGTGTTGCACGATAGATGAGAAGTTAAATGAAATGAAACTGAAAGGGCTTAACGTCTCTATGACATCAAGGTCACCGAGGACGACGAAGGGAGGTGAGATGTGAGTGGAACACTGACAGAATGAATGGGTGGGAGTGGATGGGAGTACGCAGGGAAAACCCAGCAATGCCCGCCACATTTTCCACGTGCGAAAAATTTCCAGGTTCAGCCCTGCTGGGAATCGAACCTAGATCGGCTTGGTGGGGGCGAGCGACCACACTTCTAGACTCCTGCGGCCCCCAGATCAGGCAGAAAGTTACCTGCACGCTCGCCTCAATTTACGAACAGGCCAAACGGGCATTTGCCCAGAGAACCAGTCGGTGAGGGGCGGGAGAATCAAAGGTGTGAAAATACTGACAAAAATATTTGAGGGACAGGAATAACATGTTATTTAACATACGATAATGATTCGATTTTCAAACATTTATATTAGATTCTACAATTTAAAGCACAACATAAAGACAGAAAAAGAAAAAAAACAGCCTACATCTTTTAAAAACCTTAGTACATATTTAGTTGCATAATGTGCTGTTTTAAAACTAATAGTAAATAAGCTTGAATTTGTAAAGTTTTATGGTGTTTGGGGGGAACTGGAAAAGGAATGGCTAAAGATTATCTGCCCAGAGCGCTAGCTACCTGAAATTGGGGCCTGCATGTACAACTGACATACAATAAAGCTATGGTAAGATGATAATCTTCACACCCAGACATCATTTGTTATGTATAGGACAGTCTTTTTTTTGTTGCAAAAAATTCTCAACTCCTACTAGACCACACTATGGTATACCTGCACCAGCGGTTTCTTCCTTGTAATTGACTGTCGTCTGCAAGAAACTCATTTGAGCGAGCCACTCAAAATGCGTTGCTTCGCACTGAATTACTGTGATTGTTGTAGACATTTACCTGAAATAAACTCACCCAATCACGAAACACAGTCGATGCTACAGTTTTTTAACTCTCAGCTAGCCCTAAAAATCTTTTCGTGAAAAATAAATGCCCTTACTTATGTACCCTGATGTTATATCTTTGTTATCAGGCAGTCAAGAGTAAACATTTTACAAAGGAAAAAAAAATCAGTTTGCGTAGTTCAGAGAGTAAAATTTTATGTTATGCCGTCGGCCGGGGTCTCGGGTTCGAGTCCTGCAGCGAGTCTAAGGGGCTGGTGGTGTTTTATGGTGTGTTTTTCCAGGAGGGCGCCAGGTTAGCTCATACGTATAACCAATGGGTTGGGTTGATTGGCCCCAGCGTGCTTCCCTAGACTCGGTGGCTGTATCTTAAGGGTGGTATTAACTGCTAGTAGACAATGGTGACACTCCCTACTCAGCATAAGGTGGCTGGTGCCTAACTACAGATGTAATACACGCACTGGAACTGAAAACGTGTTGTTATGATTTAACTTTAAGATGATCTCAATTCATGACTATTCCAAGACAGGGTGATAGGGGGCTCAAGACTAACAATGAAAGACAATTCAATATAGAGACTTGATTTACTCCCAAGTACCGTTACAGTGTTAGCTTTCATCTACTTCCGACAATGATCGTGGACCTCGCTACCACACCTCGGCAGGTTCCTTACCCACGCTGTGCTGGGTCGCACTCGCGGCAGGTTCTCGACGACGGAATGCGGCGGCAGAGGACCACGGCGCTCCGTGGTTCCGGTGTCACGACTTCAGCCGTCCAGTCGCCGGTGACCAGAAGAAGCTCCTTCTCGATGGTGGCTGTCGTTTTTATCCTTCTGTCCGCGTCCGTGTTGGTCTTCCGTGTTGTCCCCTTTTCTCTCGCAGCGGCGGTCGGCCTTCGGCGACCCGCGTCGCTGTTTCGCTGGCGGTGTTGAAATTGCTGACACCTCGTGTTTGACTCAGGGCGAGCCTCGAAGCCGCTTGCCAGAGTGCTCAGAGCGAGTCATAACAGTGTGGTACACGTATTTATTAACGGACATATTTGGGTACACAATATTGCACGACACTACTCTTGGTTGATAATTTGGACATAATTGATACACGATATTAAACGACACTACTCTTGATTAATTATGATTGTCTCTCCCTAAGGCAGTATGTTAGAGGGGGGAATTCTTTGGTTGTCCTGGAGTCGGCCAGGTCTGTAAAGTGACTGACCTTAAGGCGGCCCTGTGGCCCGTGGCCTTAAGGCAGGAATTACGACGGCCGGGTTAAGCCCTGCACCGTAAAAACCGACCCGGGGTCGCGTGGGGAATTGACATTACAAAGGATTTGGTTCATGACTATATTTACCAGAGTGAAGAATCAGTGAGTTACTAAATTGAAGGTTCCCCACGGAATGAACACACGAACATATCCACCCCGGGCCGCGAGCTGATCTGGACTGCCGGAGGGGGCTGTCGCGGAGTGAGAAAATAGTTCCGAAATTACCGTTATTCGGTTTTTAATTGAAAACTTTTTAATATTGCATGACCCTTGTTTGAATATTAATGATGACATTAAATGTATTATGAAATATTGATTAAAGCTTTAGATAAGTTTAAGAAATTGAAAAAATATTATTTAAAAAGATGAGTCAACTTAAAGACTACTGACTAGTTGGTAAAAACCACTGGTTATGTTTATGTTTGTGGGTTTGTTCTGGATATTGCTTCAGCACTTTGTTTCTTAATTAAATTAAGGCTCTAGGCCGCAATGAGAATTAAGGGCGTTCATTAAACACTGTGCCTGGTTTGCTCTACGACGCACATTTCTTATCACGTGTTAATTTAAGGGGATGGCTTGATGAGCTTACTCCGTGAATTATTATCGGTTGTTTGCATCAGGTGCAGTTCCGTGACAAAATTTATACACTGGGAGTACTTGCGTATCTACTCCGCGTTTGACCTGGGTTGAGTTTGCGAGGGGTGCATTGCACCAGCGGGAGCCAATACTGGCCGAGGCCGGGCTTAATGGCCTCCAGTCGGTACGACGTCAGTTACTTAGGAAACATCAGAAAACTACTGAATATTTGTACAAACATGTACAACAAAACATTTTTATTTAATGCTGATAAATGATATTGTTTTTAAAGGAATATCGGATCTCATAAAGTCTACTAATACTGATGCTGACTGCAGGTTTATTATTTGTTCTGGTAATATGACCCTTACAGCAGACTATAAGGGCATCACACTGACCTCCCCTCCCCCTTCCCCAGTGGCTCCGCTGCTCATGGTTGTGATGCTTGTGGACTTGGGAGGTGCAACTGTCTGCATCTGTGGTGTGCATGCTTATTTTGAAATGAATACACCAAATTTACAGAATATGGAGGTAAAACAGTTGATGCAAAACAAAGCCGTTAGTAGTGCATAAATCTTCAAATCAAATTAATCCATCCGTTCAAACTGAATGCGTCTGAAATTCCCCTCCTAACTGGGGAGACAAAATTGTGTTATTGTGTTTTGATGTGATTGCCTTCGTAAGGATGAATTGAGTTTTAGTTGGCTCAAACTTATAATCTTTGTTTCACGAGGTACTGAATTCTGAATTTGCATTTTGTAAGCTAATTGAAATGTTTTGTGTCTAGGTCAAATGAAGAAAGCCAAAGCATTACTGACCTGGAGGAAAAAAACCTGTAAGTCTGTTCCTCGGGATGGAATGGAAGACGATACACGTAAGCATAACTTTCACAATAAATATTGTGTAAATGTTGCTCAAATTTTTAAGTTTGTAACTTTTGATTCTGTTTATGAGTGTTGAATCTGTACTCCAGTGTATTGGAGTGCACTGTGATTATTCTAGTCATGTTGCCTTTCTATGTGTGTGACAATGCTAATAAGAATAATTTCACATAAATATATAAATATGATAGTTCATTTTAACCATGTATTTTTTTTCTTTTCATAAAACCAATATTAGGTTTTTTTACATGAAAGTATAATATGTTATAAAAGTTTAGTATAGGATCTTTTATTAATTATTACTGTCATCATTGCTATTTTTAAATAGCCATAAAATATTTTTTGTGAATACAGTGTTCATCTACAACAGCATTTGTTTTAATATTGACCAAACTCTGCAAAGTCTGTCACCTTTTTTCCCTATGCTATGTATTTTTGTGTTAAAAGTGAAATGAAAGAAAGAGGTGAGAAAAAATATTGTTTGATTTGACTCTGATCAACAACTGTCCTAAGCTATTTCATGTTATCTGGAACAGTGTGTAGTGTGTTCAAAATCTGTGGTTTCCATTTGCAGACGGTGGGAAAGTGGCTATCCCGCGGGAAAAGCTGATAATGCTTGCTGGAGCACTGCGGGGTAAGTGTCGCCCAACAAACGAACAAGTGTTAAATCGTTACTTCTTGTTAAGGCAGTGTCTGAATTCAAGTACGCTGATGTGGACTTGCAACCTTGAGTACTTCACTTGTCTCTGTGGCGTACTTGATTTTAATCCGGACGATTTCAATTTTTGGCTTCTTCAAACGATATTACCCACCCAAACAGGTTTTATCATTAGTGTTTAACCGAAATCAGTAATTTATTAAACTTCATTAGTGTCACGTGAATTTACAACCATAGACGTTATGATTCTACCTTTGTTTCTGGGTTATGATTGGTGTGTATGTGCATGTATTTGTAGAAACTGCTTTATAAACATGTTTAAATATTTATTTTTAGTCAATTTATTAATACCAGTAAAATATAAAGTAAAAATGATGTTAGGAGTCTTTAAATTACCTAAATGTTGTATCAAATATACCCTACAAAACATTTTCAAAAATGGCAATGATTCTTCAATTTGAGAAGTACACAGATTCGTTACCTTGCATACTTCACTTCCCAATTCTGACAGCCCTCATGATGACACTTCTGGAGACAAGTATGCATAAGTATATACTTCAGGCAAATTAGGACCAGCCTAAGGCTCTGCTTTGCTTGCAATATTGGATTATTGAATTTCAAATGCCATTCTGACGTGACAACGTCTAATAAATCGATGAACGCCGGCTGCACGCACGAAAAAGTGTCCTACTACGGATGTCCCACTACGGATGTGTTCTGTTTGCTCATTGTACGCATGCGTGGCATCTCTCTTCCACTCGATTGGAACAACAATCGATTTGACTTTTCAATCATATTTTCGTCATTTGAATTATTAATATTATGTAATTTAACGATCGTCCACCAATTTTCAGCACAATCGGTACGGTTATTTAAAAGTAATGTTGAAAATTCAAATACATTTTGAACCAACAATGGTGTTTTACAGTTACACATAATAATTCAAATTACACCCGGGATCTTTTGCACAATGTTTTAAAAAATATTGTAACACATTATAAATAAGTTTGGTGTATTTAGGATGCGTATTTGTTATAAAATCGTGTTAATATTATACCCCTACCGTGAACAAAGTTTTTATAAATATATAAATATAACATTTGAAACTACATTACCTGAGTGTGGCCTCGTGGGCGTGTGGTTAGCGTACCTAACTCATAAACTAAAGGTTATCGAGTTCAAAACCTGGCAGCTGTGAAATTTTTTTTTGTTCTTGTAAAAATAAATATAGCGCACGCAACAAGTAATAAATATATTTGAATTAATGAATGCAAATTAAAGTAAATTTATTAATTCAATTGCACATTTCATTTCACTCCTTTGTATCCATACAAAATACATAGTGATAATTCAATAAAAATGATTCAATTTTATTCATAAAAGTATGCAGAGGTAGATTTTATCATGCAAAAGATTGAAAAATTAAAAAAAAAATTCTTCCTCAAAGAATATAATATTTTTAATGCCTAAATGGTTTGGTTGCAAAAACCTATTACGGCTCAGTCGCAGGCCGAATATGATATTTCCTTTTCTTCTGGATCAATCATTTCATCAATGTTTTGTTATGACGTCACGTTAAACTATCGTCCGTAAACAGACTTTACAGACAACCAATTTTTTTTATGGGAAAATTAACACTCTCAAAACAATCTTGTGCGTGAATGCTACTATAGACTATATTCTACATGCTGTATATTCAGTATATTTTATCCATAATGAGAAAAGAAAGAACACAAAAAAATTACAAAATTACAAAAATATATAAAACTGAAACAAAAACCGTTTATATTATTAATGCTTTCTTTTAAGAGCATTTGCTTTTAGGAAGCTTTTATGAGAAAAAAAAATTAATATCCATCTTGCTCTTGCAAAGCCATAGGTACACTGTTTCCTATACTGTCGTAAAACCCTGCTTGGTCCACGGCGGGAGTCAAACTGGATTGCCTCGGTGTAAAGCGAGTGATCTGAACACTGGAATACCGAGACCTCACGAATCTAGAAGCCAACTAAACATCGATTCACACCTCTGGAGAAATTGTCGCTCCAGATCTTTTTTTTATCAATGACAATTTCTTTGGATTTCCACTATGTTGTCCATTATTTTGTCGAACAACAGCTCATTATTATAATATTATCTAAAAGCATGAAGTTTTGTCAAGATATTATTGCTTAAAACAAAAAAATGAATTTGAGCGAGACTTTCAGTATTCACCAAAGATGTGTAACTTATGATACGAAACTCCCAACACAAAATTCAATATAGATTTCTTTAAAATAATGCAGAGCGTTGTAAATAATTGCATATTGTGTTTGCAACTACATTTCTTGATGCAAATCATGTGTTGTTTCTGCACCTGCCACTAGAATTCGCTGCTGGGCAGCTATGTCAACTATTGAATCATTTGATTAGCAGACTGAAATTTTAAACTTTATAATGCAACTGCTCCGATAAAAGCCAAAAAAAAGTTGAAAAAATTCTAATCCCAGGCTTTAGAACATGATTTTCACACAGGTATTTTATTAAAATACTGCTATCGTATTAAATTTCACTAAACAGTTAATACTATAAAATTTCTCTTTGTCTTTGTGAACTCTGGTTCGCACCATCCACCACAGATGGCAGCACCGTTGGTTGTAAAACATTTCCGTTCCATGCGACTTCCATCGCAATCACAAAATTACTCCTACTAAATGCCGCATACCGAGAGCTCAAATGATAAAAAATCCTTATTCAGACTTGTCCCATTTAAGACATTAAGGCAGCATTAATTTAGGATGAATCGTGAGTACAGCAGTGTATGCTGTGTTTCATTTTATCTTAATCCAGTCTTTTCCTACTCAAGAGTGACTCCTGAGGACAGCGGTAAGGAGGGTAGCCCCTCACCAGCCCGAATTTTATTTATTTTTATTGTGGAGGGTGTATTGTTACTTCACTATTTGAGACCATGATATTGGTAAATATTCCAAAGCCATCCTACTTGTTGTCTTGCAACTACATCTTTCTTTGCATGACAGCCCCTCCTGAAAGGTCTCCCCTACTGTGTTCCATGTTTTCTGCAGGACAGGCAGAAAAAGCCAAGACACTGTCTAACAGTGCGGAAGAAATGGAAAGTCTTATTCTCGCACAGGAGATGGGAAAGTTTGCAGGTGAGACTGAAGGGGGTTTATGTTGTATATATAAACACATAAACTGTTTTGTTTTGAATATTAAAGATGTCTGTGGTTGGGTGCACTGTTCAAAATGCTTTATTGTTTTGGGTATATCTCCCCGTCAACTATTCTGAAGTGTGTTTCACTATTACGTGTCACAATTAAGTTGCAATGCATCTGACACCAACAATCAATTGCCAATTTTTATCATGGTTTGGTAATAGTATTACAAAATATCGCTGTTGACTGTAAACAAGTATAATTTTTGTGTAATCTATTTTCTTGCCAAAACTTTTGCCGTTAGGACAAAAATACATACCACTGTAAGACTGTATTTCAATGTTTAATTAATTTTGAAAAAAAAAAAAATTGTTCAACTATATGCAGTAGTTAAGAAACCTCAACTATTTGCATTTTTTTTTTGGTAGGGATGGGTAATTTAAATTGTAAATCATCAAATACCATAAATTCTTCAGCATTTGAAAGATACAATATTCAAATAAAAATACTGAAGAAAATGTAGGACATAAATTCAAAAATTCAACACACAAAACTCTGAAATACTATTACTGTTCCCTAATATATTTTGTACTTTTAGTATGTAACTATGCAAATAAAATTATTTTATGTAATGATTTGGAAACTACAATTGGTTAAAGCTCATTGCAACACAATGCATGACACTTTTGTGAAATATGCTTGAGACAGCAACAGATGATCTGGTTACAAACCTATCTAATGCACAGAAGTATGCCGATCACTTTTGCCGCCTTGCAAATATTGGGGTATGGATACACTCCAATAAATGGACCAGGAAAAGTGTTTGTGCTCAAAAACGTAACAAAGGTTCCGAAATCAACATAAACAGGCAATATTTTAGCAATTTCTCTTCAGAGAGTTCTTACAGAGTGATTAAAATAAATACATAGTTGTGAAAAATTAATTTTCTAATTTACAGACCGGAAGAAGGTGCCAACTCTCATTTCTTCATAATGAAAGTAAATATTATATTTTTAACCCAATAATGAAAATTTTTAATTTTTCTTAGAGTTAATAAATGTTATCTAAAATTTTATGCTTATTGTCAAGAAGTTTTATTATATTTTCAAAGAAATTGAATTATAAATTTGATTTGCAGGTTCCTATAATTCCTTTGGTATTTACGTTAACATTTGTTTACCACATGGTTATCACAAATCAGAACCAAAAAACAAACACTTTTTATAGAGACAAAGCAGCTCCAAAATTAACTTCTGACTGGGAGACACATTCTTCTGAAAATTCTGTACATTTTATTTATTGGCATTTTCATTTTTTTCCCCCTCCCTAATACACAGGACAAAAAGCATGAAGATAATACCTGCACTTATATTAAATTCATGACTGTGAATCATGTCATCCTTCTGCCCACAAGCACATTTTTCAACTGACTTTATAATTTCATACACATTTGCCTGGCTGTTGAAAACTCATTTGAAGTGAGATGATGATTTGGATGAGAGATATTTAAAACGGCTTGGGACTACAAAGTTTGTAAGTTTCATGACTATGGCTGTAGTTTAACCACATGGTAGGGTGGTTAGTTTGTTTATGTAATCCATTGAGCCCTTATATAAGACAATGAGCAGACCCGTCTGTCCAGGAAAAGTGCAAAAAGAGAGGATCGCTGACTGCAAGACTCAAGAAATTGGTAGCCCTGTCCCAGAACACATAGAATTGTCAAGCAGAAATGAAACTTGTGAGTGTGTATTCAATAAATGATAGAATTGTATTTTTCAAAATTTTTTCCAGGAAATATACTCTATATATATATTTTTTTCAGCCTTAAACCTGATAATGGCATTTTTACCTTGCTCTTATGGACTGATGTTGCTCTTTAAAATGAGTTTGCAGGTCGCAAAAATATTTACGGTAAATTAAAAAAGTCTGGCTAAACTACTTTTTTTTTAGCACTAAGCACAGACTGAGACTACCATTGTTTCCGGCATATATGATCAGTAGGGTCAAGATTTTATGGTTTTTAATTTTATGACAATATTATTTTTAAAAAATAGATTTATTTTTTATATTGTCTTTATTTGTTTTTTAAAAGAATTATTTAACAACAGTGAAACTAAAATATTTCTTAATACTTATTTCACCAAAATATTCTCACTTTGATTGACTTTTGATTCACTAATACAGTAAAATCATTAGTAATAAGCATGCCTAGAACAGAACTACTCAGAAAAATAAAAATAAATTAGCTAAGTAAAGTGTGTTTGAAACATATGCCATCATTAATGTAAAAATGTGTACGTAAAAACGTGTTACTAATGTAGGTGATGCAAGATTAAACAATATATGTAGTAATATAAATTTTATTCTACTCCATTTAGGTCATACATTCTGGTATAAATTTCATGGTAAATAAATTAAATTCAATGAATTTACCTTGATAAAAGATTACATTTTTGTAATTTAAGTTTTATCTTATTGCTGATTGATTTCATGTTTTTAGTTCAATTTTTGCGTTAAATGGCATATTAACTTGCATTTTGGTTTTATATGTTGTATTGACCTGCTTTGCAGTGTTATTTCGGTTTTGTCGCAATTCACCATATGATCTTGTTCCTAATGATGATGTCAGCTTACAAGTAATTAAAATTGGAAAATAAATTTGCATATTCATGTAAGACTAAAGTCTTGGGCATGGAAGTATCACAATGTTGCTTATCCACTTTTAATCTACAGATTTTATTGTGTCATTTTATGAGGAAATTATGTGAGATATTTTGAGTAAAAGCATGGGGGGAGAGGGTGGAGAAGACTAACTGAACAATTTAGGAGGAAATTCAAACAACAACAACAACAACAACAACAACATCGCCTTGTACAGTAATCAGATAGTGATATAACATACAAATAAAGATTGTAAAACCTTAAAATGCATTTTGTGCAAGAATTACAGGCAGAGATTGCTAAAATTGGTTAACACATTTATTTTAACTTGTACTGTACAGCCAATGCATGTTTGCTGGCACTATATATGATAATGCGTGACGTACAGAGGTGGTATTCTGTGTAACTACATTGTCTTATTGTGCATTTCCTGAATTCTACGGTAGACCTGTATTTACGTTATAACAGATTGTCTCTGATCACAACTGATCTGACTTAATGAAGTTATACTGTGCTGGAAAATCTGGCAAATGTGGTTCCAATATTTGTTTACTCTTCTTTTGGCAGATAGCACACCAGCAAAACCTCTACGGCAGTTATGTAAAACAGAAGAGAAGCCGCTAGATGAAAAGGAAGAAAGCAAGCCTGTTACATACCAGCTGAAAGCAACCAAAGGGGAATGGCCAGTGAGTCATTTTCAGACTTACTTCTTACTTGTAATGTTCTAAGAACATTACAAACATTACATTTGTAGTTGTATGCGCACAGCAGCCTATGCAGGTGGGCTGGGGACTATTTTTACCCCGTCCCCCAAAAAAACCTTTAAAAAAAAATCAAAAGGAAATAATTTTAAAGCAGACTGCTTACACTCCTGTAAGTGAGTGTATTTTGCAGGCATAGGTAAAGTAGATATTAAATTTTTCCCACATTTAATTTTGTGAAAACTTAGTGTGACAGGTATAATTAAAGTTTAGAAAGAATCTGCGTAAATTAAGAGCGGTAAATAACTGAATATTCTATTTTGGAAGAAAAAAATAACACAGTTTTATCAGGCATCTGCAATGAACAAATACATTATGTGGTATCGTGTTTGAATGCCCAAGACCATTAATAAAACAGTATAGAGCTGATGGTAGCTGCCCTAAAGATTTGGCTTCACCCGCCATGTAACTTTTTTTAAATTTTCTTTCAATTGTTGTCACAAGACTGTTCCTACGATGTTGCAAATTTTTACGACCAGATGTTTTTATACATAGCAGTTAAGGGTCAAAAATATATATGTTGATTAAAATTTGATACGTTATTAATTATTGATCTCTCAAAATAATTTAACTTTATTATGGCAAAACCAAAAACTTTCTAACTCTGTTTTAGAGGCATTTTCATCTTGAGCCCTGACTTTAGGGACAGGGAGAAATTAAAAATTTGTATCCAACCCAAAAAAAAAAAATAGTGTCTATTGGTTGCATAGACGGAAGGCAACTGCAAGCCACCACATAATCCCCCTGCCATTAGAACCTTAGGAGCGTCTCTGCGTTCACTACCGCACTGCTGCCTGGGACTACCTCGCGTGGAGTGAGCATCAAAATCATTGTTTGCCCAACCAGGATGTAGGCGAGGAAAGGAAGGGTGGAGCCACAGTCCCTCTAGAGCCAGATTATTGTTATTTTTCTCAAATAATAAAGCAACTAATTAACTAGTTTAATACGAGTCAAATATGGCTCACTTCTTGGCATTTGAATATGCGAAATGACAGAGCAGACATGTCATTAAACACAAATTTATACATAAAATCATAGGCAGTGGTACCTTTGAATATATATACTGTATAGAAGTCGCCAGCCCAGGTTAAAAATTCTAATACGGTTTTGAGGTAGTTGGTTAATTCACCGCCGCAATCGCCACCATCTCTAGGGCATCGACTTGTGGTGGTCCCTAGCGGACAAGTGCCGAACTCTTCAAACACCCCTTCCCCCTCCTGTTGAACAACCTTGAGCTGCAGTGAATGATGGATGGGGGGGTGCGGGGAATGACAGCGGGCGACAGTGCTGCATTCTAACGTGTACACAACAACTAAGACGATACAGGACGTTACGGCAGCGCACTGCAGCGGTGAAGTTCCCAAGCTGCTCATTTTACGCTCTTGAGAAACGTAGAGTAAATCCTATCCACTCGCGACTTCTATACAGTATATATATTCAAAGGTGGTACATAGTTCACGAATCTACAATACATAAGGTGAAATTTTTGTTTAAGTATTTCAGGTTTCTAAGAAGCACTGAAGGGTCATCAGACAGCCTAAAAATGAGTTTTCAAGCAAACATAGTTTAAAAACCTTTCTGGAGGAAAATCCCTGGTAGGGGAAGCAGATAGATCCAAAATATGTTCTTAAAACTCTTCCAAAAATCCTGGCTACGCCCATGTTACCTAAAGCTCTTTTCAATTAAGTTGCGTGTACTTTATCATCATTGGCAGGTGTGACCAAACTGTTGCAGGAAGACTTCACGTTGCCTGATGGTGAGGAGCTAAACCACGACTACCACTTGGTGACGCTGACGGTAGACGAACACTGGAAGCCAAAAATTATCAGGTATCATCATTCTGGTATGAATGTGTCCTTGGAAAATTTGATAAACGTGTAGTGCAGGAATCAATCCATGGACATGCACTGAGGGCCGTCGAGAAAAACCAAGGGCCCGGGATCCAATAATTGTCAGGTCCCCTCCCCATTATTTCCCCATTAATTAATGCAAACCTTTTAAAAACCCTTCACAATTTAAAAAAACGCTTAAGAGTGAAAATGTTATTGTTACCGTAAACATGACCTGCGCATAGCGCATATCTTGTAGGTTTCCAGTGAATTCAAATATAAATTTATTTTTAATTTTTGTCCTACTATCAGGATAAACTCGCAACATTTAAAAACAAGTCTGGTAAGTGTACCAAGCCCTGAGGACTTTGACCCTCCCACCCTCCCTCCTCGATGGCCTGGCTTGTGTTAAATTTACGGAGACATGTTCCCCGTGATACTACATACATGGTCAAGCGAGATATTTTAAATTGTAGAAACACAGCTCTAATATGATGAAGTACTTGAACACCAGCAGGAATTCTTGCATGATTAGCAGTGGTGCAAGGAATATGGCTACGTGATGTTTTAAAAGCTCTCGACTAAAGCTTGAAACCTCAAACATAGTTTTTTACCGTCTGTGATTGCACCCTTGGCAGTTAAAATGTGTGATATTCCTACAGGGCACATTTTCATAATGTTTACTGAGGAGGTTGCACAACGGTAAGACGTCCGAATTGCATTTGGGTGGACGTGGGATCAAATCCCGTTCATCCATAAACATTTGATTTTCCATTGTTTTCCAAAATCAGTGGCAAATCCAGAATTTGTAAGAGTTGAAGGAACTATCACAAAGAAAAGAAAATCAGTAAATTTGACATTTTTACCTCCCAAATAAGTTGACAACACATCAGGTGTGTTATAAACTTCTGATTTCAATTGTAAAGAAACTAAAAAAAGTAAATGCCAGTTAAGAAAATTCCTGTTTATTTATTTCAACATAAAAATGCTTTGGAATATTGAATAAGTTTCTTATGAACACTATTAATTTTTCTTTCCAATTTATAAACAAAGTATTATCATTACAGAGAGCTCAAACATAAATTGAGACCGGAGTGACTAGAGTAAGTGACAGAAGGGGGGAGGGATAGGCTAAAGTCCTCTTAGTACCTCTGTGGATCCACATCAATCCAGAAAAAATCTTGGCAGGTTTTTTTTCCCGACATTGTGTTTTTTGTACATGTCAGTCTATAACAAGAAGATGTAAAAATCTAAATACAAAAATAGTCGTCTTGGTGTGAACATTGTGCAAATTTATTGTACCGTAAATCTTTATTTAATCTGGATTACTGTAGAGGAACAAATAAGTAACAACAATAATTATTTATTATTTGAGTTTCTGCCAACAGTCAGAGCCTTTAATAGGTAAGCACTTAAATATTACATGGAATTAAAAGACAATATCATACATAAAGCACAGAGACAGTCAAAATAATGAAAATAGGAAAACACAAACATAAAATATGATAAAACAAACACATGACTACCAACAACATCGAAAATAATAATAAAGTAGCGTTGTGATAATAGTAGAAAACTAAAACATACTTATAAACATTTTAAAATGTAAAACTGTATTTTGGTGCTAGAATAACAAACAGAGCTGTTATTAAAAAAAATAATATCACATTTTATAGTTTTATCTATCTGAAACTTGTATTATGTGCATTTTAAGGCAATCCTGTTTAATACGGACTTTTGTTGATCCGTATGAGTCCGGTCCCATCTAGTCTGGATTAGCTAGACTCTGCTGTACTCTACATTAATCTTGCTTTTTTGTTATTCCAACTATAAATATTTTGAAGTTCAATAATCCTCAGGGACTGGAAATATTTGCGGGTTCAATGACCTCCACATTTCTACGTACAATGGTCAAATGTCACCCATTCACCAGCTGCTGTCTTGTGAGACGTCTCAAACGTAGCAGCCTGTGATTCGATACAGCTTTGGTCGAGTGTTTCACCTCCAGGTGAGTTGCGAGCCAATAGCAGAGGCAGCATCGAGGCATTACCATTTGAATTCCAGCCCATTGCGAAATGAATCCGCGAATTTTTTCCGGTCTCTCGTAACCCGGCACGGCTGCGACGGAGTGAAGACCGCGGGATCAGGAGTGGAAATGTGGCGCAGGCACCACGGGGTGACGCCGGACCAGGACTGCAGCTCGACCAAGGACGACGCGGACATGCTGATCCTGGACTGCGCCTCGTGCTCCCTGCGGCCCAGCTCGCTCAAGCCGGGGGTGCTCCTGGTGTGCCACAACTGCCAGCGGTACCGCGGAGACGGCACCTGTATGGTCGACCAGGTGCGTCCGGGGCCACCGAGCGGTTCATTCGGGGTGCTGTCGAGGTTGTGACATGTCGAGGCACTTTGTACGTCTGGGCTTCACTGCGGTTAAGGGGCCCCACCTACCTGGGACAGGGGCGTAGCCAGGGGGGGGGAGTTTAGGGGTTCCAACCCCCCCCCCCCTTAGCACCAAATATTTATTTAAATTTCTTATTCATCACTCAAACAAATTTCATATTAAAAATTAATACAATTTTTACCATTACAATATTTAAATTTAAGTACCGAAAACTGCTCTAATAGCACTATTTTACACCTTGAAATCCAAATTTCCCCGGACCCCCCACTTTAATACCGGGGGGGGGGGGGGGGGGGAATGCTCCATAACACCCCCCATACACAAATCCTGGCTACGCCACTGACCTGGGACACACATACGGTGTGCAGAGCTTCAGGCAAATACCTCACCATTTGAAAACTGCTCAAGATTTCAGTGGTGTCTGTCTACAAAAAAGAAAAACTGTATTTTTCAGGAGAGCGAAAATGGCTAAAAACGTGTTTTACCGAATAATACTTAGACATGGAATTCCCGGTAGCCAGTACAGAATCTTGAAATCACCGAAAGGACCTGTACCTGTGTTACACCTTTATCCTCATTTGCATGCCACATAATGTATTGGTTACTACTCAAATCTCTCGGTTATCTATGCATGGCATAAAGACTGCGTATCAGTCCACAGCCTTGTGCTTAGAGAAGATACCATGCTAGAAGCACTAGCGAGCGTCGTACTTGTCATCCCGCATCACCAGCACAGATACAACCCTGATTAGGCGGGACCAGATTATCTGATATTTTGAGAGCAGTGCATTTAAATATGACTTGTTCCAAATTACTTTTTATGTTTAATGGATTATAAATAAATAAAAAAAAGCTTGTCTTCTGGAGAAACATTCGTAAACAAATGCAAGTGTCAAAGTTTACACCAGCCACAGTTAGGGAGTTACGGTGGCAAATCGTAAGCCAATGAGGGCCTTGTGGAAATAACAAGAATCAGCCTATATCATAATGACTATAGGTTTATTCAGGGCTCCATGAGGCATGGGTAAAAGGGGTGAATGCAAATCAAATAGAGTTTGAATTCTTGTCGATTGTGAGGGGTCAACCAAATGTGAAAGGAATCTCTTTTGAATCCATGGAAGGGCAGAGGGGGAAGGGAATGGAAGCACCCTGAGAAAACCTGTTTGTTGGCTGTTGTCATGGCCTGCCACATTTCCTCCACTAGGAAAAGTATGCTGCGTCTGGATCCTACCCTTAGAAGAAATTAATTAAGCATGGAATGCTTAGGTGCAAGGCATGTGAAATAGCCACTCACTGGAATAAAATAAATTATTTTGATCAAACATAAAATGCACATTGTTTTTGGCCATACGCTTCAATAATACCACCACCACCTCAACATTTTTTTGGCTAAACTCCTTAGGAGTGTAGCCAAAAAAAAAAAATGGTGGTACATAGTGATGAATGAAAAAAATATGAAAACTTAAAATAAAATTCTCAAACTGGCCTTTAAAAATTAAATAAACCTATGTTTGTGTCAGTATAATAATTTTTTTTTAACTTTTCAGGTTTTTTTCTATTATCACTATTTAAAGAAAATTATAAACACTTTTGATTATACTTTTCTGGTTCATACCTTTTTCACAAACTGAAAGTAAATTTCCTTCAGTCCCAAAACACAAACAAGAAATGTAGGTTCCACATTGCACCTAGAATACACTGGGTATGCTTAAAATCGATCAGAAGAGCCACAATTATATTGTGGATTCATTTCACTTCAGAATGGACTCAACAAGCCCATGCATACTAAAGCCTTTTTAGAAAGCTCATTTGTCAATAAAAAAGGTATCTTTTTTGGCGGATTACACATGACTGAATAACCACTTCTTTGCCTTGTTTACAACTGGGTGGAGTCTTCAAGGGCAAGTGAAGATAACTGTAGTCAATCCATCAACATGAAGAAGAAGTAAATAAGCTTCAGAGGAAAAGTTGGGGCTGTACTATTGAGTGTATAATCACACAGACTGAAATATTGATGTGCAACATCTTAGCTCTCAGTATACGGAATTTGGTGGGAGTGATTTTGTGATTGCGACGGAAGTCAAGGAACAAAATGTTTAACAACCACAGTGCTGCCACCTGTGGCGGATGGCACAAACCAAAGTTCACAATGACAAAGTGAAACTTTACAGTATTAACTGTGTAATGAATTTTAAGAAGATGAGCAAAATTTTAATAAAATTACTTGTTGAAAATCAGATCCAAAGCCAAGGTTTTATATTTTTTCAAGTCTTTTTTGCTTTTATTGGAGCCGTGTAATTTTATTGATTAAAATTTTGCTCTGCAAAACAAATGATTCAATAGTCAACATAGCTGCTCCGGCAGCGAATTCTAGCGGTGGGTGTGGAAACTAGGTTTGATTCATGTCAAGAAATGTATTTGAAAATAAAATTTGTGTATATTTATTACACTCGGCATTATTTTAAAGAATTCTATGTTAAATTTTGTGTCCGAGTTTCATATTATGTATGTGTATTTGTAACATGAGAACACATGAATTTGCTCATCACTTGCAAGTACCGAAAGTCTCACTCACTTTTATTTTTATTCTTTTTCCATCTAATGCTAGTCTTAGCTAGACATTTGCTGCATCCATGTTTTATAGATAAGTTAAAATCATCTATTTTTACACATGCCTTGGGCCTATGCACGATACATCTGCTATAGCAGGGGCATTTTAATCATTCATAAGATTAAGGTGTTAGTCTTAGTATTAATTTATTTTACTACTTTTTTTTTTGCTTTTTTCAGAAGGACTCTATATTTCGAGTTTCCACTTCATACTTCTACCCAAAAAGTTTCACTCCTGAGAAGTCTAAGTAATATCCTTGTCTCATAGATTATAAAAACCTACAAATTTGTTTTCGTGATTGAATGATATTAAATTGCAGTTCATTTTAATGTGGTTTTATTGGCTTTGAAGAATGTTATGAGTTAACTTATTCAAATGTTGGTTAAGAACTGAATATTTATGTTCTTTATGCAGAAATTTTTTGATCAGATAGTAAAAAATTGGTAATTGTTTCGTACTGTGTAACCTTTCATAAAACATTAAAATAAAGAAGAAAATGGTATTTATTGTGATGCAAAGCTGTAGAACCACCAAAATAAATTTTGATTTTGAAAATATGTACATAAGATTGAAAATAATTTTCTCGGGAACAATTGTACTGTGCAGCAGATACAATAGTATTTTAAAGTAAAAATAAAAAAAATTTAAAAAATAAGAAATTGGCATCATAGGTGTACCCAGTGTAACCTGCCTTCCGCCCAAAAAGGGAGGGGGGTTGCGTCCCCGACACACCCTGGGTAACTACAAATAAAAAAACGGAATACTTAAAATACGTAAACAGCTCCAGAAAATCTACCCAAGTGGTCAAGCCAAAAATAGAACTATATTCAGACAAATTAAAGGCTAGTCTTTGGCAAAAAATAATGAAAACGCAGAGTACAAATAAGCAGAGTTTTTCTGAATCCAAATTCATCTCGAAACTTCATATAATATTGTAGATATACGTTTATGACAGTTACTTGCTTCTAATATAACACTTTCCAAAGTGTAAAGATAATAGAAACTCATTGAGCATTATAAGTCAGCACTGATTACAAAATGAATACCTAGTGATACCATATGAATAAATAAAACACACACACACACACACACACACACACACACGCACACGCACACACACACACACACACACACACACACATATATATATATATATATATATATATATATATATATGTGTGTGTGTGTGTGTGTGTATATGTATATATATATATAAATTACAAAAGATTTATGTGTCCTACTGGGGTCGGATTTAAATGTTTGCACACGCAAGTACACGGTTTCTCGTCTTCCTGGTTATAGACGAACAGCTGATTGCCATGACCTTCACGAATAAAATGACAGTGCAGTCAAAAGCGGCGGATATTGCCACAGTATACGCTGGGGGGCGACACTCAAAATATTTAGTTCCGTGGACAAACGGACATGCAAAATCAAAGTTTAAATCCCAATTAATCTTGATGTAAAGTCATACAAAATTGTGGCACCACTTAACGTTATTCAACGTAATAATAGGGAGCGTAGACTCGTTTATGTTCAGAATATCACACAAGTATGTCTAATCAGCACATGCCAAATGTAATAGTGCTTCATAGATGGGAGCTCGTTCCAAAAGTATACTTCTTACGAAAATTCATTTTTGTCCCAAATCCAGAAAACAAATACTACGAGTCGCCTCTTCTACCTTATCGTAGCTTTCAGTAGCGTGGCAGCTCGTTATGCACCCGTTCAAGGCACGGCCCCATGCATGCTGATCCCGGCATGGACTGCCCGGTGCAGAGTCGAAGCGTTTTACACTCGTCTCGCGGCGGAGCTCCTCCGCACGTCCGCACGCGGCGACTCGCAGCCCACCCCTCCGCCGGCACTCAGGCGCTGCTGACGTCAGCCGCCAAAGCGAAGTTACCGCTCCCAGTAGCCGGCCATAGAAACAAAATCGATATATAAAGTATTTAAGAAACTTGAAAGAAACCAAATATAGAGTAACCAATAAAAGAACTAATCACAATATAATAATTAAATAGTTAAAGAAAAATACAGCGACTGACTTTTACAGATTAAAAAGGGTAAATTAAAATGGAAATAAATCAGTAAAATCAGAAAAGCTAAAATAAAATAATATAAATGTGGCCTGCTGGCCACACCAGGATTGTTTTCGGAAAAGGGGACTCCATAGATGGCAAAAATGAATTTTATATAGTATACAAAAGACCACAGACTTTTCATCAGTAGCTTTTCTTTTTTCCCATATTTTATTCTTCAATGTGACCTATTATAACAAATAGCATTACTTATTACTTAAAAATAAAAAATACCAAACTTAAAAATTAAAAATTCAGATAACCAGAAACTTGGGAAACATGTGTGATATTTTAGTTCGGTTAGTGTATATAATCAAAGCAGTCCTTAGCTGACCTAGCTGGAAAAACACAAAGTTGAATATAAAAACATTAAACTGGAATAAAACTTAACTTAGTAGAAAAATCAATTAAACCTTTGATTTTATTCCATTTCTTAAGTAAGTAAGTAAATAGAACAGCCGCAAATTACAAACATAGACTCACTTACATACATAATACATACAGTATTATGTGTGTGTGTGTAGTATACTTTAAAAACACGTCTATTTTAACCCTACATGTCGGAAATTTCTTCTTAAATTTTGCAAAGGTGCAAAAACTCTTGAACACATTTGTAATGAACAAATTGATGAGTTTGCAAGCTGTTTGTTCGTCAGTAGTACGTAGTTGCCAGCAGAGAAGAAAGATCAACCAGCAGTGAAGATAGTATGAGCTGCAGTCATGGCTATAATGATCGTGAAGACTGTGATTGTTAATTTGTTACTCCAAGTTTTAAGTTTAAAAATTTCATTTAAAGAAATATTTTAGTAATTTTTAAGTGCAAAACTCACTTGTAAAATAATTTGCGAATACACTATGTTTAAAGATGTGTAATCATGTTGCTAGCAGGTTCCCAAGAAGTACTTTTTTTAGTAGGGACAAGATTATACAGTGAATTGTGATGATACCAAAATAACAACGCAAAGCTTGTCAATACAACATATAACATCAAAATACAAGTTAATACACCATTTAGCACCGAAATGTTAACTAAAAACATTAAATCAATCAGAAATTTAACAAAATTTATCTCAAATTACAATTTAATCTTTTCATCATAGTAAATTCAGTATAAGTAATTTATTTAGCATGAATATTTTACCAGTATTTATGACCTAAATGGATTGAAAAAAATTAATACTATATTGTTTGGTCATGCATTTCTTACATTAGTAACACTTTTTTTTACATAAATGATGGCACATGCTTCAAACTCACAAATATTTGCAGATTTATTATTATTTTTCTTTGTAGTTCTGTTATAGACATTCTTCTTACTAATGATTTTACTGTAAAGTGCATCAGGTGTCAATCAAAATGTGACTAAAATGTTTCTTAGTACGTACTATTTCACCAAAACTGTTTCATATTTGTTGAAAAGGACTTCTTTTTAATGAATTAAGACATAATATAAAAATAAAAACAATAACACCAAAACCTTCTGTTTTAAAAACAAAATTGTCCTGAAAATAAAATCATAAAATATTTTCCTTAATTATTTTACCCAAAGTTTAAACTGAAAAGCAATCGGTTGAATTACATGCAAGCCGACATATTCGGGACCATGTGGTATGTACATTAACACTGAATTGAGCATGACTTTACTTTTACGACTCCCAGCTTTGTAATAAAGTAGACATTTTTTCCTCTGTATCTTCTTTCATAATGTTTGAACATGTAAATGTAACTCATTATTTAAACAGTAACATAATTTGTATTCTAGTTGTATTAGCAGTGTTTCACAAAAAATTGAATTACACTTTCTGTTTGTAAGCTAATGTTCCTTCCAACAACTAAATAACCAAATAGTAGTCAAGTATTTGCAGATGTTCAGTTTCTCTTTGGCTTAAATAGTTAACAGAAAAAAAGTATTATGGTACTAGCATTTTTGCTTGATTTTGATGTTCAGTTTTTAGGACAAAATTATGCAGTATGTTAATTTATAACCTTGATTACATTGACACACAATATCATTGAAGTTGGGAGTTTCTGCGTGATACCGTTACATTCAAACTTTCACATTTGGTTTATATATTCCACAAACCTTTCAGCAGTTTGGCTAGAAAGATATTTTATCACAATCTAGTTGGACAAAGCCCTTGTGATGTGAAATTCACCACTCTTCATCTGGTAGCGATGCTAAAAATAACGCTAAATCTGAGTTACCACTTTTCCTAACATTACCCTTAAAGATCGCTGACTTGCCTGCTTGTAATTTGAAATCAATGCATCTGCTTCGTGAATATTTAGAGCCCGCGGGATCAGACTTGCTGACACGGCACCCACTGACTTGGCGTTATTAATGATGTTTTCCAGTTTCTCCGCTGCTAGACCCATGAATGATTCACTTGTTTGCCATCCAGTCTGACCCTGTCTTCTCCATCTCGAGGTCATGTGGATTCCTCGCACTGTACGATACCTGGTCTTCACTGCGAACAAGTGCCTTATGTGCAAGTAACAGTCTTAGAACCTGCTTCACTATTGAAGCAATATTTTTTTTTTGTTATCACTGTCACAATTTTATGATGTGAAAACTTGAAAAATCAAATACTCTAAGGCTTGGAAGATTAGCTTGTTGGTATGTGAAATGTTTTTTTTTTTTTTTGTTATCTCAGTATGAAATATCATGCTGCTTGAAAATGTCATATTTGTAATGTCTTTCAAATAGCCTGTTCTTCAATGCAACTAAACAGGACCTGAAAGCTGTGTGCAAGTATTGGAGAGCTCTGGCCACTTTTTTTGTTGCTAGGTGCAGCTCAGAGCAAGATTCATAAGTTTGTGAAGTGTGTGTATGTGTGTGTGTGGAGTGGGTAAGGGAGTTACGTCGCACACTATTGTTTTTCCCCAAGTTATTCTTGGAAAAAGAGATTTTAATTATATTGTGAAAGTTGCAATTAAAAGAGAAGAATCTTTGATTCCTTGCATTTTACCTTCTCTAGGCCACAATTGGTCAGGAGAAATAAGTGACAGTTGCTAAATAAATATAAATTGCATTTTTAAAACAATATGTATATTACCTTACGGGTATTTTATGAACTAATGCTGTCCCAGAGCTCTGAGTGAACCCATGCGCTGTCAGTTGTGGTACATTGATTCCAAACTCCTTGATTACAAAAATAATTAAATTGTTGAATCTTCAACACCACTTGTTTTTCCATCAAAAATGGACAAAAAAAGTTTATAATCATGTGTTTAATGTTATAAAATATATTCATATCCGCCCAACTTTTGGAGAGCTTTAATAATGTACAATCTTGGGGAAAAAAATCGATTTTGAACACAAGACAAACTCAAATCAAAGGTAATGAAAATTGCAAGATGACCTTGCACGACTTGCAAAAATTGCAAGATGACCTTAAACTGTAACTTTTCTTCACAATTTGTTATTACAAATTATCAGGCATTATCTTTATTTTGAAATTGAGCCACGTCGAATTGGTATATCATATCGATGCTTCGCTCTCATTGCTGCAGGAATCTTCAGAGTTGAGAAGTCAACTGAGAGCTAGAAGGTGGCAAAGCTCTATATAGACTTGCTAAGAGTCTTCTTCAAGCAGTCAGTCATGAGCCAACAGGAAGAGGCCTCACGTGATAGGGTGCTTAGAGAAAATGCTTGCAGTATACACAGAGCCTTACCCCCTTCCAGCTGTCGGTTGATTTCTCCACCCTGAAGATGCCTGATGCAATGCAGCCTGCAATTTACTAAGTTTTATTTAGTTGGAATTAAATTAGAATACAAGTATCAAAATATTCTCAAAAACGAATATTAAATTTAAATAGAGAAAGTGGTGGGCGGGGATGTGATTTTTTTAAAATAATTTAATGATAATTTAAAAAGAGTTATTTTAACAAATCCTTGTACATGGTTTCATGCAATGGAACTAGATGTGAACAATAGGTAAATGCATTCGACAATTTGTTTTGTAGTATTGGTAGGTACACTACTATAAAAAAAATTAAACCATTACAATGAAAAGTCTTAGATCCAGAATGTTTGGGACTATGGCCATGCTTGGTTATTGATTTGGCCCAATAATCAAATGTCAATATAGTTTATACGTAGTACAAGGGTTGTGATAAGCTGATCTGTAAAAAAAAAAATAAATCCGATGAGCATTGTACTTCTTCAAAAAATCACAACAGAATTGTACAACTGAAATGTGGACTGCAACCAGCTAGACAACAGGAAACACTTAACTGAAATGAAAACTATAAGTAACGATAAAGTCTGAGCAAACTAAAAACATCGGCAGCACAGTAATGCGACACCTGGAGGCCAAGGTCAACTACCAGAATCAACCTGAAAACATCTGTATGGAAGCGGCTGGTATGATGGCTCGATTGGGGCCAGATAGCAGAATATGCCGGACCATAGAATACTGGTATATTCTGTTTGACTTTGCCAGGAAATTTGCCATTTGTTTTATTTGAAGATTCAGTTTGGTGAAAAACTTTGCATCTGATGTGAAGCTTCAGGTTTTTTGCCCAACTTTAAAACATTGGAAGCCTAAGATTCGTTCATGAAATATTTCTAATTTTTTTTTTTTGTGATGTATGTGTGTTGCTTGAATAAATTTAGTTACTTCAAAAAAGCAAAAGAAGGTACTCTTACTTTAATGAATTCTCAATATTAATACTATGCATTGTTATTTTATAACTTTTATTGACTGACATTATATATTGGTTAATGACTTAATCAGTTCAAATATTACAAATGTTAAAAAAAGACAACGAGAACAATGTTTGCAATATGATTTGACTTCCCGAATTATTATTAAACATTCAATTTGATTTTCACTTTGCATCAAAAAATCGAGCATTGGCACAGGCCTACTAGAAATGACACTGAGTTTACAGTGAATGAGGTGACAGGAGTGTTGTTTGTTGCCTGATCGCACTGGTGAACACGCGAGGTGCTGCAGCGACGGTGCGATGGAAGGCAACGGCACCAACGCCTCTCAGCCCCACGCCCGCGTCCCCAGCATCCTGAACCTCAACCTGGAGGACACCAACTGGGTCATGACGTCGTCGTTCATCATCTTCACCATGCAGACAGGTGCGACCCTGCCTTGCCCGGCGACGTGACTCAGCGCTGAACCTGCGACGAAACGTCGAGATGACGACCCCCCCCCCCCCCCCCCCCCCCCCCCCCCCCCCCGGTTCGCAGGGTTCGGCATGCTGGAGTCGGGCTGCGTGTCGGTGAAGAACGAGGTGAACATCATGATGAAGAACGTGGTGGACGTCGCCCTCGGGGGGCTCACCTACTGGGCGTTCGGCTTCGCCATGAGCTTCGGCCGCAGCCCGCTGAACAACCCCTTCACCGCGCTCGGCGACTTCCTGGTCGACCCGGCCGTGGAGGACCCGCTCATGGGCCCCATCTCGGCCGCCTTCCTGTTCCAGCTGTCCTTCGCCACGACCGCCACCACCATCGTGTCCGGGGCCATGGCGGAGAGGTGCGGGGCTGGCAGGGACACGGCTCGGACCCCTCACTTTACAAGCAGACAGAATAATAAACTAGCAGCAACTTCGCTACATGAGGTTACAGAGGGATCATATTGGAAGGATTCTTGTAATATTTCGTTCCCCATTATAGCCCATCATGCCTTATGCACAGAAGTGGCAGGAATTGCATTCCCAAGTAGTCTATAGAAGCATATGCTTCTTGTTTCGCCGTACAGCTGAGCGATTCCTTCCCCTCCCTTCGTCGTTTCCCCCTTTTTCTCTACCTCTTCCCCTGGTCGGATTTCCCCTCCGCATCCCCACTCCTTCCCCTGTAGTGTGTTATTCCGCCGCAGCGCCCTCTTTTTTGTGCTTATAAGGGCCTGCGAGCTCTCGTCTCGGGTCGTTCGGTTGCGGTCGGGGGAGCAGTGGTACTGGTCAGTATCAGCGATGACGGTAACTTGCATACAGTAACGTTAAATTTCTTGCACGATGTTTGTTTGAACGCTGGTTTGCACACATGTTATAGTAAGCATGTCTTTCATACATACTTGACATGTGGTTCAAGCAGAGACAGTAACACACAACACAGGCTAGGGATGACCGAGAATGAATCGACCGTATTCTGCAGAAATTTCCTGGAGAGATGCGGGGGGAAACTACGGAATATCTGAAAAACCACGATGGCCGGATCGGCATCTGAAAACCTGGCTCTCTAAGATGTCAGTCTGGTGTCTTTCCACAGCACCACCACACTCCGCTTATTGGGAGGAAAATTTATTCCTGAAATCCACCCCATCAAGTCGCGGTTGTGTTTTCATTGCCGATAATGAGGTTGTAGAAGCTACTATATTGTTAGCATGGAGTGTAGGTATTTTTTTTTTAGATATGTCTCATCAACAAGATCATTAGACTCGGACTCATACGTTGTAAGTCAGGAAAATCAGGAAAGAAATCAGGATGAAAGGTTAGGGTATCTAACTTGGGATCCATCTAATCCGAGTCTAACGTTTTACGCTTCCTCGCTCGGTATGTTAGCTGAAAAGTGTTATGTATGTATTATGAAATTTAACAAATCAATCAATAAAAAAAAGACACTATCCTAAAATTTAAAACTATATTTTTTGAAAAACTGGCACTCAGATTATCTAGCTCTATTCTGTGATTAAATAGATAGAAGGAAATTATAACAAACCATCAATTTGCATAACTTTCAAAAAGTGCAAATTAAATTACTATGACTTAAATTTCAAGGTTCTAGTAAATTTCACAGTAAGCACAAAACTGCACAATGAAATGACAGCAATGAGACTTTTTTTTGCAGTCTATTTATACCAGTGTCCAAATGCTACCTAAACGCAGAGAATGTTATTTTTTTTTTTTAAATTGTCGTTCTATTTATCACTAAGTTATTAATGAAGGATTAAGTAATTGAACGGGTTTCAATTGAGAAAAAAAAAGCATTCATAAATTGAATATTTTATCTCAAATATATTTTGTTTATTTTAAAATAAATCACTTCAAAACTTATTTTTTAAAGTGTGGATGACTCCCTTAAAATTAATTTAAAGCCATGGGTGACACTACTTGTACTATATTTTCCTTCCTCATTCAAACGAGCAATCACCAAACTACATTTTTGTTTGGAGTTAAAATCACTCTGAATGTATTAAATGTATAAAAATTACTTTGATCAAAATTATGTAAATATGACATGCAAACATATTGAAAAAATCAAGCAGTAATAACTAGGGACAAGATTATATGGTGCATTGTGATAAAACCTATAAAAAAAAAACTCTGAAAAGATTGTTAATGCACTGCATAACACCGAAATGCAAATTCATACAATATAAAGGATCTAAATGAAACATAAGATGAAATTAATCAGTATTTTTAATGAAAAATTTACTCAAATCACAAAAATGTTATCTTTTACTATAGTAAATTCAATTAACATATTTTATTTAGCAAGAAGTTTGTATCAAAATGTATAAATGTACTAAATTTATTGGAAAAATTGTTACTTTTTAATTTTAATCTTGCAACTGTTATCAGTAACTCATTTTTTTTACATTATGGCATTGGTACATATATTTCAAACGCACCAAATACTTGCCAATTTATTTTTATTGTTCATAGTAGTAAGACATGCTTATTACCAATTATTATATTGTAAAAGTGCATCACATATCAATAAAAATGAAATTTTTTTTAGTAAAATTAGTCTCATCAAAATTTAAGTGTAATATTTTTTTTAATAATAAGCTATATTTATGAATAAAAAGAATTAATAAGAAATAAAAACAAAAACACTGAAATTCCTGTTTTAAGAACAAAATTAGTCTGAAAATAAAACCATAAAACCTCGTCCCTAGTAATAAACACTAGACCTAGGTTAAAGAAATTTTTAAAAAGGTGTCCTTTTCCTACTTCCAGGTGCAACTTCAAGGCATACTGCATATTCTCCCTGCTGAACACGATCGTCTACTGCATTCCCGCGGGCTGGGTCTGGGGCGAGCACGGCTTCCTCAACCAGATGGGGGTGGTGGACATTGCCGGCTCTGGACCCGTGCATCTCATCGGGGGATGCTCGGGTGAGTGAGGGACCACACCACTTCAACAGTGACGAGCTGCCCAGAACTGATAGTTCATTTGGCACTTTAGCTGGAAAGAACAAATAAGATGAATTACTGCTTGTCGTCCAGGTCTACATTGAGGTCATTATGGCCCCCGCCTACCCAGACACACATACGGTGTGCAGAGCTCCCGAAATAACCACGCGATTTGAAAACTGCTCAAGACATCCGAGTGAGGTCTCTTTTCGAAAAATCATTTAACGATATACCGAGGGTGGATGAGTTAGTTCTGATTCCGTATTTCATTTTTAAACTGTATTTTTAGGAGGATGAAAATGATTAAAAAGTTTATTTTCAGACTACATTTTTAGAAATGAAACACCCAGAACAAATTCTTGAAAACACTCGAAAGAATTGCATTACACTTTTATCTTCGTTTCTCAGCCATTTAATGTTATGTTTGCTGCTCAAATTTCATAGTTGTCCTATACACAACAAGAAGACTGCGTGCCAGTTAGGAGCCTTGTGCTTAGAAGCAATACCACGCTAGAAGCACCAGCGAGCATTGCACATATCATTCCGCTCTCTACCACATTTACATCCCTGACCAAACTTCATCACCATGTCTTTATAAAGAAATATTTATAAAAATGGGACCTGGCTATGAAAACAACTGAAATTAACTTTCAGTGTATGACCATAACATAATTTGTCAGGCAATATTTTAAATTAAGAATATATTCCTGACTTTTTACAAATAGAATTAGACAGTGCAAAAATTATGAGCACTGTATATTAAATTATGCTGTTAATTATTAACAGCATAATTTAATATACAGTGCTCATATGGTAAAACTTACAAAGGCATTTCACTGAAATTTTTTTAAAAATGTCATGAAAATACAATAATTCAAGATGGAGGGTGTGGCTAAGTCTTAAGCACAGAGATCTTACAGCTGAAGGAGGCTCTTGCACAGACAGCTAGTGGCTTTACTGACTGCAGCGTCAGAAATTCAACCAAACAATCAACAATCAAGACTGCTATCATGACGGCGATGACCCCTCAGAATTTTGCAAAAAGAATGACGCTCAGGAGTGGGGAACTCGATGGCGGAGAGGGGGAGGGGGAAAGAGTCGGACAACTGCAGGACTCTTTGCAGGTTTTTCCATCGCCATGTTCGTAACAATTGTGAATCTTCAGTGTGTACTTTATTGTTCGGTTATATTATTCAAGTGGATTATTAAAGTGAGAAGTTTCAATTATTACGCACCAGGCAGCCCTGAAAGAGCAGAGAGAATGACTATGTGATTCATGCCTAGAATATGTTGTTCCTTTGAAGAAACCTGTTTAGTTTGTAAATAGTGAAATCAAACACACATTTTATAGCATTTTGACTAGCAGGTCTTGGGCACAGGTTACAGCTACAGATTTTTATCCCGAAATTCTAAAGTTCAGCACATTCTGTAGTGTGGCACTAATCAAGAAGCTCACATTCAGATTTTTTCAGGTGGACTCCTACTGTTGAACTTCTCCGCCAGGTCACATTACTTCGGTGCTGGCATTTTTAGTTCTCTCAGAGTTTATCATTACTGTCGGTTTTCATTTCGGTAGTGTTTCCTGTTTTCTAGTGGGTTACATTTCACATTTCAAATTTTTTTTGGTACTATTACCTATTCACAAACGGGGTTACTAAATTAAAGGATTCAAACTATAGACCCATATCACTTCTTAATGGCTTTTTAAAAATCTTTGAAAAAATATTATTGAGAATTTTAAATTTCCAAATAAAAAATAGGTTATCTATCAATCACTATGGCTTGGTACATTGTCACCTTTATTATTCAATATATGTCTCTTGCTCTTAACCAATCCACTGGTGTTCTGTTTGCCGATGATATAAAAATTCACCGAAAAATTACTTCCCTAAATGATTGCTCATTACTTCAACTTAATATTAATGAAATTAATAACTGGTGTAAAACAAACCAAGTAGCACTTAACAAAGGAAAAACTAAAATTATTTCCTTCATTAGGAAATATCTAACAATCAAGAACGATTACTTTTTAGACAACACATTAATTCCAAAATCCTCCTCTTTAAAAGACCTGGGAATTATTTTAAACTCAAAATTATTCTTCCATGACCATTTTGATTCTAAAATCTCTAACTCCTGAAGAATGCTTTCCCTCATTAATACATTACTTTTCATGCAACGACTGCTGATTCTATACTATCACTCTACATGTCTTTAATTAGATCAAAACTTGAATATTAATCAATAATTTGGGACAGTATTATAATAATTGATAGTAAAAAAAAATGAAAATATTAAAAAAACTAATCAATATGATTACTTACAAAAAATTCCCTCGCCCGAATTTACCTTCTCTTGTTGACCGGCAAATATATCTAGATTTACTAATTGTAAAAAAATTGTTATTAATCTCAAATTAATTGTAAATACATGCTAGATAACAGTGTTTTAAGAGTCCCTACATTTCACAGCCATTTGGTTTAAACTTATTTGTTTCTTGAATAGAAATAATATGTTACACAGACTCATAACCAATTTTAATAACTGCGAGGCTTTCAAAACCAACAACAAATATTACTATGTGGTTTGTATTTTTTTTTTTCTTTTCTTATAATATATTAGTATTTTAATGTTATTATTATATTGTCTGTTGTTCACATCTATTAAACTCATTCAGTGTTGATGTTTATATAACAATGTATGTATAAATAAATAATGCCCGTTAAAACTATGCTGGCAATCTATAACCCAGGAAAATGGCTAATCTGGCCAGGCAGTGGTCCCGAGCATGTTCCACCGTCCCCCCACGTACCTTGCATGTTGGTAGCGCTGGTGTCCGCTGCCATGCTGGGGCCGAGACTCGGCCGCTACGCCGACGGGAAGGAGCCCCTGCCCCCGGGCACGCCGGTCAACGCAGTCATGGGGCTGTTCGTGCTGTGGTGGGGCTGGCTGGGGTTCAACTCCGGAAGGTCGGTGGCCTCAGGTGCATGCGTTCGCAGCTACGCCCTTCTGCGTGACGTCTGCCGGGGGAAACCGAGTCTCTGTTCAATAGGAAGAAATAAACACTCAACCAGGGCCGGTGCAAGGTATATTGGCGCCCTAGGCGAAAAACCTTAATGCCCCCCCCCCCCCCCCCCCCCCCCCCCCACCCTGGCCGGACACCCGAAAAGAACATTTTCCTTGCCTCAAAATACATCACGTAAGCCTAAGATTTTGTCAACAATCAAATGTAAGCAGGCTTGTGTTTATTTTTATGTTTTTACTTATTACAAATCATAAACAGGTCAACGTGGACTTTAAATAATTACTTATATCAATATAAACATTTCAAACTGTTACAAAAATCCATTTTCATCTAGTTTCAATAATCGTTAAACATATTATATCAGCTGTTTTGTGTCGTGCTGCGCCGCCCCCAGCTACTTGGCGCCCTAGGCGGTTGCCTAGTTCGCCTGTATGGACGCGCCGGCCCTGCACTCAACTATAGTGTGGGCCAGAAGTCTTTAGACCTGGACTCTGCAGTCTGATGAAATGCTCAGAGTGGATCAACAGAGCCACGCTGTAGGCGGAGCCCTCTGGAACCAAATAGTGCAGACTCGGCACGGTCCTCTTACACATCAGCCATTTTAAAAATATCAGTCATCATAATGATGCTGTTTATATCTATATTTATTGCTTGTTAAGCACTACATGGTCAACTTAGGTATTTTTAACTTATTTTCCACTTAAAGAAAAATGCCTCGTCCAAGGCAGTTTTTCAGCTTCGTTGGCCACACCCCACTGATACGTATTCCACTTCCCCAACTACCTCTATTGTCCCTCTTACCTCTCACGCTCCTAACCTCGTTGTGACATCTTGCAAGACCTTTGGCCCACACTATATAAAAATCTGTAAAAAAAATCGGTTAACCCTATATGCCTCAGATTTACGAGAACTGAGTCAGTATACAAGTGATTCTGAGGTCACTATAATCTTGAAGATCACATTGCCTAAAGCCTCTGGGCCTGTGTGACGTAAAAAAACCATGAAAATGGTATTGAGGGATATTATTGGTTTGGTGTATTAATTTTCACATAGAAAAAATTTTGTACAGCACACAGTGTTCCTCATACATTTCAGAACTGTAATATTTCCATTCTCAAACAATGTAACATTGAGCCAATATCATAGAAATATCTGGAACATTTGTGCTGTCTTCCCACATTTTATGAAAAGAAGCGCTTTGAGATTTAAAAAAGCAGAGACTTAGTTTAAGAGGAATCTGTCAGAGATGATGGTTAAGTATAGGTACAGTCAGTTCAAAATGACTCATAAATGTGCTTCATGCATAGAGGCACGTATTAAGTGCCGGAATTTGAGATACCTAGTTTATGTAAGCCACTTGCTGCCTAGCTGAATTCCTCCTTGAAAGTATGCTTTTAAGAATGATACTCCTTCAAACAATTAAAAACTACTCTAAATTAAAATACTATCGCAAGGATAATGTTTCACTCCACCGAGTCCTTCAGCATGTTAATGTAGTTTTAAATAATACCACCTCCTGTTCACTAAATAATATGGAGAGGGCAACCTCTTACTGCATAAAATGTTTTAGCCTTCCGATGTTATGGATATTAAATACACTTTTAACGAGATTTATAACCTAAAGAGCAACAACTAAACGTCTTGCTGTAACTGTGTAGAACGCAGGAAATTCCTTCCTGCACTTGAACAACCTGTAAATCAATTCCATAAATTCTCATTACTCTGTAGACAATAGTAAATTGTACATTATTTAAGAAGAGAAGAGAGACGTGGTGACTGAGTGGTTAAAACACTTGACTCTCACCAAGTTGGCCAGGGTTCGATTCCCGACTTCTTCGCGAGTGGGAAACACGGTGGACATTGCCATGGCCTGTGGATTTTCTCGGGGTACTCCCGTTTCCCCCACCAATTCACCCCTTCTCCTCACCTCACGCACTTCTTCAGGCTGGCCGGAACGACAGGTCTGTCCCTCGGGTAGAGCAGCCGGCTTCTCCATCTATGTGCACCCTGCCTCACACTGGTAACTGCATGTCGAATGTCAGTTTCATATAAGTTGACATGAATAAGGATGTACTCTTAAGGAAGATGGACATACGACTGTTAACAAGTTGCTGATCATTCAAATATCAAATTTGAATCGTAAAAATGTGAACGTGTTACAGCAGTGTTAAATATTTTGATGATGAATGCAAGAATGTAGAAGATGTCCTCAGTTATCAAACAGAGGTGGTAGAGGCGAAACTAACCGATCGCCCTACAGGTAATCACTATTCAGTGAATCCGCTCGCTAACTCTCCTTCTCCGCAGCACGTACGGTGTGAGCGGGGCCAAGTGGGAGTATGCGGCCCGCGCGGCCGTCATGACCATGTTGGCCTCGTTCGGTGGAGGATGCATGGGTCTGGCCTATTCGCTGGTGACGACGCAGGGCCGGCTGGACATTCTGGTCCTCATCAACGGCATTCTGGGGTCACTCGTCGCCATCACAGGTGAGTGCGCTACGCTCGCCAACTCCCCAGGCGAGACAACCACACTCACATTTCAAAGGGTTTGAATATGAGGTCCGACCATCATAGTCACAGAGATGTAATTGGAAACATTTTCCATTCAGATAATTCTCCTTTTTACCGGTACTAACACAGATTTACATAATTGAAGATAGTGTTTGCATCTTAAACACTATAATCGTATGACGTCCGTCTACAATGGTCTACAAAAAAAAACTGCTTCGTGATACCGTTAATAGAGCTGACCACAGCACAACATGACAGCACACATACAGACAGACATACGCACACAAAATAAATTGAACATAACCACCACCTCTAGATACGTTAAACTGCACATCCTTAAACAGACATGTTGATATACTGACGCCCCCGTAAGCCCCAAGGGAGCGTCGCAAACCGCGAACAACTGCCGGGAATTACCTGGTATAGTGTATCGCCATCCGACATATCAGAAAAATAGGTTACGGCACACAGTTCACCAAACCTCTCGGCATTCAACACGGGTATCAAAAAAAATCAGGGCTTAATTTAAACAGCGAAAGAAAGGAATTTGCTTGAGAAAGCACAACTTTTGCGGCAAGTACGACAAAACATTATTTATTAATCTGAACCTCTGAAATCAAACTATTACAAGCATTAAAAGAATATAAGCATTCGCCGGTACATATTAACTAAATCGGGCCCGATGCTATAAACTATATATATATATATATATATATATATATATATATATATTTATTCATACCCAGCACATGATAAGGAAATATAAAAATACCCTAAACTTAACATCAGTTACAATAGACACCTTATAGTGATTTAAAATCTCTGATAAACCAAGTTCAAGCTAGTTAACACCTTCCTTGTTACGCGACGTGCTCAAGTGTTCGGGGGGCGGGTACCCTTAAAACGTTCAACGCGAGTCTCTACCATTTGAATTTCATCATAAGTTTCAATTATTTACTTCACGTGTCCATATCATAAAGTTGTTAAATGTAGCTGGGGAAAAACAGACCTCCGACGTAAAATAACACTCTCAGGCTTGACGTAATTATTTCTGCCACCAATCTCTTGCAGCATAACCCCGTTGCACAAGGGGAATCACAAGGGAAGTCACTCACGTATCGGCTCGTCGTCTCCGTTGGATTAGCGAATCCTCGCTAAACCCCACTGGTCCTCAGGCCAGTCGGTGCTGACGGCTATACTAGCCGGAAGGAGCCTCGTTCCGCCGCGATAGTACCGCGACTCTCTTCTTGACGAGCTTTACAGTTACTCTTGCACACAGATACCAACGAGTTATTTTGCTGCCCAAGCCGGCCCCACACTCGCAAAAGTCGTTTTTTTTGCGAGGCCGCTTCGCGCGGACCACCTCACACACCGGCCCGTCGTCCAGAACAGCTGATCGCCTGCCTCCCCTCCCCTCCTTCAAAAAAAGGGAGGGGAAAAAGTCTGTCTCCCTCGCGCGCATGCGCGCTGTGCTCGTGATTTGTTTCATTTTACCCCGATCACCACTTGTCCAACTTTGCTATGTCGCATTAATAATTAAAATAGTTTTATACAAATGCAAATATATAACTACATTATAAATATAACTAATAAACACAATTATTTAATGATATTCTCACTAACTGTTACCAGGTGCTCTCGGGCGACACTAGCGCTGAAAAACGTTACCAATATTTCAAAAATACCGCCGTACGGATAACACCAATACTCAAATAAACTATACTAAAGGAAAACTATAATATAAACTTCCTTTTAATTTCCTTGTAAAACGGTACCCCGAGAAAAGGGGTACAATACCAAGACATCTCTCCATGCTGTAGTCTGTAAGTGTTTGAAGTGTTTACAGATGATATCAAAGGACTACACACAGCAGGGATATTAGGTTTGCATTCGCCCATGGCCTTTAGAAAGGAACCATACTAGCATTGACGTAAAGTGATTTCAAGAATCCAAGGGTAGAGACAAGATTTTAAGTTGTTATTAAAAAGCAAATTGCATCATTAAAAATAGTGTATTTTATCTTTATCATCATCAAAGATTAAAACACATCTAACAATAATAACTATTAAAGCACAATTACATTTGACCAACTAATTCAACAATTTGTAGTTAAGACATAAAATGTGTGCATAAACCAATATGTACTACATACTTACATTGATAAAAGTAAGTTAAACAAAAACTTTTATCGATTGCGTGGTTAGATTATATTTCAATTTTATTTTATTTTTAAATTATAATTTTACTTTTTGTGTCTGTCTTATTATTTCAATGTTATTAATATGAAAAAAGACATCAATAAGGAAACTAAAGCCCAAAATTATTATACTTAAACATTTCCTTGTTATGTTTCTCTGTAGACAATGTATGTATGTAATCAGCTATATAGACAACTTTCATTTACTTTAATTTGAAAAATTCACATAGAAACTAATTTTTTTTTCTTTACATAGTTCACCAAATAATAATTTAGGTTTTTAAATAAAAGTATAAACTAAAGATTTATGAAATGAATTCTATATTTTAATATATAAAATCAAGTATTTAAGATGAAATTCACTGCATTTTGATTTTTTTTGCCTTGCATTTCGATGTTATGTAATATGTGACACGTGATATGCACCATGTTGACTATATCGTCGTTAGAGGCACCGGTGCACCCCTGACAAATTGGATTACGCCGAAAATACACTCTATTACCTGCAGTCACAACTGCCTACGGTCTATCGCAGTGAGCTTTACAAGCTCTCTACGACCAATGTTCTTCCTGAATACAAAATGGTCTTTTCAGACACATGTGCACACTTGTTACTGCATCACCGTCTGCATGGTGGAGTACCCTAATAATAAACTTTTCTTGCTTGATGTTGCAACGAACTTGTGCCTACTGCAATGAACGTAATGGCAGTGTATTCACTTTAATTTCGCTGTTAATTTGGTTTCATCACTATTAATGATATAATCTTGTCTCTAACCACAGGAAACTGAAATCAGGATCGTTGAACCGGGATTAAAACCCAGTATTCTCTACAATGCGAGTCCAGTGTCTTTCCACTGTGCCACTTCGGTCCACAGTGGTGAAATATACATGTGAAATGCAGTGCACGATTGCCTCTTCGTCTATTCTTTCTCGAGCGTCTGTCCGTCTCGCAAGCCGGCTGCTTCCTCTACCGGGCGTGGGAGGCACTGCTGATCGGCGCTGTGGGCTCCGCCATCACTTGCGTCTCCATGCCGATGTTCGACGCGCTCGGCATCGACGACCCCGTGGGAGCCTCCTCCGTACACGGTGAGCTACATCCAAGTACGTCCGTGGTTCGGCTTCGCCAAGCTTCACGTGTGCTGGTACGTGGGATGTTTTTTCCGCATGCAGGTATGGCATCCATCTGGGGCGTGCTGGCGGTCGGCCTGTTCGCAGACAATCCTCGGCCACTGCAGACGACGAGTGGCAGAAGTGGCTTGTTTAAAGGTGAATAGCTTGGCAGAGTACTAACAATGCATACACGCCTGCGCTAATAATGGGATTTAAAATATCAAAACAAGTTATTTATTATTCATGTTCAATTCAAAATCCAATAGTTACTCTTTGAAAAAATGAATATTTAATTGTATTCGCAAGTGTAGTGAAGTTGTTACATATTACCTGATGTAACTATCAGCATTTGGGTTGCCTCTTACAATAATATAAATGTGTGTGATACAAAGTAAAAAAAAATTGACAAGCCAAATATAATTAGACATACTGTAACTATGTACATCATCACATGCTTAGCTAACAGCAAATTGGCTTAAGTTCAGTTGGCAGGACAAACTTCAATTTGGAAATTTTTTCACAAATTTAAAAAAAGCAAAAAATATGTGTTTGCAACCAATGCAAAAAAAAGATCACTATGGGAAAGAATCAAAGAATATATTGTTTACTTTTTTTTTATAACTATTAACAATTGCAGGGACCATGGAAAAGTACATACTGGTTGAAAAGTATTTAAATTTTTTCATACAACTAAAGTTATGCAGTTTTACTCCAAGTTTGATAACAATTTTGCACACTTGAACTTCAAGAGGTCACAGTCTAAACAAGATTTCAAAAAATCACACCTATCCCCTTTACCAACACTTAAAGCACAATCGTAGTACTTGATTAAATTTTGCACACTTGAAGCTCAAAATAACAAGAGAACTTTCATGTACATATCGTTGCAAAGACAGACGAGAAAAAAAAATTGTGTACCCAAGCTTTGGAATAAAAGGTTCTAAATTTATAAAAATGAATGTTTAGTTGTTTGTTCCTATCCAATTAAAAAATTTACAGGTTTATTTGAGCTTGATAAAATTTTGCAGAATTGACCTCGAACCAAAATAAGAGGGTAATCACCGTCTACCTGAGATTTCGAAAAAAACTATCCCCATCCCCCTAAATGAAGTCCCTTCAAATTGAATAAAACCCAAAATGCCAGTACTTCAGCTACATGACTTTATTCAAGTTATCAGTAGGGGCAAGATTACATGGTGAATTGCCATGCATGTGAAAACACAGCATAACACCCAAATGCAAGTTAATACACCATATAGCAACAAAATGCAAATTATACAATGGAATTATGTAGCATTTAAACAAATCTTAATACAAATCATAAAAAAAGTAATATTTTAATGTTGAAATTCAAGGAATGTCATTTCCGGACAAAAAAAATTGTACCAAAGTGCATGGATCAGGAAAATTAATTTAATTTAGTTCATTGTGCATCTTTTATTATCCAAACCACCAATTCTCACTAATTTATTTTCATTGTTCTGAATGTATCTGTTTTAGACAAATTTATTACAAATTATTTTACTGTAAAAAATGCAGCATGTAAATTTTACTACTATTCTGGTGGAGTAAGTATTACGAAACAGCTTGTTATAAAAAAAAAAACAATAACACCTGAATCCTCTGTTTGAAAAAAAACAAAATTGGACTAAAAATAAAACTGTAAAACTTGTCTCTCGTTATCTGGCAAGATTTATTGATGAGACAGGAAAAACAAGGATAACTATCAGGAAACTGTCCATAGCCCTGGATCGCATAACGGTCAGGCTCTGCTGCCCATTACAACAACGCTAGGCAGGGGTGGTGCGACTGACGGTTTGCATCGTGACGTGCGACAGGTGGCGGCTGGTACATGCTTGGAGTCCAGTCCCTCTCCGTGCTGTGCCTGTCCACCTGGGCCATAACCACCAACTACATCCTGCTGTGGGTGAGTAGCACACCCTGAGTCGACACTGCTAAGTTGCATCCGGGGGGCGAAGGGTGATCTTCAAGTTGATCAAGGAAACAACATTTTATACAACAAGATGTAAAATGTTCATGTTTTAAGATTTTCTTACTCTAGTATGTACATTTAAATATGCTCTCCACCAAACTACTTTACATCTAATCATTTGGGGGGGGGGGGGGGGGGGGGGGGGAAGCATGTTCATTGGAGAAACAATTGTAAAATTTTTCATGTCACTGTTCACACAAACTGATTTTGACAATTGCGTCACCAAATCGTGAGCCACGACCACGTGCATTATCAGCTCGGTAGTCTGTGGTTGAGACGGTCATGAACGCCGCGCTGTGCACCTTCCAGTTCACGAACAAGATCGTCCCCATCCGCATGGACCCGATGAGCGAGCTGCTCGGGGCAGACCTGGTGGAGCACCGCATCCGGCACGCCAAGGCCGGCATCAGCCGCATCATGTCCGCGGTGAAGCCCTTCCCGGAGGAGGGCGACTTGCGGCGGGTCCCTGCGATGGGGTGCAACCCGGGTGAGCTCACGCTGTGGCGCCGCGGAGCGCACCGATCCAGTAGGACCCAGCCTCGTAGGTGATCACTGGGCCGACACCACCAGAGACGAATACAGGCTTTCCTTCGCCACGAGCAGAAATTTTAATTAGGCATCCCACCCCCTACCCCACACCGGGTACATTACATGTAAAATTATAAGTCAAATTTTATCAAATCCCTTGTAATTACCATTGTTTAAGTATCCAAGTGGTTGTTTCACGTACTGTATGTATATCAATAATTTAAGCTGTATTCGAATACATAGGGACGCATCCATAGCACACACGTCCCTACATCCCTTAGCAAATGCAGCCAGAATGTTAAGGATGCATTTCTAATGGATGGATGGTATCCGAATACATACCTTTACTGCTAACCCTTGCCCACATCAATCCCAAGCCCTCAGGAACAGTATACGAGACCGTCCCTTGGTCCTGCAGAGACTTTGTATCCACGGGACACCAGGGAAATAACCCAGAAGAGATTTCGAGTTCGCTCACCGTGCCAACCCCCAACACTGTCTATACCTGTTCTCGCAGTGCTGATCCCCGAGATGCCTGGCTACTACCCCCGTGCAACATGAGATCGGAGGACTAGCGACCGGGAGCCAGACCACTGAGTAGTGTCTGACTAGCTAAAGACCTTGGTCAAAAACCCGCTGCGAAAAGGCATCACGTGCAAGTAGTGTAAGTGTGTCGATTCTGGGCCAGTATGTATGGAGAGGCTGTCACGACAAAGTGTCAACTTGTAATAAAACCTGTGAGTGTTCCCACAAACCACTTGCCATCCAGTGTAAGTGACCTACTACCTGCCATGCCTCTTTTGTGGACACTTTCTATCCCCATTAACAATTTCATGCTCTGTTATTTCTGGCCTTCACTAAAGAGTCAGCTAACAATAGTTTGCATGGTTCCAAATAAAGGCAGCTGGAAATGTAAGACAATCAATCTGAATGGGATTCAGGAAGCGTTTCATGACAGTATAACTAAAAATGGTGTTTCATTCACCTTTAAATTTGAACATCAATAATCATGACTTTGAGTATCTTAAGGCAGTTGATTATAATCATATTCACTGTCATGTGCTTGTGTTTGCAGGTCATGATGCATACGTAATGGAAAATTACTACAACAGCATTGAAACCAAGGTGGTTCCCACCAAAACAAATGTGAATATGGGCATTACGAAGGATACATTTACAATGCTAGACTCACTAGGAAAAGGGTCAGAACTTCCCCCAAGATTTGCCTGGCTAGATTAACAGAGTGACAACGAATAAATTTCAACCTAACATAAGACACTACTAGTAGATCCTTATCTTGCAACACTTATGTTAAAGAAAAAAAACATTTGTGTACAAATTGTTAATGAATAAATAACAATTAGTGTCAACCATGTACTTTAGAATGTTTTAAATGCAGTCAAGACAATGACTCAGTCATTGGAAGAAATTAGCTACAAAATATGGCTTATTCCTTCAAATGCTACACAGCAAGCTGTCAAGGGCATACACAGGAGGAGGTTGGAAAGAAGTGCAGCTTTTCCCCTTTTGAAGTGCGGGAAGTGAGGAAACAAAACAGAAAAAAATATTTGTATGTAAACAAAAAATTTCTGAAAATTTTATAAACAGATTGGTTGCTGGTATTTCAAAACATTGAAAGAAACTCACCACAAAAAAAATTATGAAACAGAGAAATATATGTATGAAATAAACAACAAATTTCTCTATATGTATGTAAACATGCATTTCTGAAAAATTAATAAACAGATTGGTTGTTGGTAGGGATGGGACGATTCCAAAATTTTCGATTCCGATACCCGATTAGATTAGTGATTCCTTAAAAAATTCTTTGATTCTCGATACTCGATACTCACCTAGTTAACTTAATATTAAATAATTAAAATTCTATTTGCAATATTTTTTTTTCAGCTTTCAATACATATATGTAGCATACATCATAAATTCATATTTATCAAATTTGAGTACACAACTAAGTTATTAACATTAACTCATAAAAATATTTACATCATTAGAAGTTAATGGCTCATATGTCAAAGGGGTCAAACTAATCTAAAATTTGTTTTGTAATACAGAATAAACTATAAATAATATTTTAGGCTTTCCTTGAGCAGTATAAATTATTTTTGTTCATACAACTTGCCTAACTTAGAGAAGGGTACAAATTAACTAAAAAATTTGTGAAATGAAACAGTAACAAAATGAAGCAACAACAAGAGAACTAGCAAATGAAAGTGTTGTACTTGATTGTGGTATTTCGGCGTTAAGTTACATTTAAGAAACACATACAAATTCATTCGTTGTTATTTCGGCATTGTGGTCAATTTTGACATTCGACGTTAAGGTATTTCGGCGTTGTGGTAACGACCCAACAAAATCTATAAAACAATGTTGACCAACTAATCATCATCGTCCCACCATTCGAAAATGAATGTTTGTTTACATTTTTCCGCTTTTTGGCGCGATTTTAAATGTTTGTGCTGCCCCGTACGGCTGGGTGACGAAGTAAAGATAGTTCCCAAGGTCCCCTTTAAGAGTTTCCAGGCCTGGTTTGCCCGATAATCTGCTTGATAATACGACACTGTTCCAACTATATGCCAGCGTCCCCGGCTGATGTGGTATGGCCACTCACGTAAGGCTGTTCCTTACACGTTCGCCACCGTTCGCCCAATCATCTGCTTGCTTTTGTATTTATCCGACGTCGCTGTTCCAAGCTGACGTCAGTGCCCCAAGCAGTGTGCGTAAGCTTTTAAACTTCGCCTGTTTGTCTTATCTATCCAAACATTATGCCGGAAAGGAAAATAAAAGCCGTAGTTTTGCGTATTTTTACAGTATATTTTTGGGTTTAACATTATAACGTGAGCGTGTGTAAGCTTTTGTTTGCTTTACTGCATTTATGATTAATGTTCAGTGGCGGCCATGTTGCGGTGTTTGTTTACCAGTGACGAGACAGTCTTTTACCCAGTATTTAAATTTCGTTTAAAAACACTGTGATTTTGCATTTAAATATTAAATTTCGTGTAAAAACCTTGTGTTGTGGCGATTTCGCGTAAAAACTGTATTTTACGGTGATTTCGCGTTTATCGTCGTTTAATCGCGATCGCGAAAAGAACAGGCCCCTACTAATACGCAGTGATAATTTTTTTTATAAATTATTTTTGTACTTTGACTTGTGTATAACATCGACCCAAGTTTTAGATATTGTTTATTTGAAAAAATATGTGTTATAATGCGTCTAGTCAGTCATAACCCCACTCAACGAGTCGTTAAATAATTGTATCTGACAGATTGCAATGTTGTGAAATGATTTTTTTTTGCTACATGCGGGAATAGACTTATCACCGATTCTCGATTATTAAAGTAGAATTGGTAGGTATCAATGAAATTCGGAATCGGTTTTCCCATCCCTAGTTGTTGGTATTTCAAAACTTTGAAAGAAACTCATAATTAAAAAAAATGAAATAAAGACGCACCATCTCCTCCATGAAAGAGGTTGAATTCAGAGAACATTTCCCCCATCTTTTGCATTTTGAATTGCTTGTGCACCTGAGCTACGTCCCAAACTTGTCACACGCACGCACACTGCTGTTTATGAATGGCTGAACGAAGTGATGTCTTATCATATGCCTTGGTTTCTTTTAAATTCACCATCACCGCACCCTTCAGACCGCAGTTAATTACCGCTTCCTGAAACTCCACTAGGTTAAGAAACTACACGCTTCGTCTGTAAACTGCATCACTTGCGCGACTTTAGTCCGCGGCTTCCTGAACCTCCGCACGGGCGTGACAGATGAGAGATGCAAACAGAGGGTGCGAATGGGTTTGTTCATTGGTTTTTTTTTTCCTGCTTCTTTTCACTGTGGCTACTGGTGAAGGCAACCCCCTGCCCCTCCCCTTTCACCCTCTCAGGTGACCACCCACCGTATATCACCGCATTCTTTGCTTTCTGAACAGCCACCAAACTAACTGCGGCTTGGGTGTATCGGGAGAGAACCATGTAAATCACTCTACTGAAGAAAGTGGCACCAGAAAGGGTCTAGTAAATAAATAAATGTAATAATTTTCAAGCGCTATGTACAAGAATTGTGATTTCAAACATAAAGTTAATTTTTTATATAAACACATAATCAAAAAGTTCAGGTGAACACACTTTTCGAATGCGCGCCGACCCCGGATGTTGACGCCCCGACCAGACCTTCAGTGGTTGCTGCTGAGCGCCCACTGCTGGACGTCGGTCGGCAGCCTCGCGTCCATCATCTTCACGGCTCGCTTCACCTGGTCCGGGGTCGCCAGGAACCGGTGCAGCTGGAACTCTTTCAGCACTTCCCGTCCGCCGCTCACCAGCGGCACGACCACTTCCAGCTTCTGCGAACATTACCAGCGTCCCACTGAGCTGAGCGATGCATCGCAAAGCCTATGGTCTGTCCCACTCTTAGCTTGCAGTACACAGCAAATGTCGCCCACTGTTGCCGGATATGCACCACCGGGCTTCTAGACATGACATGTATAACCATCAATATTTATAATTAATTTTAGTACACTTTTAATTTTACTATTTTTTATATTTTTCTGATACCAAAAAATGGTGTATTTTCATAGTATTATTACAGTTTTACACATTCTGAAAGAAAAAAATCTCAATTATTATTTCTCAAGAAAAAAACTATTTGTAGCAGTCTTGTCACTATTACGTAATAGAAAGACATTCCATTAATCCTATGGTCAAGCAGCATCTTTAAACTTTCCAATCACCTCAGTTTAAAGAATTGAATTAAGGCTTAATATGCAGATTTGAGTATGCCATAGCAAATATCAATTTAAACATTTCAGAGGTGATATGTGGTAACACAGACAGGGTTCACACACATGTACACATGTACTTCAGCCAATTTACCCTGTCTCATCAGTTTATCTGACAGATATACTACAATACCCATTATTATCAAAACAAATTTCAATAAACATAACATATATAACATGCAAAATTGACTACCGTATTTACCCACATGTGGGTAGCACATTTTATGCAAACTGTCTTAAATAACATGTACTGCAACCTTATACTTTGTTATTTCATTTTAGGTAAAAAAAAAAAAATTAACATTGCACTGTTGTGGTTGACTATGTGCTATATAATTATGCTGGCTGGTTTTTAATAAATATGTCATGAGTAAATATAATTTGTTTAATTAAAATATCTCAGCAGTGCATGTAAAGCATCATGAACTGCGCCGTTTAGCTACGTCTGCTGCCTGTATTGACAAAAAAAATTGACAAATTGCTTCTCTCTTGAAGGGGATGGGTAAAATATATAAACAATAGACGGGAAGGGAAACACGGGTATAAAAAATAGTATTTCTTTTCCATTGTATTTTTTGTTATATATTATAAATAGTGATGGTGGGTGGAAGGAAGAGGGACACCTGTATTTCGCGATTTCATTTCATGTCAAGGTATTTTACAAAACACTGTAGCTTTTTCTAACAGTCATGGCAAATTGTGAGGGTGCAGCAGTACGGTGACCACATTCTCATTGGCCCCGTCAAGAGCGGGACGACACCTCTCACCGACCTCAGCCAATAACAACAGGAGAAAAACTACAGTATTTTGTGAAATACCTTGACACGAAATATATTCGTGAAATACAGGTGTCCCTAGCAATAAAGGATGGAGAGGAGAAAGATGAAGGAACGAGGGTCAATATCAGTGCCATGAGCTTCAACATCAGTGCTGTGTTTCTTATACAGTAATAAGCTGAGACATGGACCATAAGGCTTCACTTGTATTCTACTGGAGACAGATATATGGTGCGACCTATATTCAAGGGCAACCCTTACAGTGAAAATGTTAGATTTTGATGCTCAAAATTAAAGGTGCAGCCTATATGCAGGGGCGACCTTTCTGCGGGTAAATGTGGTATAATACGTTTTCCTGTACAATATGCAGTTTGCATTGTTATAATTTTCATCAAAATTTTGTAATCAATCCTGCCAGCCTGAATGCAAAATAGAACACACAAACCTGTACGAGCGATCTTTGAAACAATATGTTATTTTTGTGATCATGCAAAAGATTATATTAATTTGACTGTGCTTCAAATTAACGCCCAGTTGTTTGAATCCCTTAGGTTTTATTAATGTTGGTAACAATCAGATAGGACTTTCAACAGAATAAAAACTAATAGGACTTTCAATTAAACAGAATAAAAACTATGATTAAAAATACATTATGTGTTAACACAATACATTTAGAAAACACAGATTATAAAAAATTAGTTATATATATTTTTTAATACTTTAAAATTTTGTGTGTTTTCCAGGTTTTAAAGGCACCTTTTCAATTCCCAGAGTTTTCCATGTCTTCCAAATTTTACCTCTTTGCTCAAAGCTGCAAAAAATATTACAAAAAAAATTCACAATGTTCTCGAGCCCCTCACATGTTTTTTACATTGAGGTCATTAGACACAATGATGGGCAGCAAGATCATAATGGAGCGTCGATGGAATGAATGGGTGAAGGAAACAATTGTTCTCTGAGAAAAACCACCAGCTCACTACGAAGTCCACCGTGTTTCCCACTTACGAAAAATCTGTGTTCGCCTCGCCAGGAAACGAACCCGCATCACCTTGGTAGAAGGGTAGTGATTCGACCACTCGACCAATGTGGCCCCATGTTATCATTCGGTACAGGTTTTACAGGCTACGCTTAAGTTGGCTCTTAGATAGGAATGACTTTCGGGAAGTCGATCCTATATTGTTCCGTTTAACTATAATGCTCAGATGTCTTGGAGAGGTTCAAGAAGAATGAAAAAGGGGTTTGAATGAGAAATAATCTTACTCCTCCTTGTTACAATGTCCAACACCAAAGACCTCAAACAACTGGTGTTTTAGTAAACCCTTTTCCAAAACCCCACTTAAAAAAATTCCTTCATAATAAGTTTAAAAAACTCTTTTTTAAATTTTTCAAACTCATTTTTACCCTTTTAATAAGTTTTTCCTCTCTAAATTTTTGAGTACTTCGAGAAACATTTTAGCAGGGATTTACTTGTAGTAAAGGTCACATAAACAAAGATAAATTACATTTTTTAAATTTTATCTACAAGAATACTATTCTTATATGGCTAATGTTTAACTAACATTCAGATTAATTTTTTTTTCCCCTTGATGCACTCCACTGACCTGTAAGTGTTCGAAAGCTTTCAAAAGCACTGGTCTTTGAGCCATCTCCGCTGATGGGTTCTGGGAGACAAATTTCATATAGCGATGTAGAACCATCTCAAAGTTCAGTGGCTCTCCGTCGTAGATATCCGTGTGGTGATACATTGATATTACCTAGAACAACACACAATAGTAGTCACTGAATTAATTAATTAATTTTTTTTTTGTAAAAAGACTACGATAAATTGGTTTCATGCTTTCATCAGTTTGTAGCCACTTACATACATAGGTTCTGCTATGAAATATCTCAATCTTTATCTATAGCTGTAAAAAAATTATTCATACCTATTCTTTAATGTTAAATATTTTTAAGTGGTTTATGGGGTGGGGGCAATAGCCCCTCACCACTCTTATTGACCCCAACAACCCCTTTTAACTTTTTACCTAAGACATGACTGATGCATGTCATATATGTAATTAATAAGATATACAGTTTCAAACAACATAATATTAATTTTTTTTTTTTCCAATCCATTGAGTTTACACAATTTGGTACAAAATTCATGCTACATAATTACATTCAATGAATTCACCACAGTAAAAGAAAACATTTTTTTGGTTTGAGTTAAGTTTGTCAAATTATTGATTTATTTCATGTGTTTGTTCCAGTTCGTTGCTAAATAGTGTATTAACTTACATTTCGATGTTATATGTTGCATGCATTCACATGATTTGGAGTGTTATTTCGGTTTTATTGCAATGTAATACCAAGTTGTTTTTTTTTTGTTCCAAGGGTAAACAATTGCATGTAGTAAATGATGCTGAATATAAATATCCCCGAATAATCAAGAAACAATATGATGTTTCAACTTAAATAATACTGATGCCATCGCTGTGGTTTATTTGTAGATTGAGAAAAAAGCTTCGAAATGTTATTTTTCCTAAATGTTTTTGTTAACTTCTAGACCTTTGCTTCATTTTTCTGATACTAATCTTCAAAGTGTGATACCGAAGAAAATATTTTTTTTTTTAGCTACAGGTGTTATGAACCTATAATAAAATTTTACAATCCATCAAAAAAAAAAATAGAAGTAGGTACATTTGGTGTGGTATAAAATTGTGTGCAGTTTTTAACTTTATTTGAATTTGATTTAGAAATTATATAAAAATTGTAATTAAATTTTCAAATAGTTTGGTTAACAAAAACCTTGCTATTGCAAAATGACAAAATTTTAGTCCCTTCAGATTTGTATTATTGAAGTTTGACAGTTCTTCTCTTACACTGACACACAAATGATGACAAGTAATGTAATAAGAAGAGAAAATGGGCATAAAATAAAAGAACACAAAATCAACATACTGCATTAAAAAGTAGTTCAGTATACTGTCTACAGAGAAAGTAGGCCAATTTCATGCAACACAATATCTTTGCATACATAACTAACCCCTTAAATTCAAATCAAGGTATACTTTTTCTTTAGCTTTGAAAATAAATAAATAGTTCTAAACAATTTTATTCCTTACCAATTTTTTTCTGAATCTCATCAGTAAAAAAAATTAATTTTGCTATCTAAAATATAAGGTAAAAAAAAGTACAAAAAACACGATTCTGCCCAACACCTACCAAGCAAATCTCCACAAGTGACAATCCAGTCAATAGATTCACCAAGGGATCGCGCGAGATTAACTCGTATACTTCCGTGAAGTCGGAGGCTTGCAGGAACGGATGCTGTGGGCTGAGCTTTGACACAACTTGCGTCTGAGGACAAAAAAGTAATAGTATATTTATTTAGATTAATATTGCAACAAAATATATACACAGATGTTCCAGAAATCAATAGTAATGTACACACACCATTTTGCAACCCACATGTTTTTTTAAGACTGTTCTTTAGATGACTATTACCTTTTTTTAATAGTATCTAAACATATTAACACCAGGAATTGCTAAACTTATTTCTATCACCTAAGATTTTCCACTTCCTGCCTACATAACATGTCTTAGCCTGCAAGTGTGAGCTCATTTTTCATATTATTGTTACGAGTGGACAAAACAGGTTCGTAAGGATAGCCCAATTAATTTTTATACAGTTTTATTTACTACTAATATTTACATTACTAATTAAATCACCACACTTAATGTCTGTTCACAAATCACTGAGTATCAGTCTAGTCCACATACAGTCTCGCGCCACTCAGTCATGCTCACACGGCACTGTCGCTCCATGGCTGCGCCGCTCCCAAAGGGAGATCTCTCATCCTTGTCACTGAACTCCCACTTCACTCCACTCGCCGGTTGGAACTCTTGGAACTCTCAGGGATAACAGCATCGCCACTTTTATAACCTTGGCTGTCTTTCTAGAACCGACTGGAGTGGTTGTGATGTGTTGCGTCATCCCGAGCCGACACGAAGCTCGAAGCATCCAGAAGAACGTCACATCATTCACGTCCATGCAGTGGCCTGTGGAAATCCCAGGCCGCTAAAGATAACAGCGCTGAGGAAGGAGGACAGTGGGACCGGGGAGGGGGGGAGGGTGTGTGTGACGAGGCCAGGCCGCTATAATCCCTGAAAGTATGTGTGTGACTTCAGTGACCAGGAAATTTGTAGGGTACACAAGTATTTGAAACACGTGTACAAGTATGCAAGTATACAAGCATACAAGTGAGTGTACAGGTATGCGAGTGTCTGAAAATGGTTGCAAGTACCGTATAAACCCACGTACCACCCACACCTTTTTTAAAAAAATCAGGTTCGAAAAAGAAGGGTGCGGGTGTTACGTGGGTCTTGGGCCATTTTTGCACGGTGACGAAATAACGCCGGCGCGACTGGAGGTTGCTGCGATAGGCAAGAGGGGTAGGGGAAAAGGATGGGAAGGAAGCGGCAGACAGTCAAGGTCACATTCCTCACAGCATTGTCACACTGCAGCTTCGCCGGTTACAAACGCGCGCTCCCACGCACTGTTCTATTCCTCATTTGCAATGTACCCAGTGGCTTTAAACGTGTGTTGGCTGCAAGTATTGTATGAATCGTAAAAATTTGCGTTCTTTCACAGTTGCGGAAAAATTAAAAATACCTAATCAGTGAAACGGAAGAAATCGGTAACCGTGCTGCTGGGTGAATAAATGATGACGAATCATGTGTGAGGGATTGGAGGAAAAGTAAAGACAAACTGCTTTCGGCCAGTGGCGATAGACGTGCGTTCCGTGGTGCGGTAGCAAAGTTTCCGGAGATAGAGGAAAACTCTACGACTACATACAGGACAGACGGAAATTCGGGTATGCTGTAAGCACGGAAATGTGTTCGCTAAAGGCGCTGCAAATTGCTCGTGAACTTGGCGTGTGTGAAGGCTTTAAAGCAAGTAGGAACTGGATGCGCAGGTTCATGGTAAGAAAGGGTTTGTCCATGAGGCGGCGTACCACAATCTGCCAGCGTTTACCGACAAGCTACGATGAGAAATTAATAGCATTTCAGAGGCATGTGTTAAAGCTGCGGAAGCTGTAGAATATGCCACATTTAAGCACAAGGTTTTTTACTATGCATGTAATAAAAATAGTTTTTATTATGCATAGCTAGCACTTGCGGGCTTTATCGTTTATTTGTTTGAACGAGGTCATTGCCCAACGCACGATAATGGACACGGAAGATTGTAACTGTAAACAGCTGGGAGCTGGGCAAGGTCACGCGCACACACGGCGTGTTGTTCTCGATTGCGCGCGGCGATGCCACGTTCTACTCGCGCGATGTTGCCACATTGCAGTTGCCTGCCTTCTGTACACTTTTAACACAAATGCCGAGGCTGTAATAAGTAGCATAGTACTTTTTTGGTAATTCTTTACGATTTGTTACTGTTTGAAAGGAAAATAAATCACGACTAAATTATTTTTTTCCGTGCAGATTTGCAATAAAAAAAAATTTTCCCACCATGGCATTCTAAAAATAAGGGTGCGGGTCTTACCCGGGGGCGGGTGGTACGTGGGTTTATACGGTATCCGAGTTTGGAAATATGTATACGAGTGCGCAAGTATATGAGTGTGCAAGTAAGCAAGTGAGCTATAACGCAAACATTCCAACAAGTGCTGCTGCTCCCAAGTTAGTTTTCAGAAAGTAATATGATAGCTAATAGAGTATTCTAGTCCCCCCTCGCCATTCACTTCTATCACCATTTTACCTAAGACATGATCGATGCAAAAGATATGTAACTATTAAACATATTTAACCCTGTGAATACAAAACTCTCATAATACAGTAGAATCCCGCTGATGCGACCCCTCACGGTTTCCGGAAAAACTGACTTATAAACGGAATGGTCGCAATAGAGAATTTGGGCTGATTCCCCCCCCCCCCCCCCCCCAAGAAAAATCCAAATACATAAAAAAATCGGTATTGTTCGCATAGATTTCATATTCAAATAGTCTATGGTGTAAAAAAGACAACTTTTTAAATTCATATTACACCTCGGACTCGCATACCCCGAACAATGGGTTCCGATAAATACTCACGCTAAGAGAATTCATGTCACGCGAGTTCGGCTATGCTAGCCGGCTCGTTCAAAATGTGGCGAAGGAACTTGTGTGGATCAGGTAGAAAACATTCGGCTATAAACGAAAGATATAAGAACAATGCTATCCTGAAATGCTGTGACATGTTTTTGGAGTAGATAATCACAGCGACAGACCGACAGGATGCACTCCCGCCCTTGCCCTCAGCAATGTTTATTTTGACAGCTCAAGCAATTATCTTTTCCACGACCCTTCACAGCGTAAAAAAAACGAAAAAAAAAAACACGTGTGTACGGGTAAATGATGGGAAGGAGAGCGGAACTGCTGGCTGCTCACGCATCTACTCGCCAGTCGCCACTGTCTGGCGGCGGCCCGCGCGCGTATGTGCGTGTGTGTGTGTGTGTGTGAGGCTGGCAACCAGCAGCATCGTTAGCTAGCGATAGTGTGACGGTAAATGTCGACCTTGACCACTTCCGCTTACTGCAGGGCTCGCTCTCTTTTATCTCTGTCTCCCCCTCCCACAAATATATTGGCTGGCAGGTCTCGCCCTCTTCACCTTCTTTATCTTATCTATCACGCACACTTGAAGCACCTAATACGTCGCGCCCCTCAAATTTTTCAGTTGCAAATTGCTGCCTTCCTTCTGTATTGCATTTATAATTTCTTCTCTCTTTTTAAGAATTGTGAGAAGAGTAGACTTCGGAATGCCATATTGCTGTGCTATCTTCGTCTTGGAAATTGTCTTCTTATCCACTTGCTGGATAATCTCATAATTTATCATTAGCGAGAAACTGGCTCGCTTTATACTCATTTTCACGAATCCACGAGTCCGTGTAAATTCAAAAACGAGTCACACTCGTGAAACGGGACCGGGACGACAATAGACTCGCGCGTAGGTGCTATCAGGTGATGCGCGCAGTTTACCGGTATTGGCTAGCGTGGACAGTCTAGAGGGGTGGTATCTATTTTTAGCCGTATTTTGTATGCCTGCCTGCTTACAGTACAGCGCTGGCCGAGATAAACGTGAATGACAGCGCCCAACAAAGTGTAACAGACTTGTTTTTCAGCCGATTTTACTCAAATTTTCGACTTTCTCTGCTCAAATTTTTCACGGTTTCTCAAAAAAACGGTCGTATAAATGGAATGGACGCATCAGAGGGGGGTCGCATTGGCGGGATTCTACTGTACACAGTTCTTGGAAATCAAATAGGAATTATAGTACCATTTAATATGTTTAATACAAAAATATAGTTATCACTTATTATGTAATACAAAATTGTTATTTGTTCTCAAGGAAAACAATTACAGGTAGTAAAAGATGGTTAATACAAATAACCCAGAATAATGTAAAGAAACAATGTTATTGTTCAACTTAAATGATACTGATACCATTGCTTTGGTTTATTTGTAGGTTGCGGAAAAAAATCTTGGCAATTTTATTCATTCCTAAATGATGCGGTATGTCTTTTTGTAGTTTAACTTCTAGACGTTTTCTTTAGTCTTCTGAATAATCCTTTTTTAAGCGTGATACAGTAGAAAATATATTTTTAGAGGTTTACACTGGAGGTTCACAAATGTGACAAATGACATCATTGCCTCGACACGCCCTACCAACTGTAAATAAGTTTTTGCTGCAAAAAAGGATGTCTTATACAGTGTTTTATGCTGTGAAAGCAGAGGTGTGTTGTGAGATTCCGACGAGGACGAGCGGGAACGCACCAGGAACGTCCTGAAGGCGGCCTCGCTCTCGTCCACGTCGCAAAGCGCCTTGCACACCCGGCGCACCTCCGGGTCGCCGGCCAGCTGCCTCGCGCTCCCGTTCCAGCAGTGGAGGAACACGGGGTCGAAGAGGCGGACCCCCCCGTCGTCGTCGGGCAGCGCGAGGAGGTCGCCCAGCAGCCCCAGCCGCGACGCCAGCCCGGCGCGCTTGTCGGCCGGCGGCAGCACGAACACCTGGCGGTGCGAGAAGCGCGACTTGACGCGCTTCTCCAGCAGCTCCACCACGTCCAGACGCACCGTCAGGCCCAGCACACACACCGGCGCCTGCCACCACAAACCCCCGCTTCTTCACCGGGGGTCTCGGACCAAACCCTCAACAACCGCCCCAAACAAGGCCAACATCGGCTGAAAAAAAACTCAACAAAAAATTGTTTAAAGACTCATCAAATGTTCCCCTCCACGGAAATCTTTAGTAAAAGGCGAAAGATTTATGCGTTTGAAGGGAAACCAGAGCACATGGGATAGGGTAAATAGTAAATCTACTTATTTATAGTATTAACAAAAATTACGTGCCCGAGTTACCCACATTTGGGGTAATCTTGCTGATTTTAAAATAGTTCAAAACCTAAGACAGCACAGAATATTCTGCGGAAGGAATTAGTCGGAAAAATTATCACAGCACAGACAGGACACCGTAGGCCGACGATGAGACAGTAGCAACAAGAACAGTATATAGAGACAAAAAAAAAATGGTCGTCTGTAAAGTCGGTTTACGGATGATAGTTTAATGTCACAACGTCATAACAAAACATTGATGAAATGATTGCAAACTTTTATGAATAAAATTGAATCATTTTTATTGAATTATCACTATTTTGTATGGATACAAAGAAGGAGTGAAATGAAATCTACAATTTAATTGATAAATTTACTTTTATTTGCACTCATTAATTCAAATATGTTCATTACTTTAACGAAGAGATTATTTTAACTATATCTTTTATACATGTTTGCTATTTAACTTCTTCCAATCTGTGTTATTCTGTTAAGGATAGGACGATGATAGGAAAAGTAGGAAACGAATGGGAGTGTTTCAAGTTTAATGTGCCTCGAAAAAGTCAAATCAATGGTTGTTCCAATCAAGTGGAAGAGATAGATGCGGTGCAAGCATACAATGAGCGTAACGGGACACAGCATAATGGCACAATGTGTGTAACGGGACACTTTTTCGTGCGTGCAGCCGGCGTTCATTGATTTATTAGACGTCATGTCAAAAAAAAAACCTTGGATAAAACAACCACAAACAGACGAGCCAAAAATATTGTACTAAACAGATACTGTGTACAACATTATTTTTTCCGGCATTGAGGTTTCTTAAGACATACAGTGTTACCAGCAATGGCATACTAGAAAAAAAAATTCTTAAATTAAAAAGTAGTGGGGAAAAGATAGTGATTCACATATAATGTCTGCGTAACAAGTTTGACGCCAGTTACCTGAGCTGACTGGGCGACGTCAAACAAGTTGTACAGGAGCGTCTGGTTGTGGTGCCCACAGAACAAGTCGAATTCTTCCAGGATGAAGAGGACGCACTTGGAGGTGTCTCTACCTCCGCTCTTAAGGCACTCCAACAGGAAGGTCAAATTCTCTGCGAGCACAGGACATCACTATCACTGTTGTATGCAAGACAAATAGTAATTACATGTCCACATACACACCAAATTTCAATTGCTATGCCATAAAAATGTGTTGTTTAGTATGTTTTCATAAAAATACTGCATTCATGCTTTAATGTACAATCATTTAAGCTGAACCTTGTTATATAATCCCCAAGGAGCAAGAGAAAATGTTTACAAGCTTGAAAATATTACAGAAACCAAAAAATAAAAAATAAAGTTTAAACTTTTTTTTAGTAAAGAGTTGCTATATTTGTACACTATCTTGTGGCCTGCTACTCACCAACATAATAAAAAAATCCAACTTGTGACTGGCCTACGTGTAAATATTTCCAGTATTTTCACACTTTACATGACATCATGGCAATTGCTATCAGATAAAATAAAATTATAATTTCTAGTACATTAGAAAGTTTTAAATACCATCAGCCAGGTATAGCTACATGGATTCCACAAATTTAAAGAACATCGTAAATAGGTAATTAAAAATGATTTTTGCTAAGTAGGAATATAATTACTTAAATCTTTGTGTGATGGTGGAGGCCCCACAATTCTCGATAGTCAACATTTAACGGAATCGCAAGAATCAAAGAACTGAGGGATCTGCATTGACATCACTGGTAACTATAGATAGCTCATTCAGTTAAAACACTTAGTAAGCCCTGCTTTAGAATCTCAATGTGTTGCTGATCTCACTTGCTCCTTTGGAAGTTAACTATCTCACTCGCTCCTTCGGAGCTTCATATACCATAGGATCATGCCTTCACGATCAAAGATTTAACTTGGACGCGTGATGCGAGGACTTCGGTGACCTGCAGACGCGCAGGTTCCCGTGAACCGAGAAAGGGAGCGCGCGGCCCCGCCCCTCACCGGCAAACGACCGGAACACCTTGTCGCCGACGGCGGCCTCCAGCCCCAGCTGCCGGGTGATCTGCTTCAGCGCCAGGTGGTCGTCGGTGTGGACCCGGCCGTCCAGCCGGACGACGAGCGCCTGCGCATCGAAGGACGGGGCCTGGCGTAGCTCCCTCAGCGCGTGCCGCACCAGCTGGGGCACACCGAGACATGTTCTTTAACTGCAAGTCCAGAACATTTCTCAACGCGTCATGCTTTAACAGAAAAAAAAATTGGTTGTCTGTAAAGTCGGTTTACGGACGATAGTTTAACGTGACGTCATAACAAAACATTGGTGAAATGAAATCTACAATTTAATTGATAAATTTACTTTTATTTGCACTCATTAATTCAAATATGTTTATTACTTTAACAAAGAGATTATTTTAACTATAACTTTTATACATGTTTGCTATTTAACTTCTTCCAATCTGTGTTATTCTGTTAAGGATAGGACGATGATAGGAAAAGTAGAAAACAAATGGGAGTGTTTCACGTTTAATGTGCCTTGAAAAAGTCAAATTGATGGTTGTTCCAATCGAGCGGAAGAGAGACAGATGTGGCGCAAGCGTACAATGAGCGTAACGGGACACTTTTTTGTGCGTGCAGCCGGCGTTCATTGATTTATTAGACGTTGTCACGTCAAAAAAAAGAGTGCGTGGAATCCACGCACAACAGAAGTGAAACTTTTTGCTTATTATATTATTAGGTATAGGAAACATAATTCTCTTTGGCTGAGGTAGCAAATAAAAGAGAAATATCTGCAAGTATCCAATTGTGCATGTATCCAATTGTGCAAGAAAGTAAGTGTGTTATCATGTAAGTATGCAAGTGTGCAAGTATGCTGTGTCATTTCTACCTCTCCCCTACCGTCTCCTCTACCGATTCCCCCACTACGTAACTAATTATTCCCCTTCTCCCCCGGTTCCCCCACCAAGTACCTAACTAATCCCCTCATGCAATCGGAATATTCGTATAAAGAGCGGAATTTTCGTAATGCTGGAAAATTGTAGCCCCCTCAGCAAAAAAAAGTTTCACTTCAAAAAATTAGTAAAAATTCAGTCGTCACGATCCTGTATAAATTATTCATGTGGTACAAGTGCATGATGTTTTGTATTAGAATGTCGAAAGATCCTGGACATAGCAAAAAAACTTGTGATGAAACAATGTATTATATTGTAAGTTGAATATGAAAGAAAAAATTTCTTCAAGACCTGGCATAATTTGTGATAATTCAGTTTTTGTTTGAAAGAAAAGTAGTAAATGTTCTGATAGAATTCCAAGATAGAAAATAAAAGCATTAAGAAGTGTGAATGATATGAAAGGGAATGGGTCAGGACTACGAAAGTATCCCGAGAACACCCATTAAGATTCCAGGAAACGTTTGCATCGTGAAATGGTTTCAACGCAAACAATTTAGATTGTGGCCGCTGGTATTCGAAACAAAGGAAAAGGCAAAAAGTGGAGATATGCTCCACTGCTTGTCATAGAGAAAAAATGAAAACATATTTCCTTAAGTAAAGTTGAATGAATTGAATTTTGTAATCTTGCTACAGTTGGGCACAAGTCCAGTGGCAAGTCGTCCCTTATCCTTCACCGGAACTGTACATTCCTGGCTGTCACCTTCACCTCCTCCAAATTATTCCAGTCCTCTATCGTTGTTACATCAATTTTCTCCCTCTTTCTGTACTCCTCTCTCTAAAGACTTTATTTAACTTTTCACTCTTGTTTCTATACTGCCCGATCTATATCCTGTGTCCCAGCTTTCCCCACCCACCCACCGCATTCAGTAACTGGTCCACCTTCATTCCTGTAGATTGTCCCATCCCAGTCCCTTCATTAGATCTGATGGTCTAATTATTTTCTCTCCAAATTCATCACTTTCCAGTCTCCTCCACTTCCCCTTCACCCAACTAGCTACCCTCCCTCTAATTCCCTCTCAAGTGCCGCTGCATAATTGTCTTTCGCCGCTGTGTACTACAGCATGGGCCATATCTTTCAGCACAGTACTTCCTCCCCTTAGTACTCATGCCTGTACCCAAGGCCTGCCTGCTTATCTTCACATTTTTTCCTAACCTGTTCCTTACTCTCCAGACTTCCTTGTAGCGTTAGGCCCAGATACTTATAACTTTCTGTCGCTCCTATCACCTCTCCCTTCCAATGATACCTCTTAATTGCCGTCGATTTTTTTTTTCTTCGTGAAACTCACCACCCTTGTCTTACCCACATTAATCCTCTTTTTATTCCTTTCCGCACATTCTTCCATCTTTCACACCTCTGCATCCACATACACCACACATACACTCATACACACAATTTACTGAATATTGAACAAATTCACAGAACATTTTGCGTACTGTAGTCTTTCCAGAACCACGAGGGCCAATGATTAGCGCAGAATTACTTTCTCCAAACTCTATAGTTCTCTTCAGAAGTGTTAAAACATTTGTCTTTTCATTTTCATGTCCTCGGAATACTGCACTTGGGAGCATAATCTTTTCACAAACCATATAAATACCCAAGAGAATTTGTTCCTCTGAGATATCATTCATTTTTAAAATAGCTTATTCATTCACAATCTACAAATTTACGCTTAAACCAACATATATACAACCCAACACTAACACCTGTTGTCACTCCCGCGCAAATGTTTCATTTTTTTGCATTTTGGCCTTGTCGTATACAGCCATAAATCTGAGCAGAATATACCTACACAAATAACCAGATTATGTATTTTCCGGTCCCGTAAATTAACTGTCGAACTAAGAACCAATCAATTGATTTAAGGATTTTTAATAAAAAATAATAAAGTTTTTCACTTTTTAATTATTTTATTTTAATAATATATTTTAGATACACCTAAAATGCCTTCCTTGCAATGCAAGGCTTGTATTAGTTTTCACCTGTAAGAAAATAAATGCTTCAAACGAATAACGAAGTAGTATATGGGGCATATACCACAGAACTTCAAGTACCTACGCCTAGCTACAAGAAGATAAAAGCTTACGAAATGATGGTATCTACAAACAAATTATGTCGTATTTGTTTCCCTAGCATTACATGGCAATAAATGACATTAGGACAAATTGAAGGATCATATTTTTGTATGTAATTTGAAGCTTGAAATTATTTTAGATGAAGGCCAAGAATTGTGGGAACTTATGTGGAAAACATAAATAGTAAAATGTCTGAATTCGATACATATATTTAAAAAAAAAAAAAAAAAAAAAAACGTGGGTACACTAGATGGTAGTGTCATTGTCAAAGTGGAAGAATGTTGCATCCATACCTACACGTTTTGACGTGAATATGTCTTTAAAATTGCTTTAATAGTGGGAGGCAATCAAAAATACGTATGATAACAATATCGGCGGATAAAGTTTGGTGTTCCAGCTACATATATCTATCAGCTCCACCCAAAATTTAATTACACCACTGGATAGCTAAAGGATCAAAGAATTCGTTACGCTAAGTGAGGACTGTGACGCATCGCGCGCGGTGGAGGGGGAAGCGCCGCCATTTTGAAGTCATTTTGCTGTGTTTCGAGATTTCCATTTAGTATAACTTTTGACTCGGAGAAGCCATGACGTTCGTTTGAGTTTCAATCCTCAGCTCTCGTCAAAATCTATCTATTACACATATAAAACATTAGAGTAAAATAGTTACAGTGAATATATATGGTGTTAAAATAAAAAACATATAATAAAATATATATAATGTCGGCCTATTATACGCGACTTCTTAGTGTTCAAACATGATTATAACTTACATAAAATAGCGTATTTTATATTTTGTATAGAAAATATTACTTGTTACGTACACGTATTCACGTATAATACACAGACGTGACCATGACGCAGCCACACCCCATTTTTATTTTTCCTTTTTTATTATATACCTCCCGAACTAAGAAAAAAGGGGGGGGGGGGGGGGCTAAATTATATATTTGGCCTACCAACATGTTTGCTTGCTTGCCGCAAGCTTGGTGTTGAATTAAATTAGGCTTGCAGTGCAAACCTGACTCACCCACGTTTTATTCAAACTTTTAGATCTGACCAGTAAGGCCAAGATTTTTTTTTCTGCAAGGTTGACGAATGGCAATGGCTTGAAATTTGCTTGTTCTTTGCATCTAGATGTATGGCAAGCTTGCAGTGGGCAGGTTTTCTGCAGGCTTGACATGTTGAGACTAAATAACTTGAATAAATCTTGCTGCAAGTTAGAATACTTGCCATAACAAGCTTTCTGCAAGCTTTGACAGCTTTTCATGGCAAGCTTGCTTCAAGTTTGTGCGTATGTATGTGTATAAATACATATTCATACATGGAATATACAGAGTTATCACGGAAAACGTGGCATAAAGTTAATGGGTAGCAGGAAATGCCAAAAAAAAAAAAAAGACGAAAAAAAGAGCAATTTATTATGAACTCCTGTAAAGTTGCAGAACGAAGAGTAGCTTGCCAATTTGAATTTCCCGCGTATTATGTGCCACTTCATGCTCCTTGTGATGTAGGAGACGAGCGTTCCGCAGATGTTTAGATAAGACTTAACATTCGCATAGATGGGCCCATACGTTGAAGCGATATGAATTGCAGCAGGATCAGTACGCAAGGGTGACTATCTGAAACTGGAAGTTTCATAGCATGAATGTGATATACACCAAACAGCTCATTGCTAGTGCATTTGGCTAAATCTAAACCTTTAGCTTGTCACCTGCTTCCCGCGGAGCATTCGAACGTCACAGCGCTGCGATCACGCGTCCTCTCAACAATTATTGGAGTGGAACATAATTCGCGGGAAATTCGAATTGGCGCGTTACTGCTCGCGCCTGTAACTTTGTAGGGTTTCGTTTCGGAACATAAATTCATAAACAGAAATATCTTGTTTTGGCATTTCCAGCCATCCGTTAAATTTATGCCCCGTTGTTCGCGATCATTCTGTATATTAAATATAATTATTTTTCTGTGTGTTACAATTTACATCAACAAGGCCATAATCAAATATCAGTTATTGTTTAGATAAATATGTTTAAATGTTAATAAATATGCCCAACCTGAGGATAAGTGTTTAGCAAATATCCTGGATTCAATTCCTGATGAATTTTCAAATTTTGAAGAAATTCTTTCCCGAATCTATGAATGTGTTGAACCCTCACTCACGCCTACATGGCAAACAAAAAATAATAATAACCCTACCATGAAAACCCCATCCTCGAACACGAGTATCAAGAAATCATCATCGGAGTCTACATATAAAACGAATGTCGGGAAGAGGGTTTACATAGATATGTCCAAGATTATTATTATTATATTTGCCCCATTTCTAATTAAAGTTAAGTGATTGTCCATGGGCCCAAATTATAGCTTACAAGTTTTTTTTTCTTTAATTTTCAGAAATTCCCAGTTATAGAATAGGAATAAACAATTACTATATCCTAGTTCCTATACATCGGAACGGTGGCCCTCTCCCCTTCATAAATTCATACTGGTGAGCTTGTACAAAGTGAACATGTCCTCCGTATTGGTTTAAAAGGCGTCTTAACAAGGAGTATAGCTGCTTTTGCAATCGTGCGCGCGCATGGAAACGGAACAACGCTTCGCGCCGCAGCAGGTCGTTTTCATGCGCGGACCGGATTGACGAAGAGGGAGAGGAGAGACGCGGCGGAGGACGGGCCCACGAAGACGTGCGCGCGTGAAACTGGAGCCAAAGAGAAATAAAAGCTTGACGGATCATCGGCCGGAGGGACGAGTTTCCCCGGCCCCGCCCGGTAGCGCCCTGCTCGTGAACTCTTGGCCGCGGCGACGTGCGCCTCCGTCGGCCGGGCCGCGTGACGTCACGCGCGCGCGGGCACGTGGCCTCCAGCGCCAGTCTCGAGCTGGAGGCGGCTCGCGCTGGACCAGAGTCCCGGAAGCACCGTAGGTGAGCGCATGCATGTGCATGTCAGATCGTCCCGCGCTGGAGTCACAACAACGCCGCGGACATAACGCACCCTGAGTACAAGACTATCGTAACTCAAAAGCAGTGCAATACCATCACAACTCAGATACCATAGTCTTGCACATATTCTTTTATAATGTTTTCCAGAGTGCAACACTACATTATTTGCCACAAGTCCCGTAAAAGTAAATATAATATTGCGATAGTCTTGCAGTGCCTTGATAATGATGTTTTCCTGCTTATGGTAAAAATATGACAAAAACTCAATTTTTGAGTTACGATAGTCTTGTACTCAGGGTGCGATAATACTATTCCCAACAAACCGCGTTCGACGCATCTATGACGGACGCGAGCGTGACGAAAACCGGCGGCACGCGACACAGTTCCCGATTAGAAATATTTTATATTTGCGTTCGCGTAGCGGGCGCGGCGTTACTGAAATGCGTGTCAAAATTTCGTTTTAGAACGATGGTTAAACTGGTGCATGGTAATTATATTATTCTCTTTTTTAATGTTTTGCTTAATAAATCTATATGTGGAATCTATGGAACGTTTTTACGCACAGTTTTACAATTGTATGTTGAAACTGAATTAAACAAATTACTCTCCCAAACATATCGATCAATAAAACGTGCAAGAACTGGTGGCTGTCGTGTTTTTTTAATGTACAATCGTTTATTTTTGGTTGTCGCGCGGGTAAAAACCGTTAATTTTCAAAATGACGCATTATTTTGCTGTCGCATCGCCAAATTCGCGTCGCGCCGTCGCGTTGTGATTCCAGCATTAGAAAGATTTTATGTTTGCATCGAGTAGAGGATGGGGCGTTCCTGAAACGCGAGTTAGAATGTTGTTAGGTTCCTTGGTATCTAATATTACTATTCTTATATTTTATAGGTTTTTTTTAACTTTCTTTGTTTTTTAATTTTTAAATATGTATAAGCACAATGATTTTTCCAAATGATTCTAAATTCGAATTAAAAATATTTCTTTCAAACGTGTTCTTTCGGGTACAATGTCCACAATTACGCGGTATTGTTTTTTATGTCGTATAGCGTCCTTTGTGTTGTGTCGCATCTGACGCGCGATTGTGATTCCAGCACAACGCACACTTTGAAATCATATTTGGCATACCGTCCAAACCTCTGTATGTACAGTTTCCTGTTGACAGCTGGAGAAAAAAAAACACACACACACACAAACAGAAATACGGTAAAGGAATCTGCCTTGGCTTATTGTAGGATATCACCCTAGCATTATTGCTTTAAAATATTTTGGGAAAGCATGGCCCAGGATTCAAACTTATATATTTTTGGAACGCAATTAAAATTGGCTTGACATTGCCTCGTATATCGTCCAGGTTATTTAATTGTCTCTCGAGACTTCATGAGCCGATGGTTCACGCCCGACCTCCGGCATGACTCATGATTTATGAGCTTTATCGAATTGGTTACGGAGTTGTTCGAAGCACACCAATAGCTTGGAGGCATGTATTTATCTTCGTGCGGCACAGAACACAAGCTGCACTTTAACAGTACCATCAGTTAGTAAAATATATCAAGTGTCTGTCACTTTAAACAGTTAAATCTAACTGTGCTTGAAACTAGTCCGAACATTTCTGTGAACATTCTTAAATATTGCTTTATGTTTTCATTGCAATACATGATATATTATTATGTCTTGCTTAAAATTGTATATTATTTGCGTAAACATAGTAGTTGATAAACCAGAGTGGAATTGCAGCAGAAAAACGTTATTGGCAATGAACTGAACGGCGAGTACACGTCGTCTGTCATTGTTTACCTGCGTCGCTATGGTTACTACAAGGTCAAAGTCGGCTTCTGACGCTAAGGCGTCAGCGCCTCAGATTACCATGCTGCTGTCTTAAGTTACAACAGTCCCAAGTAATGGCCACGTAATTTCTCACGAAGTGGGGTGAAGTAATTTTGATTTTTCGTATGTTTAGTGTACCTGATGGTTGATTTCAGATACTACAATAAACCACTTATCATCCATCGTTCATTTACGTCACTTAACACAAAGTCACTGGTATTTTTAATATTTGTCTTTATGTGACTCTTAAACCGGGAAACTAGTAATTAATCTAAACATATAATCATGTTTAGTCATAGCATCTTATTACAGTGTTTTACCGTTTGAAGTGCCACAGTGATAAGAATCACAATCCGCTTTTTCCAGTGACGGATACAGAAATGGTTTTCTTGGGTGGCCGGGGAGGGGGGGGGGGGGGGGGGGAGTGTTAAAACAAATTAGGAAATAATTTAAAAAATTGGCACGTGTATTAAAAAAAACTTACTAGCTATTGATAAGCTAACATGCTGATATATGGGCATACAATAGTAGGTGTGAAGCGGCGTGGCTTTTCTCAAACAGTTGAAATTGCAAGTGTTGTAACAGCTCACCTTGCATCACTCAAAATAACATACTGTATTCACTGATATTTTGCACATCTTTTCATAATTTTCGGGGGGGGGGGGGGGAGGAATATATATCCTTCCCCCCCCCCCCCTTGCGTACCACTGGAATTTCTTTAGAATCTGGGTTCTCAAACCAGGCCTGGGTTCTCCACGTCTTTACGGAATCAATCCATCGCATGTGGAAAAGTTAAAGTTCCTTAAAAAAACAAAAGCCATCATCGCTTTCTTCCCCAACACCCCTGACCAAGATTGGTTCAAAAAGGGGGGTTGCGGGGTAGGGAAAATGCTCCTCCCAAGCTCCAATTTTATTTTCGTTCGTCAAAAAAAAAATTGTTTTAAACTATTTTAAGGATCATTTTTTTTCGAGACCATGAACTTTATAATTGCTCCATGGCCAAGCTATGACTTACTTAATATCATTGTCTGCAACTGCAGCCATTCTTTGCAGGAAAGCCCCTCCAGAGAATAATTCCTTCAGCCGCCAGTGCCTCTAGCAGTTTTGTTTTTGTTGCGTGTCTCTCCGCCTCTGGTGGCAATTGCCTCCGGCGGGACGCGAACCCGCGGGGGAATTAACGGTTTGACGGAGTTGCCCTTTGTTCCGTGGCGGGGGAGGGGGAGGTTGACTTGACAACGCGCCGACCGCGGCGGCTACACACGGGACGACAGAATTGCCCGACACGACCAGTTGTTCCCGACCGACCGTCGTGTCAGGGCCTCCCCCTACACGCGCACCAACTAAACAAGGTCGTCAGGGGTCGACGACTACCGCCAGACCGGTCTAGAACAAGTGCTTGAGGCGCGAAGTGCTCTTAAAATGACTCATTATCTATCTAAACATTAAAAGAAAAAAGTCGTAGCGTAGCTTTGTGCGCGGTGATTCTTACAGATGAAGGACGTAGAAAGAAGAGAAGTGTGTGTGTGGTTTAAGACCTGGTTGCTGAAGAGGAAGTTTTTCACCCATATGAAACTTGTGAAGGAGTTAGATGCAGACGATTACCGTAATTTTATGAGGATGGATGAAAATTGGTTTATGGAACTCCCTGTGAAGATCAGACCCTTCATCGAAAATAAAAATACGGTCATGAGAGAATCCGTATCTGCTGAGGAGAGGCTTGTAATGCTCCGTTATTTAGCTACGGGAAGATCACTAGAAGACCTGAGGTTTAGTGCTGAAATATCTCCACAACTACTGCCATCTATTAGCCTATTCCCGAAACTTTCCAAGCCATATACAACACGTTAAAGAAATGCATTAAGTTATGTTAAGTTTTACTGGTGTGGTATTATGAAAAAATGACTCATATATGGTTATTTTACATCATATATTTTAAAAACTAAGGTAATACATATATATTACAGCTAAAACATATTAAAGTACATAAATACATTGATATGTATGTGCTATTAAATCAGATAGTATGACAGTTGTTCAATAGTAATCACAATTGAATTAAGAAATAAGTGCAATGTGTTCAAAGTTATTAATTTAATTAATAATACATGATTGGTTATCCTCGGTGGGGTTGAATTGTTAGATGGTTGTTGTGCTGCTGCTGTTTCATGTGATGGAGTAATCATAGATGAATTAGGTGAAGTAGTTGATGAATACGGGGACTGTCTGTTAGAAGGGGAAGGTGAAGGAAAGTGTTGGGGTAAATTATTGAAATTATGGAGATTTTTAACTAATATAAGTGTAATCAGTCAAACGACCACGTTTTCTGTAAAATATTAGTTCTGCCATCAACTTTTGGGCTATGTCTCGTTGATCGGTACTGAGTTCTTTCAACTGCAAACCGAAAGGCTTGCCGATGACCTCTCACATATCATCTCTGGAAGCTAGCAAAGCATGGGCCGTGTTCACTAGGGTCTCTTTCTTTTTTCATCCATTGAAGTTCGCAGCCTTTTACGTTGCTACGAAGGATTTATATGAGTTGAAGTCGATGTGGAAGTTCCCCTTTCACCTGGCTCAACAGTTACCTAACACATATAATTATTATTAATCAGAAAAAAATTGACCGTTAGATTAAGCTGGGGCTTAAAATGGCTAAAACCCGCGTGTACATATTAATTTTTAGGCATGTAGCAAACGGTAAAGTTTTTTTTAAAGCAGCTAAGGTACTTGCATTTCACTTTTATCTTCATTTCTGCACTATATACTGTTACATACAGTTACTGTTCATAGCTCATAGTGTACGACGAGAAGACTGCGCGCCAATTCATAATCTGCACTTAGAGGAGATAACGCGCTAGAAGCTCCAACGAGCGTCGCACTTATCATCCCGCCTCAATAACGTAATTACACCCCATGACTTGACGGGCCCCTTAAATAGATTATAGTAGCAACAACATGAGACGTGGGACAACCACGATGTTGAACTTTATTTACCTTTCGTCCTGCGTCTCGTTGTCAACGAGATAATTAGAGACAGACAAACGCTTTGCAAGTCAGGGAAATTGGGGAAGCAATCTGCATTGGAAGGAAGTAACCCGGCGTTTGCCTGGATAAATTCCGAAAACGATGGAAAGTTGATAATTAGTATGATGGGTAGAAACTCGAACCCGGGTCCTCCACAATGTAAGGTCCGATCTCGCGTAACCCTCGCACTGTCGAGCATACCACCTGATTTTTTTTTAACGTGTAAAATTTTAGCTATCGGTATACGGCATTTGGTAGCTGTAATTTCGGTAATGTAGCTGAAGTCGCATGGAACGTAAATGTGTAACCACGGTGCTGCCATCTGTGGCGGATGGCGCAAACTAAAGTTCACAAAGCCAAAGGGCTTTAACCGTTTAGTGATTTTTAACAAGATGAGCTGTATTTTAATACAATTCCTTGTCGAAAATCATGTCAAAAGCCGGGGTTTCGTATTTCTTTCAAGACATTTTCGTTTTTATCAGAACCATTTCATTATATAATTTAACCTTCCGTTCTGCAAATCGAATGATTCGATAGTCGACGTAGTTGCTCTGGCAACGAATTCTAGCGGCGCGTGCGGAAACTACAAGTGATTCGCGTCCAGAAATGTAGTTTAAAACATAATTTACGTATCTTTATCACGCTCGGCATTATTTTAAAGAATTCTACGTTAAATTTCGTGTCCGAGTTACGTACTTGCAACATGAGAACACATGAATTTGCTCTGCTCGTTACCGAGGTTAGATGTTATACATCTCTGGCGAGTACTGAATGACTAGCTCTCATTTTTTTTATTGTATTTTTAAAAACCGATGACATCGCCTGGACTTGAAACTTGCGAACTTTAAATTAGCGGTTAATCTTACCACTGCACAATCAAGACAGCTAGCTTTGAAGCCGATGTGGCGAAGTCTGTGGCAGCTGTGGCAGTACGATAGAGCCCACGCCACTCATTATTGGTAAGGATGAATAATTACGTGTTGCAGATAACTTCATTTTTCCTATAGCCGTGAGCACCGGAACGTTTACTCTTACACCATGCAGCGGGATTTTTTAGTGCCTAGAAAAATGTACTAGTGTTAAGAACGATGTGAAGGAAGCCAAGTTTCGAAAGCATTAGCCCTTATGGGCCAAAATACATACATGATTGGATTATTATTAAATCTGTAAAATTCAATCAAAACTTTTATGGGATAGAATTCTGTGCAGTGGATGGACAATCAAATATAACGAAAGGGCATACACATTACTTTATTATTATTATTATTATTATTATTATGGTATGATGTTTTCCCTATTAGTTTGTTTTCTAAAATTATATTAATTAATTGAAGTCTTTATTTATTTGTTGGCTAACAACCAGAACAAAATAAAAGATTCTGCGTTGAGCCCAAGAATTAATTTGGTCGTTGTAAATTTCCTTGGCCGCAATTCCGTTTAGTTAGAGACTTTCTCCGCCTTTGTACACACAAAAAACAGTTATGAAGACAACTGGTGTTTATTTTAAATTTTAATGAATGAAGCAATAAAAATCGTTTCTTCTTAGAACTGGTTCAATGTATATGTCAGTCCAGTTTATTTGTCAGTCTTGGTTTTCCACAGGGAACTTCTTTCTTTTGTTACGATTTGAATTATGTTATGTTTTTTTTCTTATGTAAACATTACCACCGCCAATCCTCTACAGAGAGAAAAGGGGGGGGGGGGGGGAAAGTTCTTCAGCACGTGGTTTAAACATTCCCACCGTCATTAGCCTTCTGCCACAACCTCGCCAACCTTTTCCTTTCTCTCGTGCAAATTAAGTGAGCACCCTATTGGGAGGCGTGCGAATCCCATTGTTTGGTCTGGAGGCTGTAATTACAAGTTAGGATCCGGAGGCCTTGAGACGTGGAGGGCGGGTGGGGGGAGGGACTGTCGTGCTCGGGGGATATGTGACGAGACGGCTCGTCGTGCTAACGCGACGCGCGTCCCTGAGATGTCCGAGTTGTCGGTCTTGTTTGCTCAGCATGCCGCGCGCGTACACCCGCCGTTTCGGAGCGGTGCGCCCTCCTCGCAGCGCGCAGCGACTTGTGCGGTCCGGAGCTCCGGCCGATGTGTTTCTTCACGCGCCGGGGAAGATGAAGAGGGTGATGATGCAAAAAAAAATAATTAAGAAAAAAAATTGGTTGACTGTAAAGTCGGTTTACGGACGATAGTTTAACGTGACAACGTCATAACAAAACATTGGTGAAATGATTGCATACTTTTATGAATAAAATTGAATCATTTTTATTTTAATAATAAAATAATACATACTTAAAATTATACTAGTAATCAGAATTTTTAAAATGCAAGAATAATTAACCTTTATTGCCGAAATTATTGTTGTTGTAATAAGCAATGAAAACCACGTTAACTTTTCACTTCACTTTATAAACAGTCGACGAAACAGTTCACGTGTAGATGTAAGTTGTGTGCTGCCGCTCTTTTTCTTCTCCTCGGACGCATAGGCCAATCGAGTGGAAGAGAGATAGATGCGGCGCAAGCGTAACGGGACACAGCGTAACGGAACAATGTGCGTAACGGGACACTTTTTCGTGCGTGCAGCCGGCGTTCATCGATTTATTAGACGTCACGTCAAAAAATATTCCCACTGACGAGATTTGAACAAGCGCGCGCTCCACCGCTGAGCTACTAAGCCTCTTGGGAGTTCAGAAGGAGAATGTGTGTTATAATAACTGTAATGCCAGTTTTCTTTTTTCACTATTACGATTTTACTTTACCAAATATATTCCAGGGTAGCATTCACTATCATGAAGTTTCATTTGGCGCGCCAATATGTTTGACACGTCCCCTAATGCTTACGATTTTTTTTTTTGTGTTTCTACACGTGGGTCCGCCATCTTTGTGACACATTTCCGTTCTCGACTTCCGTTTCCATTTTCAAGAATTTACTCCTACCAAATGTCGTATACCGAGAGCTAAGATGTTTACAAATCAAAAATATAACAGCTTTGAAGCCAACACGGAAATATTTTATTGATCGCAGGCTTCTGTAAGTTCAATTATCCACTTTTATTTTACAAGACGACTTTGAAATATGTCGGCGCGTGTCGATAGCACAGCCAACGCCACGGTGATGACAGCCGTGACGTCCCTATGCTTGCCGCGGTGGTTTGCCATTGCCTTCCGCGGAACGAAGGTGAAAGGGACATCACAGACACACGGTCCTGAACCCAGGCCCCTTGGTCCACCAGTAAGGCACAGGCCCCAGTGGGCAGACAGTGATTCACTTACGTAGTAATAAACCAATGTAACGATAAACTAACGAACAAACGGAGGTCACCATGACTGAGAAGCCAGATCACTGGCAGGGGAAAAACCTATATATATATATATATTTTTTTTTTTAAATAGAGATACATGGCTGACTTTGCTGTGAGCTGACGGGTTTTCTCGAGGTCGTTCCAATGACTTCCAGTCGCCGCTCCACCAATGACGCTTCACCCATCATGGTGCGCTACTGCTGTTGGGGAAATATTTGCTCTACTTCAAAAATTCTAAACGTTCGTGTCGTATTTTTGTCGGGAGAAAGGCAAAAAAAAAAAAAAAAATTGTATATCTGAAATCCGACCAGACTACGAAGCTCAATAAGTTCCTTTGTGTAATGTCAGATGCAGGTCCACCAAGAATAAAACAACGAGAAAGACCGTCGCGGAAGCATGCCACACGCCAAGGCCATGACGTACGCACGATCATTACCCATCATTCCTTCGGGAAGGATGAGCACGACAAGTGACGTCACGGGGTCGCCACCGCCAAGCGCGCTGTGGGCAAGCAAGTAGTTGAGCAATGCGGAACTCCCAGCGGACTTCGCTTTAGGAAGTCTCTCGGCGAAATTCCTGTCCCAAGGTTTTTGAGACGAAACCACAAACAATTTCATGTTATTTTTGTGCTCAGACGCGGATTCGTTCTACTAACCGCAACTCGAACCTTCGTGACACCTGGGCGACTCCCTCAAGCTTCAATGTCAGCTGCTTGCAATATTACGGGTATTGTTTTATTTATTTTATGTTTACGTCTTATGTCTACTTATACTGTGCACTTACTCAGGGGACTGGGTAACCAAACTGACCGTGTCCTAGTGTAGGACCATCCTATCCCAGCAAGGTGATTTCAGGAAACTAGGTGCTGTCGAGAGTTTTGGAGGAAGGTCCGGGTACCAGTTGGGGGCCCAGCTGAGTTAAGAAATGCGTGTTTTTGCCCTCATGGAACAAAAATTACAAGTCCATCGATTATAAAATCCATTTGAAACCTTAGGTACAAGTAGGTAGGTTCAGTTCGTTCTGGGACAGGGGCTGGGGGCTAGGGAGCCGGGGAGCCACGGCGGCCATCTTGAATTATGTAACTTCCGGAGGCCATCTTGGTTTACGTCACTTCTTGTGGCCATATCGTATTACGTCACTTCCGGTGGCCATCTTGGATTACGTCACTTCCTGCGGCCATCTTGGAATTGAACTTGACCTTAGACCCCAGTGGCCATCTTTGATTCCGTCATTTTGTTTTCTAAAATATTCCGCCATTTTGTTCTCTAGAACATTTCACCGAATTATGACATCACGTCGACCATCTTGAAAATCCTCAAACATTAACTTAGAAAATCGGGAATAATTTTTAAAAATTTATAAAAATATATTAATAAAATTGAATTTCAAAACTTGATGACTTCGTCATCGAGCTCCTCACTTCTGTTCGTTGCACTTTTCGTTACCATTACATCATCGAACACCCCACTCCTATGCGTTACACTTTTCGTTACCATGACATCATCTAACACCCCACTCATATTATTACCAAAATAAATAATAGATAATTAATAAAATTATACAGGCAACATTTGCTGGAGGCAACCATATTGTTTTCTTCTGCTGGAGACGGTCGTCTTGTATAAGGTCACTTCTAGCAGCCATCTTGGATTCCACCATTTTTTGTTTTCTAGAACTTTCCGTCACTTCAATCGAACGCGCTACTCCTATCCGTTACACTTTTCGTTACCATGACATCATCGAACACCCCACTCCTATGCGTTTCACTTTTCGTTACCATCACATCATCGAACGCCTCACTCCTACACGTTAAACTTTTCGTTACCATGCGGACGCGGACACGTACGTATTATCTCGGCAATACTGGAGCTCTTCCATTTACGATATGACGTGCGACCAATAGAAGATGAGTATTTGGCCGCGGTTTATTTACGTTTTAAATACGTTAAAAATTGTTTCAAGTACAAGAATATTTTAGTATTCTATTATTGTTTTATGTACTTTTTTTTTTTTTTTTTTTCGTAAAATTAATATTTTGTAACGGACCTAAAGCCTCGCTCTGGAATCACAGCGAGATGGTGGCGACGCGAAGATTTCTAACCAATCACGTAAAACACATCTATGACGTCAGCGCGAAAAAAAATGGTGGACGCAGCACAAATCCCGATTAGAAATATTTACTAATAACGTTGCGTCGCGGGCGCTTAGTTACTGAAATGCGTCTCAGAGATTTGTTTTCGAAAGATAATTAACTGATGCATTGGTCATTTTATTATAATTATTGTTGTATTTTTAAAGTTCTGTTTACTAAATTTATCTGTGAAATCTCCTAAATATGTTTACGTACAGTGATTTTTACAATCGAATGTTAAATTTGAATTAGATTGCTCTTTCAAACATGATAACTGTGTATCAATAAAAAGTGCAATCATTGATGACTGTCGTCGTATGTTTGGTGAGTATGAAACGGAAGAAACATTTTATGCACAATAGTTTATGTTTGGTTGTCGCGCGGGTAAAAACCGCATGTCAACAACGTTATATTATGTTGTCACATCGCCATCTTCGCATCGCGTTATTGTGATTCCAGCATTACGCTAATGGGGCGAGGGTCGTGAGTTCCATCCCAACTCCCTGGCGTGAACCAAATTACCAAAGTACCTATTAGGTATCCGAGTGTCTGGAAGCGGGGTGTGGTCACGTCTGCATGGTTACAAGGTGTGCGAAGCTTTTTTTTTTTCCCTCTTGTTGCGCCATATTGGTTAGACGCCAGAAACATTGGCTGAAGTGCAGTTTTTTTTTGCATTGTGGAAACAGTTTAAATTTATTATTATTTTTTTAATGAAAGTTCGTTTTAACGACGGAGATTCCGATTCATTCGTTAACGAGCACCATTTCGCAATGTTTTGGGCGGAACAATATGACGATGGCGAGGTAAAAAAAAAAAAAAAAAAGGACTTCGTAACTCTATGGTTTTTGAAGTCCACAATGATCGTGGATATCACGTCGCCTGTGCGACGCATGACCACGTCAAGATGGCGGTGATCTCGCAGGCGGGAAGCATGAGAGCAGCCGTGGCGACGCTGGCGCTCCTGGCGGCGGTGGCGGCGGCCTACCCGTGGGCGGGGCGCTGCGTCCTGAGGAGGAAGTGCGAGGCTGTGGCCTGCCCCGCCCTGGAGTGCGCCGGCGGCCAAGTCAGGCCCAACGCCAGCTCTTGCGGCTGCTGCCCGGCCTGCGTCAAGCTGCTAGGTCAGTGCCCAGTGCCCAGCTTGATCTCCCGTCGCAGCCAACACGCACACGCAGCCTGGCATAGAGGGATATATCATCCCCTTCACGAAGTTATGAAACAATGGGCGAAATATCAGTGAAGAGTCTCACTCACTGAGTGAGACTACTGCTGTAGGCCCATATGCCAATGTGCTAATGTCCATAATTGAAGTTTTTCTCACTACACTTGTTCATTTTTTTCTATTTTGATTTCGAGATTCCCCCCTCCCCACCGATACACACCGGAAAAAAAAAAAAGTATCTGGCAACACATTGTTTGTTATACATCACAGTTGAATTCCGTGTAATTCAATCTAACTAGCTACAATAGTAGATCGGAATTAGCATTTACACAAGCCCGGCATTATTATTAAGGGGAGTTAGCTCTAGGTTTAAACTCTTACTTAAGGTCCCCGCCTATCAGGGGTGTATCTGTGTTAGTGAGACGGGATGAAAGGCGCGACGCTCGCTGGTGCTTCTAGCGCGGTATCGCCTCTAAGCGCAAGGCTCTGAACTGGCGCGCAGTCTTCTCGTCATGCACAGGGCAACTATGAGATTTGAGCGGTTACCGTAACATTATATGGCGGAGAAATGAAGATAAAAGTCCCTAAAGTGCTTTCAAGAATCTGTAACAAGTTGTTCTATGCCTAAAATTTACTCTGAAAACACCCCTTTTAACAATTTAAGCTATTTTAAAAATATAGTTTAAAAACTTTATCCGGAATCGAAAATACTTCTCGGTCCTCAGCGAATTCTTAAATGCTTATCGTAATCACCCCACTCGGAAACCTTGAGTAGCTTTCAAAGTTACGTTTCATGGTTTCGTCTTTAACATGTATCTTTATATTAATTGACGCATTCATTTCAAATGATTGTGGATGAGGTAATGACTCTCAAAGGTTTTTTAGGAAATAAAAACAAGCCTCTCCAACAAAGGGATCATTGTAATTCCACCATATCTTAATGATGAAAAATTAACAGCTGAAGAAGTGGAAACTACTTACAGCATTGCCGACGTTCTAATTCATTTAAAAAAGGTGTATTAAAACAAATTAAAATCTTTACATTTTACACAATCAGTTGAAGTGCTTATGCGTTCACGAACTTGTTTATTTGTGTTGTCTTTCGGTAAATTTGCAGTCTCCTACTATTCAAAAAATTACATAAAAACAGAAATTACCAATTAAAACACATTTAAATACAGGTAAACAAACATGTATATTATATTGGTAGATAAAAAGAGCAAAAAAAGCTAGACAACAAATAAACGCTGGTGAAATACAATCTGCGATGAATGGCTTTTGTTATTATTATAATAATCAGTAGCGGATCCAGGGGGGGGGGGGGGGGCGCTAAGGGGCTCAAGCCCCCTCCAAAAGCATCTGGGTCCACTATTGTTTAAGTGTTTGCCTTGGTAAAGCCTAGCCTCAGCTGGGTCAAGCCCCTCCCAAACCAAAATCCTGGATCCGCCTCTGATAATAATGTATGTGTATTTGATTATTTGATATTAACTGAAATACATGTAGGTAAATAGTTCGCAAAATAAAATGTCCTTATTTTGTCAATGCCATTCTCATCATACGTTAAGTGTTTTTCTAATGTTGTGCATATATGTTGTTTTTTATCAGAACTGGGTATAATGCATAGTATTAATATTTAATTTAACATTTTTATTTCTTGTATAGAAATAAATATTTAAATTTAACATTATTTACAGCTTTTATTATTCACTTATTCCTACATGAAATAGTACACAACTTATAATAATATTTCAGCCTGGCCTCCACTAATTACTATACCACCTGAGCTTCCACAAAGCCATGACGTACACTCATTGTAAAATATTTTATTTGATAATTGTCTGTGGCTTCAGATTCCACATGTTTTCAGTATTTCACATTTCTAGCGGTGACACCAATGATAATTAATGAGAATCTGCAAAAAAAAAATAATTTTCTAGGAAACGAGTGAAAATTTCCTCTGCTCGCTTAGATGCGGGGTTTTATTTCATGGAACCATTCGGGATAATCTGCCTCAGGGGCGCAGCCGGGGGGGGGGGGGGGGGTTAGGGGTTCAACCCCCCCCCCCCCTAGCACCAAATCTTTAATTAATTTCTTATTCATCACTCAAACAAATTTCATATTAAAATTAATAAAAAATTTACCATTACAATATTTAAATTTAAGTACCGAAAACTGCTAAAATAGCACTATTTTACACCTTAAAATCCAAATTTTCCCGGGGGAGGACCCCCGGACCACCCCCCCCCCTTTAATACGGGGGAGGGGGGGGGGCATGCTTCTTAACACCCCCCATACACAATTCCTGGCTACGCCGCTGATCTGCATTGTCGCATGTTGTTACAGAAATGAAAATTGTCTTCGCATTACTAATACACACATAGTTTTCATAAGAAATATATTACTTGAGTCACAATGCCACAATAAAAACGACGCTGCCGACACACTCAGTAGCCAGTGAAAGATAAGATCAGCGTGACGTCAACACGACGAATCTCGTCCCGAAAGTACATTATTCTCCTAACCTTAAATTAAATATTTTTTTTCCTTTCACTAATCCACTCTTACAAATGATTATAATTATATATGCAAATTATTTATTTATAAATAATAATAAGAAAAAAAAATTTCAGTGTTTAAATGTCCCGGCAGATATAGGTTCGACAATCCAGTTACTGGTACGATTTTCACATTTTCATACTCGTGCATGGTGCAGTGTTGCCAGATTGTCAATGTCAATGTCTCGTACCAAAGAGCGAAAATTCTCGTACGTCACACAAAAAATCTCGTACACAATGGTATTGTAAAAGCAAAAGTTTAAATTAGTTTCTACAATATTTTTATATTTGAGTTACAAGCCTAACAAATCTAAAGTAAACAATTTTCACAATCCTATGATTACATAAGTAAAACATTATTAACAACAATTTTCACAACAATACAATTATTCCTGCCATTCACTCTTTTTGAATAATTTTTTTCGTAAAAAATATCCAGTTTTTTTTAATTTTCGTTAATTTAACATACAAAAATTATCTAAATTGTGAGTTAGGGGTTGTGCATTTAACATTATTCTGACTCTGGGTCAGTGGCGGATACAGAAAAATCTCAAGGGGGGGGGGGGGGGGCGCAGGTCTACCTCTTCCACACACTCCCTTGTTACGTCACCTTGGTTGCTTGGATGCAGCCAGAGATCTTTTTCCAAGCTCTATCCGTTTCATTTACGTCTCGCCCGAATATTAAAGGTAAGTGTATGAATGTGTATTGTATAACATCGGCGGCCGGGTGCGCGCCCTCCCCTTGCCAAGAACCATGCTTGGTGCTGGGCTGCCCTTGTCAAGGGCTTTGAATATATATACTGTATAGAAGTCACCAGCCCAGGTTAAAATTTCTAATACGGTTTTGAGGTAGTTGGTTAATTCACCGCCGCAATCGCCACCATCTCTAGGGCATCGACTTGTGGTGGTCCCTAGCGGACAAGTGACCAACTCTTCAAAAACCCCTTCCCCCTCCTGTTGAACGACGTTGAGCTGCAGTGAATGATAGGTGGGGGGTGCGGGGGATGACAGCGGGCGACAGCGCTGCGCTCTAACGTGTAAATAACAACCAAGACGATACAGGGCTTTACGGCAGCGCACTGCAGCGGTGAAGTTCCCAAGCTGCTCATCATATGCTTCTGAAAAACGTATAGTAAATCCTATCCACTCGCGACTTCTATACAGTATATATATTCAAAGTCAAGGGGCAGGGGGGGGGGGGGGGCGCGCGCCCCCTGCGCCCCCCCCCCCCCCCCTTACGAATCCGCCACTGCTCTGGGTCATCATTTCCTGTGCTAGACAAATAGAGGTTGGCACAAGTCAACGCTGTCGGGCAGGAACTTCACTTAATGATATTAAATTACAAAATAAATGTTTTACACTTGTTTTGATAAAACGATACAATAAAACTAATATAGCTTACTAGAACCCGGTTAAAATAAAAAATAAAAAACATTAAAATTGATCTTTAAAATTCTCGTACAAAAGCGTACGAGATCCAACTTTACCTCGTACAACGTACACAGGTTCTAAATTATCGTACAAATTCGAGAATTCTCGTACGTCTGGCAACATTGGCATGTGGTCTATAGTTCTATTAAAATAAACAGATAGCGCTAACTGAAAAATATATTCGTAAATTAATGTACGCTGTAAAAGTATGAATTTATCAAGTAAACGATGTAGGGATGATTCAGAGAGTTATTTTCCGAAGAAAAAGTCGTAAAGTATCTGTTATTCATATTGTTTCATGCTAGATCGAGGTGATCCTTGCTTCCAAGCAGTTAACGAAGAGGTCGCTTGTAGCGCTGGGCTCGAGTGCAGCGAGAAGACAAGAACGTGCGTGCCATCTATCGGTAAGTTGAAGACGTTGTAGTAAGTAACCGTTTAACAGTAATGAATTATGTTATACATACAATTACAATTTAACAATAATTTTTATGGCTACTAAAAATTCTAGAATTGTAAAAGTAACGAAAAAAAGCGTACCCGTATGTATTCGTTACTATAACAATTAGTACTCGTTACTATCGTATCGTTACGTTACTCGTTACTTCTGATACCGCATAACATCGAGTCGTATTGCGTACGCGTACAATATGACGTCGCGTAAATAATAATAAATAGAATATAAACAATTAAAAATATTTGATAATTAACAGTTTTTGTTAACTAAGAAACAATTAAATCTCATAAGAGCGGCTTTATTATATTATCTCTTTTAAGATAAGAACAAAAAAACGTGAAAATACGCGATATACCTTTAATAAACAGTAAAAAACTTGGACGACGAATTTCCAAATTATACTTTACTTAATAAACAAACATAGTTCTTTGTAACGTAAAATAATCGAATATGCGCGCGCATGCGTAAAACATACGAAAAATGCGAGTAACGAAATGCATCCCTGTGTAACGTTTCGTTATTCGTTGCTAGATGGCTCATCCGTTACTCAGTACCGAATACGTACGGTTTGTTACGGCTCTAAAAACATTCACATTGATTTCACATAATTAGTCCTCGTAACCTCATCGGCCTGTTGGTCTAGGGGTATGATTCTCGCTTCGGGTGCGAGAGGTCCCGGGTTCAAATCCCGGACAGGCCCAAATTTTTTCAATATTGTAATTCTTACATGCACACTTCACACAAATTTTGCTGATAAACATCATTTATAAGCTAATTTCAAAACTACTTTAGAATTAGTAGATTTTATCATAATGAATTTTATGGGACATATTTAATACATACTTATTTTAGTTATTAAATTACAGAGATTGAACTTTATATTATAAGCTAAGCTGTCATGACTTATTTGGTTCAAATATGACTTGTTTTTCTTTTTAGCACGGCTTTAAAATACATATTTTTTTAGTGTAAATGCAGAAAGAAACAAAAATGATTATCAGTTACAAAGTAAGCCTTTGTTACACTTTAGGCTTCTTAACAATTTACACATAATAAATAAATAATTAGATAGTTCTAATGAATGTATTTATTCATTCTTCAGCATGGAAGTATTCGTATGAAATGTTATTGTAAAACAATAGATGTGAAATTAGAACTGCGAAATTCGTGTGAATATTGATACATATGTAAATAAAAAATAAATTAATTCTTTACACTGAGACAGGGCCTCTAGAAAAAACTAAGGTCCCGAGAGCCAATCAATGTGTCTGGTATCCTCCCCCATTATTCGATGTACAACTTTTCAAATCCCCACTCCCCCCCCCCCCCCAAAAAAAAAGAAGCCTAATTACTGTAAACTTTACATTGACCATAGCTGTAAACATGATCTGTGCGTATCGCATTAAGTACTTATAAAGAATCTGACGAATTATATTTAAAAAAAAATTGTAATTTTCCTCCTATTAGGGTAGAAGAAGCATTAAAAAGAATTCTCAAAAATCACTTCCCCCTCCCCCCAGGTGACTACGGCCCCTCTCTCTGGGTTCAGGCTTTGAATATATATACTGTATAGAAGTCGCCAGCCCAGGTTAAAATTTCTAATACGGTTTTGAGGTAGTTGGTTAATTCACCGCCGCAATCGCCACCATCTCTAGGGCATCGACTTGTGGTGGTCCCTAGCGGACAAGTGTCCAACTCTTCAAACACCCCTTCCCCCTCCTGTTGAACGACGTTGAGCTGCAGTGAATGATAGGTGGGGGGTGCGGGGGATGACAGCGGGCGACAGCGCTGCGCTCTAACGTGTAAATAACACCTAAGACGATACAGGGCTTTACGGCAGCGCACTGCAGCGGTGAAGTTCCCAAGCTGCTCATCATATGATTCTGAAAAACGTAGAGTAAATCCTATCCACTCGCGACTTCTATACAGTATATATATTCAAAGGTTCAGGATTGGATGTTTGTGATGTCATCCCGCGTAAAGCAACGCTAAACCACCACAGAATCATCATGCCTTGGCAACATAGGAATGACACGGCTATCAACACCATGTCGTTGCCTATGCTCACAACACCCAGTAATGGGTGAAACGACTCATCATTATCATCAACATTATCATCATCAGGGCCGCCGAGAGTGGGGGGGGGGGGGGGGGGGGCAAAAGGGGCAAATACCCAGGGGCCCGGGCGCCCGGCTGGGAAGTGGAAAATAAATGGCTGGAAAAACATTTTTCCCCTGCTATTAAAACATCTTGTACTCTATATATATTTGTTTTGTGTGTTCCTAAAACTACAGTCGATAACCAATAACCTAACCGAGCAGTACTTGTAACATTCAGTTCACACCAAAATACTTGCGTAGTAGCAGAAATGGGAACGCCAGGTACGAGCACAATAGGTTTGCTTGGTCCCGTACACCCCTCCACTTGGGGTCAATGCCATTAGACTCGCCCTTCTGAAGTAAAGAATGCGGTGATGGGCCCTGGCTGGAGGGGGGGGGGGGGGGGTGTCATGGAGATATCTGATGAAATGAAACATCTCAAATCAATTAATGTTTCAAATATTGGTCCAAATCAATTGATACCAATTCAGCTTTTAAACACACTACGGAGATTAAAATTGGATAGTTTATTTCCAAACGTGTGTATCGCTGTTCGAGTGTTCTGCACAATTCCCGTGACAGTTGCCGAAGCCGAAAGGTCCTTCAGCAAAATGAAGGAAATAAAAAATGTACATCGCTCAACCATGTCTCAGGAAAGGATTAGTGGGCTCACCTTGCTTGCCTTAGAGCCTGATCTCGCTCGGTCATTGAACTACGACGATGTAATTAACGATTTTGCTTTGAAAAGGGCACAGTAAAAAGATTTGTTGTGATTACTTCTGAACTATTTAATTGTTTGTAAATCAATATTATTGAGTAGTATAATGCTTTTAAATGCATTTATTATATGTTTAAAATTTTAAATACTATACTACAGTGTATGATTATTGTGAATGTAGTGATTCGATATTAAGTAATGACTGTTCTGTTGTAAAACATTTTGAAGTGTTATTAAATTTAGACATTTTTATATAGTATATGACATTCGAATAGTTGTGTTTTATTAGGATGTAAAATATATATCATTGTTATTTAAAATGCATGTCATTTATGATTTTGCATCGAACTAAGGGTATTAAATTAATTTGTATAAATTATTAATATGTATTACACATTTTTCAATGTAATGAACGTGGTTCAATGTGTTTGATGTTTTTGAAGTAATAATGTTTATTATTACTTTAAATTATTTTAATAATATTTATATTCAGAATAAATTATTATACTTATGGATTTTAAACACTCATATAATAATGCAATTTCTGATTACCATTTAAGTTTTGTTTTAGCAATATATACATCAAAATTAATTATTATTTGTATTTTGATGGGATTTAACAATGTAAAAGTGCACTGAGATAATACATGCAAATGCTCTTTTTTTTTTTTTTTTTTGCGTAACTAGGAAATCTTTATGTATCTTCAAATGAAGGATGCAATTTTACGATACCATATATATTTATAGTATACGTAGTACGTAGTAGTGGTATGCAAAAAAAAGGAAGGGGGCCTACTACCCCAGCTGCTCAGGGGCTCACAAATTCTCTCAGCGGCCCTGATCATCATTATCATATACATAGAACAAAATTACCTTTACTTAGGGTAAGCGTAAGGTAAGTGCAGTGAATTTAGTTTTTAACAGTATGAGTTCAGCAGTTTAATTGGTTTTGGTTATTTATTAAGGTACTATTCACAAGCCTCCGGACAGCTCTCGCCATCCTCCATGCGGGTCTTCAAAGCAAACGCCATGGAATTCTCCTCCCAAGTGTTCGTGGGACGGCACCTACGCTCCGAGGCAGTGCAATGCCAAGCACTGCATGTGCGTCGCCCCGAACGGCACTGTGCTGCCATACAAGCAGTTACGCAAACACGAAGACAAGATGGAATGTGGTGAGTGTGCGATACAAATACTTATTCGTATTTTTAGTGATTCTTGGAATGGGAACGAATGATTTCAAAAGTTTATTTATTTATTTATTTTGGACATACACCATTGCAGATCTCCAGTGTATGTAGTAGAGAAACGTGAAGAATGTGAGTTAACAACACGAACACGTGGGCTGACAATGTCTATGTTTGCAACAACAGTTAATATGAGACACGATCTTGGAGAACAGACGACCGAACAATGATACTGCGTGACGTCACTAGGTCTATTGCCGCTCGGGTGAAAATCGACATTGCCGGCGGCGATGGGGCGTTCGTAGCGTCGCACCAACATGCACCAGAGATGTCAACTTGGGGGAATTCCCCCCAAATTAAGGGGGGAAACCAAAATATAAAGGATTTTTTTAGGAGGTACATTTACTTAGAGGGTTTTCTTAGTGGGTACCTTAATGAAGACATTTTTGAGGGCGTGAAATAAAAGTGTATATCTTTTTAAAAAAGAAGTAAAAATAGAACAGCAACACAAGTGGTGCTGGTGGTAGAATTGCGCACCACGACTAACAACTTGCTGATCAAGATATTTCCGTTTTTACTTTTACCGTTCAACGTTTTCCTTTTAATATTATGAGTTGTCACGTTGAGGTTGTGTCCGTTAGTTTGTTGTCTACTCGCGAGTTTTATAAATAAGTCGTTTATTTCTAATTAATTATTCGTGTTCAAATATTTCCCAGAATGCCAAAATATACTAAATGTATCCTGAACTTCAAGGTTAGGTAACATGTATTCTTTAAACCGAAATTAAATTCGTACATATTTAAAATTGTAGATACAAAATGTTATTTTTCATAATTATTATGCTCTGGCCAGAAAAATAAGGCAATGTAAACACGCATAATCTATATTGAAAGTAAAAAACGAGGTTCAAAAGAAATTAATTTTAGCTCTCAAACAGGGTGTACAATGAAAACTTAAAGGGTTGTAAATCGACAGCTAGGGTTTTCTTCAGATTTATTTACAATTTATTAACAAAGAAAATTGTATTAGAATATACATAGCGTTGATTGATATTCACCTCTTTGTTGTTGGCTCTTTTTAATGTGATGAAAACAGTGCTATTAATTCATTTTTATGTGAATGTTATGCGTTATTTAACCAAGCCAAAGATGTGTATCTTGTAATTGACTACATAATTTCCCACAACTTGTTTGATCATAAGAGGTAGGCATGACTACTGCATAATTGCTCAATTTAGCCAGTTTAATTTGCAAACTTATTTTACATCTCAGCTTCTGGAACTAAAAATAAATGGTAAAAATCTTTCTCTGGAAACATTACAAACACGGTGTAAAATAATATATCTGTAGGTAACCACCACTATGAAAGAAATGCATTATTTTTTAGTTCGAAGTTTTATGCAACTTAACGACATGGTAACGAAAAACAGATTCAGTTTCCATAATTTTGTGATCACAACTTCAAACTGGAAGTGTTTTCCAAATGAAAAAAAAAAAAAAAAACTGGTTTAAACATTAGTTTCTGCACACAACCAGCACCTGGATTCACAATTGACGAAAATATAAATTTTATTCCACTGCATAATTTTTTATATGCATCCAAGAAATATAGGGTAAATCTTAATTTTCTCATTATGGAGATACTCATTAAGTTCTGATATTCTTGGTTTTCACTGGCCAGTAATTCCAGTAACGGTGGCTGTAGTTCTGATGATTAATTTTGACGAGTGCCAATCGATTGGAAAATCTTTACAAGGGTTGCCTTGGTACAGAGATCTGGCAGTGCCATTTGCGAGACTAGAATGATTATCGAGCAAACTTGGTCCAAGCTCCTGACCTCAGTGACCCCAGCATGGCTGAAACTTTCTGCCCCTGACCAACTTTTCTTCCAGACCATCCTTTTTGGTCCTGTACTGAACCTGCCTTCTTAATGCTTGCATTAGTTTAACCCCACATATATGAGCCCAGGGTTTTCCCAGTGTATATGCAGGGTTTACCTCCCCTAAGCTTAACTAGTTATAGTCTATTGTTTAAGATAGGGGAGTCAGTTATGGCATCAATTGCTGCCATGGTTGGCGAATCCCCGAACAAATTACATGATGGACGTTACCCTTTCTGCATGGCTGAAACCCAGCATGATAAGGCATACGGGCTTCGGCCTAAGACACATTTAGATTCTTCCGTAACCCAGACGTAGAATAAGTTGGGTAAGGAAATTGATGATTATCAAGCATCAGATTTTGGCACACTATTATTGGTTACATAAACAATATTTTTAGGAGATCATAATGTAAAAAAATATTTTCAATGCAAAGCTTAATTTCCACATAAAAATTTTATTTTTAAACAATGAAGAAACAAATATGTGCAGTAATTTTTCAAATGGGCACTTAGTAAATGGCAAATATAGGTAAATCAACTTAGTTAAATTAATAAAGTAGAAACATTTATAATGTTTTTTCAGTTATTATTATACTGAGCCTAAATAATAAATCAGGATACTGTTACAGTGAGTTTTATTGGTTTATCTAGTGTGACTGAATAATGTAATTTTTCATTCCAGTGTGCGCTCGAGTGGAGTATGCAATGTCCCAGTTTTGGAGTCAACGCCACGTAATGTGCGACCCCTTTGGCAACTACAAAACTACCGTTGCTGCAGAAGAAAATCCTTAAGAAATATAATCCATATTTGACAGTTATTAATTTTGTATTTGTTTTATCAGTGTCTGTTTATAAAAAAAATTGCTAAGCAATCAATTTAAGTTTACGTATTCGAGTTGATATACATAACACCAAATATATTGTTAGAATGAAAACTAAACTCAGTACTGTAAACCGGGGTGGATATAAACAGAAAGGGGGATGGAAAAAAAAAATATATAGGTATATTGTTTTACAAACAATTCTAAAATTAATAGGTATTTTCTTGTTCCTTAAATTATTTACCAATATAGTTTATAAAATTATATTTATTAAAGAATTTTGTGTTTAAATTTCCTCTAGCAGACTGTTTCTATTGGTCCCACTGTTTCTATTCACCCAATTTTACGACACACCCCATTTGTTGGGGCAGAGATCTCTGATGCTGGGATCACAACAGCGCGACATATGCGATGCTAATAAGGTGATGTGACTGCAAACATCACAGTATTGTGAAAATGACAAACAAAGATAAACTATTAAAATCTAAATATAATTATTTTTCTTGCCATTTACCTACGCACCAAACTTGCGACAGCCATCAGTCCTTGCAGTTTTTTTAATCAACATGTTTCATAGAAATCTGTATCCTTCAAAGTGTAATGTTAAGTTGGAAAATACATGGTACCTGATTACATTTAAAAGATAACAGAAATAAATTTAGTAAACAAAAGTAAAAAAAAAATACACGGATAATAATAATAGTATTACCAATGAAATATTCTATGACCATCTTTCAAGAACAAATTTGCGAACTATTTTCAGTAACGTAATGCTTGCAATGTGTATTGAAATAGTAAATCTTTGTGATCAGAAAGTATGTCGCGTCCGCCATTTATGTTGCGCTGCCGTCACGGATGTGTCGAACGCTATTGGTTATAAAAATATTCGCATCCATCGCATCGCATCTGTCGTGCCATCGTAGTTCCAGCGCGAGGCGCCATGCTCATGAGGTTGTGTGTCAGTGGTTCAATCCCAGCTACGGGCATAAATCAGTATACGAGCACAGTGTCTGTTGCAGATGTTGTTCGGTACCCACTGCAGTATTGGATGTCTCATAATGCACGACCATGGGGCGAAAACACAGGAAAAATTGTCTGTACTCTTATGAGTAACAAGTTTCGATACATAAAATTTTTTTTCTGTAAAGTTATAAGTGAAACACTGAATTATACAATTCACTGATGAAAAGTTTATTGGTACACAAAAAAAAAATTTTACTCTTACCAAACAAGTATGGTAGTCTCGAAGATTATGATACATACATGGAGAAACAGCATTAAAATATGCATACAAAGATAAAACGTAATGGTATTGCTACAAAATGTTTTTTAGCTGTTTTGTTTTGAATAGAGTTCTCTGTCTTTAATGTGGACTTTGAAGACACGTCTGTTAAAGGACAAAATTGAAATTACAAAATAAAATTTTTGTTGGACATACACCATTGCATTGCTATCTATATATTAATGTCATAGAAATTCAGGGTTAGCATTGTCATATCCCTCTCTCCTCCCTTACACCATTCTTACAACATCACTTTATATATCCTCTCCCTTTGCACTATTTAAATTTTTATTATTTATTACCTTTCCACCCCTCAGATGTTGCAAAAAAAGTGAGTCTAGATATGTAGCCTAAGTGATTATTTATTTTTGTATGAATGTACTCGCAATGTATGTTTTAGTTTGAATTTGCCTTGTTTTTATTAAAAATGTATATCGTGGGGGTGAACACTAAAACTAGGTAATCACAAATACTGTATGTTGATCCGAGAAAAATGCAAATAAATATTAACGTTTTTTCATGATGTTGAGAGAATGTGAGGACTTGTCACTTTTACAACTGTTACCTAGTCGTTGGAAATTAGAATGGCAACAAGAGCTTAAGGAAACACAGAGCAATGTATAACACATATTTAGTACGGCATGTACAGAGATTTATTCACACATTATACAAACACATATAATCCTCATACATTCATATAAATTTTCTTATTATGTTGGCTGTTACACATTACTGCTAAAATTCATGTTCCAGCGATTACCAACAAAACACCTGAAATAAATTTATACAAAATTACGTACCATTCACTACTTTTTAAACATTTTCTCATAACCACACGAATTATTCCTCAATAAATAATTCTAACTGGACCCTTTTCTTTTAGCTATAATTACAAATTCTTTTTAATACAAAATACTTAAACCTTCCATTACAGATCAAAATTAGACATTGTTTTAACAGTACCAGAGACTTAGGAACGAGATATTTCTAACACAATTTAAATTTCAACACTTCTCCCCAAATAAAATTGGCTAAAATCTTCAGTGTCGTTTTAGTGATAGCGGCGAGTGTTTTTTATTTCCGTTGATCCTTGACCTGATCACCCCAGTCGGACCGGAAACATCGACGGAGCGAATGTCTTTATTCTACCTCTGCCGCCGTGCTGATTCCCTGATACTTGCACATTTTCGCCGGCTCTTAATTCACACTATTTGGTAATAAAACGAACACTATACTAGTGCAGAAAATTGGAGACAAATCACCTAACATGCTGTTGCTTATTTTAAAACAGTTTTTCATTAAAAATTTACCTCCTTGTTTATGTTCATTGGTAGTCTTAAACGCCACGACTGGTAGTCCCGCTAATGCCACTGCACTACGCCCTTAATGTTTTAATCAAGTAGTAACACCTTTTATTTTCACCGTATTAATAGAACGAGAAAATATATATATTTTTTTAAAGTATTGCTGAGCAGAACTCTGTTATGCTCCTAGTCGCAAACCACTTCATGACCCTCGGCGGAATTTTCTATGTTCCCCTTGGTCATTTTACTGCAAAGTCCGACACCTACTTTTTACTTCCGAAGTCCCGTGCCAACTTGCAAATTGTTTCTGGGCTACCACTGAATTATTACCAAGTCCGTAACTGACTTGTATAATTTGCGGCCTCTCTTACCGCCTTTTTCGGCATCCATGCGCAGCTTGAAGACCTCAGCGGGCAGCCTTTCGGCGTCGATGATCGCAGGTGCGGGTCGTGGTCACCGCATTATTCACGCAGCCGGTTGAGAGAAGACTCTGTGGAACTCGTGCTAGCAGCCTGCTTATATACTCGCTGCGCTCCATACTAAAACAGCGAGGAATATTCTGGACATCCTGAATCGGAAACGCGGCTCGGAAACTTCCGACCACGTCCACGTGCTCCGATCAAAGGCGATTCGGCACGAGTGGACCCGAGGATCTGCTATCCAACGCGCATCAATTGAAATTCGCGCGCCGAGTCCGTGCAGTGTATGGCGGGTGGTATCCCACTAGCCCGCAGGGGCGAGTTTCCTCGTTACGCAGTACCAACCTGCGTAACACAACCATTAATTTATTGTAAGTTGTAGCATGTTATGAACCTAGATTATTATGGAAGCACTCTGTGCATTTAGCCATAGGTACTTCGCAAATTTTTTTAGCTACCTGCTGTTTTAGTACTTACCACACAATATTTTTTTTAATAAAAATCTTTTAGATTCGGTACTGCTGACAATCTTTGTTGTCAAGAATCATGGCAGAACTATAAAGAATTTTATTTCCATTTTGTTAAACACATTTGATATTCTGTTTAGTTATATTATGTATTTGGTTTAATGAAATAAATGACATAGGCCTATATATTTTATAACTTTCATATAAAAATAATAAAGTGTATTATTGTTTTAATATTTTTTTCATTATACCCCTTTGTTTATATTAAAATTTAAAATACTGGTAGTCTAGTAAATCATGAGCTTTTGAATGCATTTTATATTTATCACTTAATTTTAGGAGCACAGCATGAATTTTAACTTATACCTCTCATATTGGTTTCCAGATATTACAATTATAGCAGTAATATATATTGTATCATTGTAAAAATATTTAATCTTTCTCAAAATGGTAATTTAAATTTTACCACACAAAAAAAATCCATTATGTACCTATTGGAAGAAAATGAACTGTAAAGAGCTATTGAAAAAAAAAGTTTTTTATGCTATCTTGGCTTTAGAAGGTTAGCTGTGTAAAAGAGGTAGTTTCAAAGATTCACTCACTCTGTGTTTCAACAGGCATCAGCAAAGTTAATTGGCAACTTAACCCTGTTGATGTCTTCTGAAGTATTAAGTGAAATGTCACTATTTTAAACTTGAAGCAGAATAAATGGTAAGGTTTCCACTTGTGTTATTAACCTACAACACGCATTTCTGAATATCAGCCCACCAGATAGTGCCATATCTTGTGACCAAGCCACTTTGTATCCGGTGACTCGTTACAGTTACAATTTTGACAGGTTATTTTTAGGTGGAACACCAAAAAGAAACCATATTGATAGGCTACGAGTGAGGGAGCGAAAGAGGGCGTTAAAAGTATTTGACTATTTTTCAAATAACATGAGTGTGAACAAAAAATTAAAGAAGATCCCAAAGCAATCTGCTGTTCCGAACAAACATTTTATGCTTTATAGGACAGAACTGCAGTGGCACAGTATATAAGAGGAAACAAGGAAACATTTATAGAATATGTAAACATAATTTGGTGGCGGCATACCACTTGAGAGAAGTAAAATGGTTTAGAGATTTAGGTAAGCCAGTTATCTGTACAGGTGAGTCATGGGTAAATGTGTGGCTCAATGTGGAAAAGGCGTTGAAATACACAACAGTTAAGAGCATTCGACAGCCATTGAAGGCCTTAGTTTAGGCTTTAAACCTCCTACAGGAAGTTGCGTGCATTTTGCATTATTGCATGAGAGTAATGAGAGTACAACTGATGCTCATGATGAAGTGACTGCGGATGGGTATGAAAAGTGGTTTGCCGATCAACTTTTGCCAAACACTTCAGATAACTCTTATTTGAATCGATTCCAATGCAACGTTGGCGTATGGGAGATGAGACAGTGGCTCACTGAAAAAAGCAACCCTTATGATGTCAGTATAATTAAGCGGGAATCGGTACATAGTGGGACGGGAAAGGCTTAAGTATAAAAAATAACTTAAAAGCCATAGTCAAAAGGGTAGGTGTCACTGTATTTCGCTTGCCTACATATCATTGCGAACTCAACCCTATAGAAATGGTATGGGCCCAAGTTAAATTGTTTGTAAGACTAAATAACACAACTTTCAAGTTGCACAATATGGAGTCCTTAATATGGCAATGTATTGAAAGAAAACTGGAAAAATTATGTAAAACAGCTGAATAACATGGAAGAAGAGCTGTGGAGAGTTGATGAACTTCACAATGATGAGGAAATGTTTTTGGTAAGTTAAGCCTCATACAATCATCCCAGTTATCTCCATCGCCCCATCCTCATTCTTCTGGTCAGCCATGTGCTGCTTTTATGGAATTGAAGGGGTATAAACATTGGTTAGTGGCAACAATAGTGGTTAAAAGATATGTGATGATATTAATTTCTGTATCAAGTGCAGTTTATAGTTATTGTATGAACTCGTATCAATGCATGTGTAAACGATTTCTTGTAATAAGTTAAAGTAAAGAAGGAATATTTAATACAAATTTATAAGTATGACAATATAAAATATTATAAATTAACAATATGAGCTCTTAACATGCTTCTTGTGCAATCAGAATTTCAAAGAAACACATCTCCAGAACTTTGTAACAGGTCATTCACACCAAATTAACCAAAGGTCAAAACATGATGTCTTCAGATCTTAATGATTTATTATTTTTTTATATGAGATAGTATTAGCTTAGCAGGTAAAAAAATAAAAAGGTGTTAATTTTTTTATAAACTTAAATTTTTTAGTTATAAATTTTTGAAAAATTAAAAAAAAACAGTTTGTAGGTACATTTTGATGTATTTAGCAAGTAACTTTAAAACCGTTTGTTCTAGAAAGCTCAAATTTGTACCATTCTCTTTATAATGATAAAGGCTTAAATTTGACAATAACTTCAGTGTATCCCATCACTTAATATTTTTTGCCAAAAAACTCATTCTTTTATAAGAAAAAATCTGAATATTTGATTATAATGAAAAAATATATATATTTTATACCAAACCTCTTTAATAAGTTGTGTACAAAGTTTCATGATGGTATTCCAATGGTATTATATTATTACGAACGTGATATTGGTCGGGACAAGTGCAGGTGCAGAGCTGGCTGGCGACTGCCGCAATATGATATGTGCCGCGCGCGCCTGGAAGATAATAAGGATTGTCACTTTCCCCCCTCTTTCCCGTCACTCCCCGCGCGGCGCCCTGCCTTTGACACGTAACTGACACCGGACAGCTGGGAGTTGCGCGAGCCGCCGACACGTGTTTTCGAGAGATTTCTGCCGTCGGGACGGCTCGCGATGACGCGACAGGCCTCGGCCGCTCTCGTGAGTTCTGGAATTTCGCTGGGGCCTATATATATGTCCGAAGACGTCAGGAGTGAGTCAGTCTGAGCAGAGAGTTCATAGTGAAGATGTGAGTTTTCCCGCGGCGGAGCTTCCGGGCGATAGAGTGGCGAAGTCCCTGGACGAAGGATCCAGGGCGAAGAGTTCAGTTCCGGGCGATAGTGTCGCGGGCGCGGCGGAGTTCCGAGCGAGGCGTCGAGCGGGATCTCGGCGAAGGGGAAGTGTGGCGGCGGCGGCGGAGTGCGGTGACGGAGGACCACGAGGGGTGCTGCGGCGAGAGTTCCGCCAGAGGTGCGGCCCAGCGAGGTGTGTGGATTGTGAAAACGAGTGACTGGGGAATAGACATTTCTTTAAGCGTAGTTAATTATTTGCCATCTTAGAAGATTAATTGTAAGTGACATAATTAGTGGAAATAAATAAAACTGTGTGTGATAAAAATCTTTAATTGGGCTATCCTTTACGAACCCTCGGTAAATCGTAACATTTTGGTGTCAGAAGTGGGATAGCCCTATTTATTAGATTTAGGATTAGGTTTTAAGAAAATTAAAATTAAAATAATAATAGAATTACCTATTTCTAGAATAAAGTTAGTATTAGGAACTGTAGGTAGTTAAGCACATAGGTTTTAAATAGAGTAGTGATAGAACAATAATGACAGTGAAAGACTAATAGTGTATATTGACAAGAAAGATGGCTGCTGACAAGTTGGAAAACATAGTGGCTTTCTTGGCCGAACTTAATAATAAAATGGAGAAGGGCCAAGAAGAAATGAAGAAGGGCCAGGAAGAAATAATGAAGGTTAAAATTGATAGCAGCCAGGAAGAAATGAAGAATGAAATGAGGAACTGCCAAGAAGAGATGAAGTATGCCATGAAGAATGAAATCTATATAATGAAAAGGGGTCAGGAGGATATGCGTGCTGAACTGGTGGCAGCTCAAGAAGAGATGAAGAGGGGGCAAGAAGAAATAATAGCTGCTCAAGAAGAAATGAAGAAGAAGATTGACGAAACCAGCACCCAATTTGAAGGCGAGGTGCAATGTCTGAAGCAGAATTTAGCCGAACATGAAGAACTAGTGGCCCAACAATTAGCTCAGCTCGAGCAGACCACCGAACAGCGAGTAGCAGCTGTAACCGAAGAGTGTCGCCGACTGATTAAGGAGGCTACAGTTGCTTCGAATAAGAGGAGTTCCTCGGGGGACATCAAGCTAGAGAGTGCTGTCAACGGCCATTCAAAGTTAAAGCCACCCACCTTCGATGGTCAAACCTCGTGGGCTGTCTACAGAAGACAGTTTGAGGCAGCTTCTGAGGTAAATGGCTGGGGCGAGGAGGAGAAGGCTACAGCACTTGTCCTGGCCCTGCGAGGACCTCCACTCAAGCTGCTTCAGACCATACCAGTACCAGAGCAGAAGAACTATGCGGTACTGGTGGAAGCCTCGAGCTAAGGTATGGAGACCGACACATGGGCGAGGTATACAGAACAGCCCTGAAGACACGTCAGCAGAGGCCCTCAGAACATTCCAGGAATTTGAGGCTGACATTGAGCTTCTTGTGTACCTCGCTTATCCAGATGCACCAACAGAATTTCGACAACAGCTGGCAACCAATGCTTTTATAGACGGGCTAAGAGATGTGGAGGTTCAGCAAACTCTTCAGTTGGCCCGCCACAAAAACATTCGCAATGCTCTTGTTCACGCCCTGGAAATCGAAGCTGCCTATGCATTACCTCAAGAAACATGAGTATCAGAGCGAGACAGGTCGTGATAGAAGCTTACCACCAAACGAATAGCCGCTCAGATACTAACGAGGAGATTATACTTGGAACACTGAAGAAGCTGTTGAATAGATCTCAGTTCCAGAAAACAAGGGGAAGACAGCGGTGCTTCGTCTGCAAAGAACTAGGACACATCTGGCGCGAGTGTCCGAATCGTGGTAGGAAACCCAAGGGAGAAGTACATCGCTGTGAGACAACGATCGATCAGGAGAAGAATCTACCGGTCCGACGGAGAAGAGGTCGCCCACGATGTTACGCGTGTCGAGAAAGAGGGCATGTCCAACATGACTGCCCGAATCGTGTGAAGAAACCGAAGGAAGAAGGATATGATAGCGGGATTAAGGAGGGTGCTAACTCACTGGTTAAAGGAACGGGAAGTCACCTACGGTGTTCTGCTTCTGCATGCCGACAAGAGTATTCTCAAGGGAGGTGCCCGGAATGGGAGCATGTTCAGTGGGGTTGCTTGGTGGAAAGGGAAGCGCCACAGCAGCAGGTGCGGAAGAGTGAGACCCATAGTCACCGCAAAGCTGGCATACGGACCCGAAAAGTCGAAGGATGGCCGCGATGTTACATCTGTCAGGAAGTGGGCCATATTCAGTACACCTGCCCGCTGCGTAGGATGGCTTCACTGCATGGCTCACAACAGCGTTGTGTTACCTGTTCAGGACGAACAGGTTTAAGGAGGGGGCAATGTTACGAACGTGATATTGGCCGGGACACGTGCAGGTGCAGAGCTGGCTGGCGACTGCCACAATATGATATGTGCCGCGCGCGCCTGGAAGATAACAAGGATTGTCGCTTTCCCCCCTCTTTCCCGTCACTCCCCGCGCGGCGCCCTGCCTTTGACATGTAACTGACACCGGACAGCTGGGAGCTGCGCGAGCCGCCGACACGTGTTTTCGAGAGATTTCTGCCATCGGGACGGCTCGCGATGACGCGACAGGCCTCGGCCGCTCTCGTGAGTTCTGGAATTTCGCTGGGGCCTATATATAGGTCCGATGATGTCAGGAGTGAGTCAGTCAGTCTGAGCAGAGAGTTCAGAGTGAAGTCGGGAGTTTTCCCGCGGCGGAGTTTCCGGGCGATAGAGTGGCGAAGTCCCTGGACGAAGGTTCCAGGACGAAGAGTTCAGTTCCGGGTGATAGTGTCGCGGGTGCGGCGAAGTTCCGAGCGAGGCGTCGAGCGGGATCTCGGTGAAGGGGAAGTGTGGCGGCGGCAGCGGAGTGCGGCGACGGAGTCCTGCGACGGAGGGCCACGAGGGGTGCTGCGGTGAGAGTTGCGCCAGAGGTGCGGCCCAGCAAGACGTGTGGAGTGTGAAAACGAGTGACTTGGGAATAGACATTTCTTTAAGCGTAGTTAATTATTTGCCATCTTAGAAGATTAATTGTAAGTGGCATAAGTAGTGGAAATAAATAAAACTGTGTGTGATAAAAATCTTTAATTGGGCTATCTTTTACGAACTCGCGGTAAATCGTAACAATATTGAAATGATTTTTTTATGTAATGAATGCATATGGAAATTCTATTAATTCGTTACTTGTGAGCCTAAATAAAAATTAATTTTTATGCAACACCTGATTTTATTTATACTTTAATTTAATTTATTTTACCCATTTTATTTGAACAAAAATTTCAAATTACTGTACTCTCATGTAATGGTTTTTTCTTATTTTAGCACTTCAAATAAGTAAATTGAGTTCTCTTCTTGGCCAAGACTTGTGCTGCTTCGGCCACCTCATTGGCTGGAAATTGGCAGGTTCTACCTGTTGCTGTGATTGGATGTAATTTGCACAAAATATAGTTTATTGGCAGTGCTAAGGTTTCTGCTCTCCTAGGATATGTGAATGATGGCGATGGTCCTTTTGGGTGAAGAAAGGAAACAAAAACTTATTTTTCTTCAACTTTTGAGTCAACTTGTGCCAACCACCACACTTTATCGTAAACACAAGATACAAAATCCACAATTTCTTCAAGTGGAATGTCTTCATCACTAGAACTGATCTGTACCTTAAGTGTTTCTGAATTGTAAGAAAATTAGTAAATTTTGGTTTTGACCCTATTTAGATCTAGAGGAATGAAGGCAGGGGCGTAGCCAGGGGGGTTTTAGGGGATCAAACCCTCCCCCCCCCCCTTAGCACCAATTTTTTTTTCCTTATCTGAAAGCAGGTTAGCCAAAATCCTGGGTGTCTTACTGCTCTCACTGGCCACTGCACTGGAAGGGAAGAGTAAGCGATCCCTACAGTTTCTCCTTCCCTTCCCCTACCCTTGTCGTGAGCAGAAGCTATAAGGTTGTGACGCCGTGATGGGTCCCAAGCTTTCAAATATCCTACACCTACTGTATTTAACCAGCGTGGTAATTATAAGTAGGTGTTGACTGGGCTTCCAAAAGTGTAAGGATCGCTGTGTGTGGACAGAATTAAGACGACGATATGGTGTCATGTAACTATTCAAGCTGAAGCTAATTGTTTCCAGGAATAGGCCAGTTCTGCCGAAACCCAACCCTTTTTATTCCTTTTTTTTTTGTATTGTCGAGCTTCAAGCATGATTTATGATTTTGAGTGGACATGGACAAGGCACTTGGATTGATTAAAATATTTTTAATTTATTTATTACTTCATCACTGATACATTTTTTTATTAAAAAATTAATAATATTTTTGCTATTACAATATTTAAAGTTTGACATGGTCTGGGGATTTAGTAGTAATTAAATCGTACGTTTAGTGGGCGCCACCGTGTCTAGGGGGCACGGACCCGGCGAGAAGACTCTGTCTCAGGCGTGACGTAGCCCGTGTGGCGGCGTGACTCGTTTCCCCCTTCAGCAATTACCCTAACTACTGACCTGGCCCGCTCTCAGCGTCAGGCACGCTGTTTATAAAAACCACGCAGTGGGATCTCAGGGCGCCGCACACGCCGACAGACAACACTCGAAGGACGCAAACACAACCGCTCTATGAAAACGCCTCGCGGCATGCCAGGCACAGCTGTGGTTCAACCACCTCGATAGGCACACAAAGGCGAAGTCCCCGGAGAGCCGGAACGGAGCGTCTGTCTTCAGGTAGCGACGGGAAGCGACTGCGCGAGCAATGGCCGCCGAGGTAGTGGGAAAGGGGGGGGGGGTGTTTGGCACCAAGCGCCCTGAACAGTTACCCTGTTTCCCGTCGTGCCGCGGACGTAGTTAGTGAACGAAATACATACAAATTACAATCAATTTGGATATAAAAACATATGGCACTTGGGGAACAAAACAAAAGACTTGCACAGTATTATTATTTCTTGGGAGTGAAGCACTGATTCTACAGCGCCCTCTTGCGGCGGCGCGCTATTTAAAAACTCGTCAGCCGGGAGGATTAACAGGCGGGGAGGGAGGTGGTGGCACATCGGGCTCAGATGTGCGCAGCCCTGGACGATGTCAAGCTGTTAACGAAAACTGCTAAAATTTCAATATTTTACACCTTAAGATCCAAAGACCACCCGTTTTTAAGGGGGGGGGGAACCATTCTTCTTAACCCCCCCCCCCCCCATACACAAATCACGGTTAGGCCACTGAATAAAGGCATGTAATATCTGTGTCCTAGGGACTTCCACAGCCTTTTCAAACCTTGGTTTTAGAATTTCTTCTTCATTTAATATACTCTTCATTGGTTACATAAAAAAATGTAATGGATGAAAACATTTTTCACACCCCACATAAAAAGCTGAAAAGGTGTTAGAATTTGGTTTTCTAATGGATTTTGGAGGCTGGCTATGGCAGCAAACTTTTTTACAATACTGCCAACTACATCACAAACTCCCTTCCCATGGGATGTAGCGTAAAAGTTTCACTCATCCTCAAGTCCATCAAAGTCCTCTTTGTGATAAAAAAAAGGTTCAGAAATTTCTCACAATTATTGTACTGTGCAGCTGAATCAACGGAAAAATAGTACAACTTTTTCAAATTTGGCAAATAATTTCTCAGAAATAGGATTAACTTGTCTGGAAAGCATGAACAATGGCAGTATTTGTGTTAGGCAGTCTGATATAAGTAAATATAAAACTCTAGTTGAAAACCTCAAGGTTTAAAATATTTTATTGGTAGATTTGATATGGAATGCTCCTAAAATGTTAGAGATTTGGCATTAGCACGTGCCATAAGCCATATATGGTACTGCAATATAAACATGAGATGGTATATGTTACAGAAAACAGATGGTACGAATAAAAAAGAGCTGTTGGAGGAAAGTAGTGACGACAGTCATCGTACCCTCCCAGATGCAGAGGCCGTACCTGGCCACCGACGTGGGCCTGAGGGAGTTTTGTCCCCCCAGTGCACCACCTGTGAAGTGCGACGGTCAGGGACGCACCCGCGTGCGCCCTAGCATGCCAGTGAGCTTCTTTTGTGTGATAAATAATTCTGTGTTTTATATATATTTTTAAATGGTCTCGAGCCTCGATAATTGTGTATATTTTGCAATCGTAACTAATCAACTGATGTGTAAATTCGCTTTTTGATTAATGTCTCGCTAAGTTGTGTACATAATTCTGTGATTTTTCTCAAGTGTTTCGCCGTGCTAGTAATGTAATCGCAGTCTGGCACGTCGCGGGGTGGGCCTCTCCCACGCCGGCCGATTTCTCCTCCCCTCCTCCGTGGCCAGCGGGCCTCTGCCCGCTGGCGGGCGGGGAAGGGCAGTGGTGTTCAGGGCGCAGTCGAGGACAGACGTGCACGCCGCTCCGCGCTGCTCGTGAGGCGCGTCTTTTGAGTCCGTGGTCCGACGACAGTGTAACTTCACGGGTTGTCACGGCAGCAGAGCTGCATCCGTTGAATCGCTCACCCTGTTGAGTTTTATGTGTTTCCCGGGACGTCACCAGACGACCGTCATAGGCCGTGTACGCACGGTTACGGACCGCCGAACCTCGCAGTCGGTACGAGACTTTTACGTGACGGAACGCGCACGCGTTGCGCATCATTACGGAGCAATCTTAATCGGGGCCATTGTTACGGGAATAACTTCCCAGTTTGTGTCGGGACGTGTTAACGGACGAGACTTTCTTCTGGGAGTCCGGGTCGTAGCGGGGAGGGCGCTCGTTCCGCGATGGATCCGCCAGGCTGCGGCAGGCTCTCTAAGCGACAGTAAAAGGGGCTCGTGGAACATTCAACACCGAGTTATCCTTGGAACTGCCTACCATTCTTCCTCCTCACCTAAAATTCCCTCCACATCCCGTATTTCCCAGTCACGGTCACGTTGGCCTGGACCCACACCTCACCGACGAGAGCTGCACGGGCAAGACAGGGCAATTACGCAAACGGGGAAACAGGGACCTAAAGCCGAGGGACGTCAGTAGATTTATGTCAGAGTTGTCTCAGGTAAGTGTTCGGGGACCATTACCTACTAAAACTGATCAATAGGATAAAGCTTAATGCTTCTATGCAGACGACTGTTTTGTGAATGAGACTTTCAAGTGGATTGGAACAGTTGGAAGAACTGGTGGAAACAGATAAATTTTGTCAAGACAAGGGTAGTTAGATTTACAAAGAAAATTATAGTGAATAAGAGATTCTACCAAATTTGGGAGAATAATAAATAGAAGAATAAAAATAATACAACTACCTTTGAATAGTTATTCAAGGAAATCTGGAATCGAAGAGTACGTGGATAAAGGGTTAAAGACGAGCAAGCAGGGTTGAGGTATATTGGGAAGGATACTTAGGGGAAGAAACAATGTGCTGGAGGAGAAGGGTTACACCACCATGGTGCATCCCATCCTGGAGTATTCTGCTGCAGTATGGGATCCATACATGTTGATGGTTGTGAGAGGAAACTGGATATCATCTAAATGGATGAAGGGAAAGTAGAGGAGACTAGGAAATAAGGTATATGGGAGTATGTAATAAACCTATCAGGGATAATGAGGTAAATGTGGTGGGAAGATTTGAAAGATCTAAGGTGGTTGCAGATAGGCTGATGAGGATGTACATATGTTGAGTGGGGTGAGATTGTGGGAAAATTTGGGGAATGAAAGAAAGAGAGGGAAACCTTGAAGTAGGAGGGAGATTTCCAAAACTTTATTTAAAAAGAGAAGGAAAACAGAGTGATGGAAGACAATATGGGAAACTAGCTAATTAGAACTGGTGTCTCGTACCAATTTACTGCATTGATTTCAAGCTATTTTACACTCCACACCACTAGATGCTGACATCGTACGGCCGAAGGCCACCCCAAAGCCCGACCCGCACCCGCCAGTACTCGGCTCCCGCTAACGGAAAGCACCCCTAGCCATGGCCCACCTGAGTCAAATGAGCGGACCGCAGCCCAAGGTAGAGAATAGCGAACCATTTTAATTACACATGCAACGCACTCCCCATGCCTAAAAAAATTCCCCACAAAATATTAATTAATCAGAAACAAACAAAAGCCCCTAACTAATAGAGTGCGACGTAGGAGTGCCCGGGTCACTCACACGTATTAAGTAAACAATACGTGTGTTAGTGCCCTTCTTGCGGCCTTCAGCCTAACTTAAATACAGCAACTAATTAACATCAGTGTGCAACCGGGTGCTTACATTATTGATTAGCCCCAGAGCGGTTAACAAGAGACAGACAGTCTCTGGTGTGATGTTACAAATCCAAACTTTATTACGTGAAACACTAAATTGCAATTATTTAAGAGAGTATTTTGTCAGAACATGTCATTAGTAATAATATTAGGAATTTTAAGCGGCATTCAGCCTTTTGTAAACATAGTAATTTCCGAATAACGGAACTTGGGAAACTTTGGCGTGAGAGAACGGCCGAGCCCTTCCCTCGCGCCAGGGTCACACGCCAGTTGAGAGTAGATCGCGGGCCGGGGGCGGACGTGCGTTCCACGGGGAGTCATCACCCTTTGTTCACCGACCGAGTACTACTGGTAAATATAGTCATTTAAAACATCAACCTTTTCTCTTACAATTAAACTCCCCGTGTGTCCCTGGTCCTTTTCCGGTGTAGGGACTAACCCAGCCGCTCATTAATAAAACTCCCCGCACCAGTGGCTACACGGGGCAGTTCAACGTACGGCACCGGCCGACTCCCGCCACCGCAGAACTTTAACTAAAAGCCGTGTGCACCGGCACTGGCCACAACGACACTTCGCTTGTGAACTTAATTTAGCCTACGGACCGCGGCCCACGCAAGTGGCCCGGCCCGTAACGTAGAGACGATTTACGGGATTGGCTGACAAACAATCAAGCTTCCCCCCCCCACCCTCAACTGGCGTAAGGGCTTAATAAGTAAACACACGTAGAGGCACGCAGGTGTCCCTCTTAGATAACGTGTGGAGTGTAATCGTGTACGTAAGAGCACCACAGTGTGCAGTTTTTTCAAGTGTAATCATGTAATAGTGTAACCAAAACTTCTACGTGTTCCGACGCCTCACTGACAGTCATGTACCACCGAGTAGATCTCGCGCCCAATGTAATGAACCAGTGTAACTCGTGAACAATAAAACGTCCAGCCCGCACCTCCCATGCGCGCTGTGCGACCCGTAAAACAACCAGAACAGTGTATGTAAATTAACATAAACAACCCAACCTAATCAGGAACCAAATTCCATCACCGCCGACGGTTCTAGCGGGCCACGCTGGGGCAACGAACCCACGACCATCACACGGTTAGACACCGAGCTAACCTGGAGCCCCCCCCCCCCCCCACCAAGGAACAGAAATCTCTAAAAAAGCCAGTTACCCCGCTAGGACTTGCGCCCGACATCGAACACGAGACCGCGGCTGACGGCAATGCCACTATTGAAACTAGCTTCACGCATTTAAAAATGTAGGTTAGTTGACATCACTTGTCTCGCACATTTATTACCAGTTTTTCATATTGAACCCTTTTACAATATTTGGAAGAACTCGCTGGAATGGGAATGGCATGAAATATGACCATATATTGACACGTAATGTGGTGCACTTCAGGAGATTAGTTAAAGGAAATTGGTTATGTCGCTTGCTATCAAGCTTTGACCAGATTCAACATTTGGATCAATTAAATCATATCAAAAACAGTCTTTTGAAATCTGGAAATTATTTTGGCTATGAATTTGCAAAACTAAAACTATTAATTTGAGTTCTATTGATATCTAAAGATTTTAGAAGCAAATTTTTTACTTAACTGCACCTACACTTTGTGTTGAAAGGAACAAATGTACTAGGTAATAAAATGTTTAATTTTTAAGGTTGCCTGCACTGTTGTTTTGATTGAACTTATTCATTGCTGGTCATTGCTTATTTGTTGTTAAATGTGTTGTTCTAGGAAAGATATAGATGTTGATAAGGGTGTTGGGGAAAATTTACTGATCACATTATAATTTTGTTCTTGATTATGTTATAATCTTTTTTTAAATACTTTTACGATGGGTTATAACTGCGTAAAATATGTTCTCTATTTGGTTTTTGGGATGATTGTTATGGGTAAAGGTAAGTGTCAAATTTATGAAGTTAATTGACTTTACTTAGTATTAGAGTTTGGTGTGAGAATTTATTTAGTTGTGGAAGTTAAAATCCTTAAACAATAGTTTGAAGTGATTGTGACATTATGGTTAAACTTGGTTTGATATTTGATTGTCAAGATGTTTGTTGTTATTTGAAGATATCGACAAGATCTGTGATATGAGAAGTATTTCTTCTGATTGTCCAAGAAATGAAACGTGCACACCAGAGTCAAACGAAATAGGAAGATGTAAATGTGTAGCTGGGCAGAACAGAAATGGCATAGGTGTGTGTACACCTGATTCTGCTGTTACGACACCACCTCCTAATGGTGTCACTGCTTCACCACGCGTCTTACCACCGAATGACGAACATGGCAGCACTAATTCAGGTAAAGTATTACAATTACTTGTGGTAATACCCTTAAAAAAATTCATCTACCTGCTAGGTGTGTACAGAGCTTTAACGTATCCCATTTAACAGTAATGTATCCTTCGAAGAAATTATTACATTTAACAATAATTTATCCTTCAACGAACTTATTCCTTTTAACAATAATTTATCCTTCAACGATCTTATTCCTTTTAACAATACCTTGGTTAAATTCAAATTTAGTGGTTGAAATAAGTATTTAATATTCACAACCACCATTTCTCACAGTTCCTGAAAATGAACACCGGCATGTAACTAATCACATAATTGGAAAGTAACATAAATACAATAAAATCTCAGTTCTGTGTTTGAATTGAGAAATAGTTCTACAGGATGGGGCAAAAGGTGTGTGTCGGTTTTGAAGGGCTATTAAAATAATATGGTACAACTTACAGAGATATTTATTTTATTGGAATCAGTATATATGTCCCCATTTTTTAAATCTAACTTCTGAAGTTCACATCAGGAAGATGGTGGCCTTCAGCAGCGATGAATTGATGACGGCGATATTGGAACTCTTTGACCGCTTTTTGGCACATTTTGAGGGGTATAGTGATTTCCTCCCGAATTGGCATCTTCAGTTCTTTTAAGGTGTGAGGATGATGTTCAAAAACCTTTTACTTGCAGTAACTCCACAGGAAGAAGTCACAAACGTTCAAATCTGGTCAGCATGGGCCCTGGATTTAAAATATTTTGTACTCCTTCCTGTGGGGTTACTCAAGGAAAAGTTTTTTGAACATCTTCCTCACATCTTGGAAGAACTGATAATGCTAATTTGGGAGAAAATTACCATACCCCTTGAAATGTGCTGAAAAGCTGTCAAAGAGTTCCGAACTTGCCTTCATCAATGCATCATTGTTGATGGCCACTGTCTTCCAGATGTGATCTTCAGAACTGGATTAATACCAATGGGGAAGTATACTGATTCCAATAAAATAAACCTATCTCTGTAAGTTGCTCCATGTTTTTAATAGCCCTTCAAAACTGATACACACCTTTTGCCCCACTCTGTGTAACATTAATTATATGAATTTGTAATATTGTTATGTTCTTGTTGGCAAAAATCCTGCTTTTGCAGTATATATTACCATACATTTATAAGTTATTAACAACTCTATGATATAGACTATATTATTAGGTTGCAAACCTTTCTTTGCACTTGAAACAATACAACTAATAATTTTTTTGTTCTGTGTGTTTTGTTAGGCCTACCTGCTGTTTTATTTTGGTGTATTAGCATGTGTAAATTTTGCACTGAACCTAAAAGTAAGTTCTACATATTCTCCAGTTTAATTTTTTCCTCGAGAAAAATCAATAAGAACTACTATAGCTCATTCATGGAGTGAGGTGGAGTAGCGTTAAGATACTGGGCTCGAGTCCAGAGGACCTGGGGCCCTAACTGTAGTCCAACTGTACAGACTGCAGCTTTCCATAGTTTCTCAAAATTACTCCAAGCAAATGCTGGGAGGGTTTATTTCTGTAGGACATAGCAAACTTGTACCCCAGTTTATCGAACTGTGTGGAGTTTATCCCATCTCTAAACACCTTACTGTTAAGTTGTTAAAACCAAGTAAAAAAAAAAAAAAAATTCATATACTAATTTTTTTTTCTTCCAGTGCATGCAATTGCAGGGGTATCCACCTTCTGGAATGTCAGGGAAAATCAGGGAAGTATGAATTGGTCAGAGAAATTACTTTAAGTTCTGGAAAAGTCATGGAAATCCCCCCAGTAATTTAAGGGGAAAATGTCATGCTCCAGTCTGCCACCACCTAGACTGAAGCATTTTTTTTAGATGGTGTTTTAGTGCTTGGTCAGGTAAAAGTTCCGTAACACGTGTTCAAGTTAATGAGGAAGGATTTTTGAGAATTCATCCCTTAAAGATGTTAAATAGGGGGATAAAAGTTTGAATGTGTGTCTCCTAAAAATTCAGTTTAAAAACCAATTCTGGAAACATGTCTACTCATCCACCCTCAGCATATTCTTAAATGTTTTTCGTAAACAGACACACTTGAATATCTTGAGCAGTTTTTAAATCAACGTGGTTTTTTTTCTGAAGCTCTGCACATTACATGTGTGCCCAGATTGGCAGGCAATGGGACATTTCCTTGGTCAGGTAGGGCCACCCACCATTGTTAAAAAAAATTTTTTTTTTTTCGACTAGGTATGGCCACCCACCATTTTTAGTCTGAACAGTGAAAGGAATGTGGGTTTCCGGCCAGTGTAGTCACAAGTCATGGTAAAATAAACTCCACGTCTGTCAAATAGCAAAGTTTTTATATTTTGCAGTATCTTTATGTTTAGTTCTTCATGGTGGCTAAAACATAAGGGATTAACTTGTGCAGAAGAGTTCCATTCATCAATCTTTATTCCCCCCTTCCCGAACAGGTTCGAGTGTGGCGGCGGGAGTTCTGATCCCCTTGGTGGTGATAGCGTGTCTGGTGTCGGTGGTGTTCTTGGCGAGGCGGTACCGGTGGCCCCAGCGCATCAGGCAGCTGCGGGCCCGTCACTACGACGAGATGCAGATAGGACACGACGATGACGACGACCCACCGATAGCGTGAAGCAGAGAGTCCGCTTTCAGGTGCTTCGTGGCTGTTGCTTTTTTTCGACCGTTAAGCGTAGAAATGCCGCTGTACGTATAACTTCAACTTTGATATCGATGTTGCTTTCAGTTTAAAAATTAACTGGTTGTGACATGCAAAGAATTCCAAAAAAAAAAAAAAATTTAAGCAGTGAGTAATTGAAAGCAATGAAACATTATTTTAAGCCTGTAATAGGTAAAGAGAATGCAGCACAGTAACTTTCTTGCACAAAAAATCCTGATATAAACTGATAATTGATTGAACATTAAAGTTTTGTTGTATTGACTGTGCATAGTTTACAGTCACTGAGACACAATATTTTTAATAGAAAATTTTCCTAGGTCCGTAAATAAGAATGTAATTTACAACATTTTACATAATTACGATGTAGTTACAATAGTTAATTTTTTTTTCTTTCAGTATAGTATTGAGGCTTGTTGTAAATTTAAGTTTCGCAAAAGTGTTAGTGACTTGTGATTGGTGTATATACATATGATTGCCTGTGCTGATAAACCAAAGATTTAATTTTGAGTTGATAATTTTATGTAATGTTTTTTGCTTAGCTGATGTTTGCTTGCTTTTTATTGCGAATGAAATGTACCATACACAATCATCCAAGCACTTACTATAACAACACTACGAGGAAGCTAGTGGTTTACTTTCATAAGTAAATGCATTTGATTTTCTTAAACTTTCTCATAGATCAGCAAGTATAATGTAATTTGTGTTTTAAATTGATTGATAAATTAAGGATAAAGTCGATACTGCTGCATTATAATGGCAGTTATGCTCTTTTGAATAAGATTCACATTTTTTTATGCAAGAGGATTCGGGATAGATTTTTGTAAAAAATTTTACTGATTAATAATTTTAGTCTTTTAAACATCAAAACGTAGTACAAATACTTTCTTTTTTGCTATATTTATTGTTGTAAAAAAAGCAAAACCTTGCATGTGAATTTTTAGTGATTTTTCAGTTTTTAACGCAACAAAATCACTATGACAAAACTAATAATTTTAAAGTATTAACTAATGCAGAATAAATACTCTCATAGTAAAGAGTTGGTTTTAGACATGGTTTTTTTTAAACATCCTGAGAACATTTCAATTTTGACTTCAGAGATTTTGTAGCTATTCCAAATTTTATTTAGCTATGTCATATTTTATCAAATGATAGAAAGCAGGCTTCATGTTCGTACGCTGGGCATTAGGGTGTTTTGTCAGTTGCATATCAAACTAGAAATACATATTAGAAAACATAGTTATCTCTGCGTAATGTTATGTGATTAATTCGAGGCCACACAGATAGTTATGCTATGTTCGTTGTGCCAGGTGGACACACAGGATAGTCTAGTTTGCGATGTCAGCCACACACATATTGTGGGATTCAAGAGATGAGTTCGATGATGATAATATTCTGCTTGCTCTCATAGTATATGTAAATGTAAAAATAAATGGCTTCATGAAGTTGATAAAAAAAAAACCTTTGAGAATTTCATCATTTGATGAAGCAGTTGTGTGAGAACTAAGCCAAATTTATGGATTATTTCAGAATAAATGCAACTCAGTTTGATAGCGTTCCCTTGAAATCAAATCCCAGGCATATCCTGCTTTCTAGTCTTCTATCGATTTATTCCATAAGCATGGATTTTTTCATACTTTTTCAATAAATTTTTCCATCGACATACACATTAAAAGCAAATACAGTAGTACAGCAAGATTCTGCGTGAAAACATGTTTTTTTTTATCTGCACAAGTTGGCGACGTTTTAGAAAAATAGCCGAGGACCAAACACCTGGTGATGTCGCCAACACAGCTTTGTGTGGCCGCTGACACCTGAGATGCAGCTGACTATATTTTACTTGCGTAGCGAACATAGCGAGCATAGCGCTCTGGGTGGCCGTAGCTTTAGTCTCATCACGTGAAACGTGCATTAATGATGCAATTGCTATGCTCGAATTCCACTGCTGCATGGCATTTTCAACTTCTTTAAATAGAATGTCCCCGTATGTGATTGTAATTTTTTTGAGTATAGGAATTTGTTTTTCTTTTGTTTTCACACACAACTAATTCTAGAATCGCTCCAATCAGATGAGATGTATTCTCACCACTGCTGTCTGAAGCATTCTAAATCACTCATATTTGGGGTGCAATCTAGCCCGTATTTTCTTATTTGCTCAAATTCCATGTTTTATAATAGTTAATTTTAAATGAAGACAAATAAAAGAATAATTATAACTTGTTAGTACATATTTAAACCATTAATATTGTACCTATTAATGTACAGATAAGAAAAATCAGTTGCATTATTTGTGTATTGAACATATGTAATGAGATTTAAGTACATAAAGTTACCATTCTTTTCAGAAATTATATTGTTTTCTCTGATTGTGTATTTGAATTTTGCAGTTAGCACTGTAATTTGCATCTAGAATTGTCTAGTTGTTGCAGTGATTTAAAATTTTTTATAGCATTCCACTGTCTTGCCATTGTTTTATACAGGAGTGACAAGTTAAGTTCAGAAAATTGTGTATTTCTATAATCATGGTTAGCTTAATTAAAGCTCGAATTGTCATGCCAAATGAATTTGGATGCACTGTGTGAGAAAGACTGTTACATTTGTTAGCTGTTACATTCATTATTAAATGTATAATTTTTCCTTGGTAATACTTTTGACATTGGAGTGGGATGATTATGAGCAGTTCTTTGTGTTAAATGTTGCTGTCGTTATGTTATAAATGTTATATTTGTACAGTTGTTTTAGAAACTTACATGTGGTGGTGTTTTCACCAAGTTTCTTTACCATTTTTCGAATGGTTGATGAGATTGAAGCAAGTATGAAGCAGTATGTTTTGTTTCATTTCATTAATAAATTTACAGCAGTTGGTAATGCTATTGGCTTTGAAAACATTAGTGGTTGTCAATGCCTATGTGTATAAATTTCATGCAAACTAAGAGGGCCAGAGGGGGCAAATAATTTTGTCAGGTCCCCTCCTTATTACTTAATGTGCAACTTTTCAAACACCACAATTAAAAAAAAAAAAAAATCCAAAACCCAACCGGGTAGGTACTCTTCTTGGTGCTAAGACCCAGGAAAAATCACCCCCCCCCCCCCTCTCTCCCCATATCTACTCAGTGTGTTTCAAGATCTTTCTTATTTGTTCTTTAAATGATTAATGGAATGGGGAATTATGATTTAGCGCAGTTTTTTGGACATACACCATTGCAGTTTTGCACTGTTTGTCATGGGAAAATTCCAAAAATAAAAAAATAAATAAAAATATGATAAAATATTCACAGAAAACAAGACTGAATCGGATCAACGCAACACGGACAAAAAATGTTCAACATATAAATATCATACAGCACAAGAATTCCATTGAAGGAACTTTGTCATGGAAAAAAAAATATAACAACACAGACTAACACAGTGGGGTAACAATGATGAGACAGATTAAATGCAGGCAGACAACAAACCTGGACAACACAATGATGATAGCACTGACGAACACAGAAGATTTCCAATGAGAACAGTTGCGACGTTTCGGGAACTGACATCTGTTCCCATCATCAGGCACAATTTTTTATTGTCATATTTTTATTTATTATTTTCGGAATTTTTCCATGACAAACAGTGCAAAACTGCAATGGCATTTGTCCAAAAAACTGCATTAAATCTTTCTTATTCTCTCTTAGCAAACCTTATAATACCTTCGACTCAAGAATGGTACTTTCAATACAGTAGTCTTATTTAAAATTAAAAATATTTTATAACTTTGATTAGGTAATTTTGACATTTTTAAATATTGTATCTTAAAAGGTACTAATCATATACATACATCAATTTCTAAGATACTTCCCAGAATTTAACTCTGCTGTGGGCATATCATTTTATGTTAGGGTCATCACTCAATACTATAATTTGCATACTGTATGGAAATAAGTGTGTGTGATCTTCTTTATTTCATTCAGAAATAGCAAAAGTGGGTTAATTCTTTTTTTAAATTAAATAAAAAAAAGGCATGGTAATTCAAAATTTTAATTAGAAAAAGTTGGGTAATTTTTATTACCAATTTGTGTGGTTGTCCTGTAATTAGAAAATTTAAACCACACATTTTCAATACACATTTACATTGACAATTTTCTTTTGTGATGCAATATATATTGTTTGTTTTCAGTGTAACTCATCTTTTATTGTTTTAAAACCAGTTGCACCTGTCACTTGAGCTGTTACAGTAATTCACCATAAATTCAAAGTGCTTGAATATTTAATATAATGCAGTACAGAATTATTCTGTATGGTAGCTTATGAATCATCAAGAAATCATTATATTATACCTATCTTCTAAATGGCTATTTATCAAGTTTTATTAATAGTGTTGATGGAAGTTCAATGTGCCATGACCTTGAGTGTACTGTAAGTGCTTACAGATTATGTAGTTGTATAGGTTGTTATTCCTTGAAACCTGAACTAAAATAAAATGTGTTAAGAGCTCAAAAATATGGCTCTGATGTACTGTATAGTAAAAGATGTGATATAGTAAGGTTTTGTTGGTAATATTCTGTGATAAACTCTTATCAAAATTTCATATGGTTTGATCTATTCTAGGATCATCCCATATATTTTGTAAATAAATTTTAGCTTATGCAAGTTACGCTAAATGAATGTCATAACTTTGAACTTTTATAGGAAATGTTCTGCATTTATAAAAAAATAAATATATTGCCTTGAATACATGTTTACTAAATTTATTTTTATTTAATTCTGTTTTTTTATTTATCAATTTGTTACATGCCTACCGATGGCAAAAGGCCATGGGTGGTAGGCACGATAAACATAAAAAAAATAAAAAAATCAAGTATGCATTGTGTAATAAATGAATGTACAGTCCATTACAATATAAGTTCGGCAGTCATATCAAAGCTGTATTTCACGCCTTTAGGTGGTGTAAATTGTGATTAGAAAAATGCTTTAATTGATGTAATATTTTGCAATGTACTTTTACCTTAGGCAGGCAAGGTTATCTTCAAAGCAGTATTGATAGAAGTGTTTTGGGAAAAAATTAACAAGAGTTAACCTTCTGGTATTCCAAAAAGCTAAACTGAAGCGTGCTGAGTGTATTGCATGTTTCCCGGAAAATCATGCACATGCAGGGAAACAATAGGTGTGCATATGCGTGATCTTGTACATTAGAAACCACTACTGGTAATGGCATGGTTACAAAATTTTACCTCAACACAATTCACTTCTACCATACTATACATTAAAAAAAAATATTTGTGGGCATTGAATATCAAAAGGTGAATTTTTGTAAATCAGAAAACAGCTATCTAATTATCAATACTTAGATAACCTGTAGTAAAATCTGATAATTTATTATGCTTGTCTATAAGTAATTTGAGGAAATGTATTAATTCAGTAACAAACAAAAAAAAATAGAAAAATTAATGGAACCAGTCTGATTAAATATATTTTATTGTATAAATAGACATCATCATAAAAACACATGCTATAAACACACTAGTTAGCTCTAACTAGTACTAATAGGTAGAGTTGGTTCTTGGACACCACATAGAAATGTGCAATATTTCACTTGTCTGGCAGTTCTGTTCATTGTTCTCAACATGATAACACACATCACTATGTCACATGTTTACAGGTTATTTTATCCTGCAGGACCAAGGATTAATGGCTCTAGCAAAGTAGTTGTGAGATTAAATTACATAAAATACTAGAGGTACAGAGATCATATTTCAGTTCCATGTGGAAGCAGTATCTCTCTATCACTTTCAATATAACAAACCTTCCCCTTATTTTATATCACCTCAGGACATTGTGCCCTTGGCTACAACCACTTGTTTGGTGACTAAAAAGCCTGATAGAAGGCAGCAGTCATATGACACGACTCATACATCATTTTGACAGTTCTGTTACACTATGTAATATATACTGTTACAATCGCGCTTGGCTGCAGTGCTTGGCGTCGCCGTGCTCGTTCGGCCTGTCTGCGCCCCCCTTCCACCCGCATCCTCTCCCTGGTATCTCGTGTCATACTATCTCGCGACATTCTGACTGTCGCGGCGCGCACCTGCCTCAGATCGAGTTACTTAAAAGAGGCCGCACTGCGGAATAAAAGGACTTAGACATGTTTATCGGCGCGTTTTGTGGGAACCCGATGCTTGTTGAGTTTATCGGCGTTCTTTGAGCAGCCGCCGCGTCCTTCGAGGACTCACGACGCGTTTCTGGGCATTTCGACGGCGAAGGTCGCGCGATATCTCGGAGACATGCCCGATTGTTCTGGACGGGAACCCAAGGGCTATATAAGGAGGTTGGGCCGACCTTAAGTCAGAGTCCGAGTGGGGAGTTCTCCCGCGGCGGAGTTTCCGGGCGATAGTGCCGCGGGTGCGGCAGAGTGGCGAAGTCCTTGGACGAAGGTTCCAGGGCAGGGAGTGAGAGAGTTCAGTGGAGTCGGGAGTTTTCCCGCAGTGGAGTTTCCGGGCGATAGAGTCGCGGGCGCGGCGGAGTCCCGAGTGAAGTTGCGAGTCGTCGTGTGGGATCTCGGCGAAGAGTGTGACGGCAGCGGCGGAGTGCGGCGACGGAGTCCCGCGGCGGTGACCCACGAGGGGTGCTGCGGTCAGAGTTGCGCCGGAAGTGCGGCCCAGCGAGGTGTGTGAAACGAGTGACTGGGGAATTGACATTTCTTTAAGTGTAGTTAATTATTTGCCATCTTAAAAGATTATTTGTAAGTGACAAGTAGTGGTAATAAATAAAACTGTGTGTGTGATAAAAATCTTTAATTGGGCTATCCTTTACGAACCCGCAGGGAAATCGTAACAATACTTTGAAATAAAATAATTTTTTTTTAGAACTGTAATTATATACTTTTCTCTTGACTATGGAATTTAGCATCGCCAATTGAAACTCCAGGCTGAAAATTTGGTGATAGTGAAAGGTCTTAAATCTGAGATGTTACGGACTACGGCCATGCCGGATTATTGAACGTCAATATGGTTGGACGGGAATATCAAAGAAAAATTGACTTACAGTACAATGATATTTGAAAAGTATTTGTGATAAAAGTGGCTGTATAAAAAGAAAAATAAATACAGATGGAGATGGAGCATTACTGTTCAAAGAAGTATGTGAACCATAGAAAGCTGGATGAAAGACCTATCACCGTAATTATTACAAAACACATTTTTATTGGCGAAGCAATGCGGAAAACACATTTTGAAACACTTTTATTCTTGAGTTCAATAGATATCTTGACGATGCAAGTGATGCAGAGGCTGTGACATCTTTACGAGTATAAACCTCACTCCCAAATAGGTGCACAAGGATAAATTGGGCTTCAAGCTTCATGCACTCGCATCCACTAATTGAGGTCAAATTTGGAGGTTAAATAAAATAAGAGTCCAAAATGAAAGAATCACCAAAGATGACTTGAACAAGGCTTGTGCTCACCACGAAACTCTACATTTAAGTTTTGATGGACTAATCCAGGGTGTCTACCGACCCTGGAAAACCTGGAAAAATCAGGTATTTTTTTTAAAAAATCAGGGAATTTTTGTTTGGTAGGTTATAGTTGGCAATACGTTTTTTGTTTATTGATCAGCTTGCATTGACGTAACATCAAGTGTATCCCCTCCCATTTTTATTTTTGAATGGCAAATGACGAACAGTTCCCACATCCATTTTCTTTTATTTACCACCGGATTCGGAAGTGGCGTCAAATCAAGTGATACAAACTGGTTCAAGCTGGTCTGTTATCCTGCTGACGTGACGTGCTGCAGCATGTGCTTCCCACGTTCGGATTATCCCGACAGGTGCATTTAATTTTAAGTATCTGATACCCTCAACGTAAACTGGGCATTTTTGTTAGCTTTGAAAATACACATCACAGACTTTTTTGGTGAAGATTCGCCATCGTTGCTAGAAATTGGTAGCTGTGGGCTTCATACGGTCCATGGTGCTTTCAAAATTGGAATTTCTGCTACACAATGGGACGTTGTTAGTTTTTTGAGGCACAGTTACTATTTGTTTAAGCATGTACCTGCAAGGAGGGCAGATTTCATTAGAATAACTGGATCAGAGCTTTTTCCCAAGAAATTTTCTGCAATCAGATGGAATACTGCAGTTGCTGAGCGTGCCATGAAAATGTTACCTCACCTAAAGAAATTTGTTAGTGAAGTTTCTATTTTATCTGTCTCTTAAAGTGTAGTGAAATGTGCTCTTGAAGTTTATCTTCTAGAAGTAAAATTGACATTCTTCCACTCTTTGGCATCAGAGCTGAATTTGTTTCTCACAATGTTCCAAAGTGAAGCACCCATGGCACCTTTTCTATAATTCACTGGTAGACATTTTATTAGCTTTGGCAGGAAAGTTTGTGAAACCAGAGGTACTGAAGAACTTTAGGGAGAAACGCAATGTATCTCGATTGGATGTAGATAACCAGAAAAATCTATTGACTGCTAACAATATCAAGTTGGGTTATGCAGTACGCCATGCCATCAAGAAAGAGAAAGTACCAGAACAGTCTGTCCTGTTACTGAAAAATGATGTTAGGACTTGTCTAAATGTTATGGTAAAAAACTTCAAGACAAAGTCCCCTGAAGTAAAAAATTACCAAGGGAATTTCCTGCTTATGTCTGTCAGTGGCTTTAAATTCGGCTGTGAGGAAACAGCGTGTGAAATACAGTTTAGAATGTTGTCTTCAAAACAGGTGGCTATCAGGACAAGAAGCTGATATGTAACATTGAGTGATCATATCAGTTGGTATGTTCCTCGCAAGATTCTGAAGCACAGTTCTTGTCTTTTTCTTGAGAAGACGGGCACCTTGATCACTTGTGGATGCTCATTCTTAAGGCACATACAGTAGCTGCCAAAATAGGCCTTTTAAAGTTTGTGAGGATGATGATGGTACTTTCCCATGGAAATGCATCATTGGAAAGAGGATTTTCAGTGAATTATAATCTGCTGACTGAAAACTTGCAGGAAGAAATACTGATCGCACAAAGACAGATGTACGACTTTGTTCAACGTTCTTGAGGTGTAGAGCATGTTGATATCACCAAGTCCATGTTACAGTATGTAAGAAATGCTAGTTGTAGGCGTAAGGAAGCCCTGCAAACAAAACAAAAAGAAAAGGAAGCTACAGACAAGAAGAAGGCAGAAAAAAGAAGAGTTGAAGAGGAGATCAAGGCATTGCAGTTGAAGAAGGCTCGAGTGTTGGATTTGGCTCGTTCTGAAGCAAGTGCAATAGATGCAAAAGTTGAGTCACTGCGAAATTGATGGGAGCTTCCTTTAATTAATGTTTTTGCAAAAGTAGGTGTGTGAAATATTTGTAGCAGCATGTTTTATTTGCCATCAATTGAGTCACTTTGACCACGTCTGGAAGAAGGTAATATTTTTTACTAATTTAAGTGAGTTGAAATACATTGAAACCCGTCAATGTACTGTTATGCAGTTATTTCAGTTTCGTGGAATGTCGTAATTGAGTTAAAGAAAACCTGAAAAAATTCAGTTTTAGACCTGGAAAACTTAGAGAATTTCATTTACTAGATCTGGTAGACACCTTCTAATCTGTAATCAAATAATGACTCCTGTGGTATGCGATGCATTTATCTAACCGCAACACTGAGTAAAGCCAGATGTTTGGAAGCATGAGACAAGTCACCTTCATGTCCAAAATTAAATATGCCAAAAAATGACAGCATTGTAACACAGCTACACAACCTCCTGCAACTCTTATTGCATCATATTGAAACATGATTGAAAATGCTAGAAAACAAGCAATGCTCCAGAAATTAATTTAAAATACAATCATGACCAAATTGGAGAATTTACATATACAAAGAATAATGTTTGCACATATGTCAATTTAGCAGTCTAGCTGAAAATAAATAAATACATTTGAAGTCATTTTTTTGAGTATAAAATAACTATTACCACTTAAAATAAAAAACCTGAACACACAATAATTTATTTTACTAATCTATACGATTTGAGTACCACCAGCCAAAAAGTCATAGGACCTTGTGCAAGTAGTAAATCACAATGAGATACTATAATCAAAACGGTTCAAGTGAGCTAATAATTGATTAAAAAAAAAACAAACTAATATTGGTGTAAGTACATAGGTAATTTGTCAATGTTGTAGACATGCTTGTCATTATTTAAATAGTTTTGCACACTTTTCAACATTCAGTTAAAATATTAAACCCCTTGTAAAAACAATTTAATTTATTCCACTGTTATGTGAAGTAAACCAAAGTTTAACCCATGAATAATTATTTATTGTGTATATACAAGTACAGTAAAACCCTCTTAAGAAAATATTGGAAAAAACCAAACAAAATGTGCTTTCTAAGCAGGAAAACTTATTAAAAGGGTAAATAATAAAAATAAATTTTCATGGGTTAAATAGTTGCAATGTTTGTAACAAACACAATATTAAAGTTTAAATGGAATTAGAGGGAAACAATTACATTAGAGAAACCTCACTGATACAAACCTAGAGAATTCTAGGATTATATATACTTAGTAATTGTGATATACTTATACTGAGGAACCATTCAGAAAATTATACTTGATGCAGAAATGATTAAATAGAAATTTGTTAGAAAGAAAAACTTCAGCATGTGATGCTATTTCATTCTACCGTTTCATTATTCTTTATTTCAAATCTGTGGCTGGGATGTGATTCACAAGGGTGGAACTGCTAAGGCTGGGCATAGAGGGGCATATGAAGGGAAATACATCCTACCAGGAAAAGGGCTAGGAATGATGAGACACTGGTGCCCTTGAAGGCTTGGGACAGAGGACGAGTTAAAACAAAGGAAGTTTTTGTTTTGAGTGTCGAATGCCTAAACCAGCACGGGCCACTAAGATATCTGGTTATGTCTCCATCCTTCCTGGCAGTAGCTTGCCAAGAAACAGCGCCGACGACATGCATGTTCAGTTTAATCACATTTAAAATTTTATAAACAATATCGAGATATTTTTTAAATCCTGTCTGCAATTAAAAATTATTACGTATTATCTGCTTCTCAAATCAGGCTGATGCACTACAGTAATAATCTTATGCTGTCATGCTGCATTCCAAATTATCTATTTAATATATATTTAATAATATTTATCTATTTAATACTCCGTAAAATAACTAACACATCGTGAGTATTTTTGAATGGATACAAAAATTTTGTGAATGCAATCTTTTCCAAAGAAATTCGAGAGTTCAAAATTTCCGGAAATATTTTACTTGCATTAAAACTCATTTCCCACTGTTAAATAGTGTTAAGGGATGTTAAGGATAATGGCATAGGAAAATTTGGTGCTATATTAGTCTGACAGTTTAGGCAGGAAAACGTCTTAAGCTGCGTCGTCTTAAACGGGTTTAACTGTAAATGTTTGAAAGCAATTTCACTATCTAGACAACTGCAAGAAAAATAATTTGCAGTTTTCACTTAAGTCACATATTTAGGCAAGACATAAAAAGAAAGCTCTAAACTATAAGGTCAAATAACTCTATACTGAAGTAACTTAGTAATTGTAAATAGTATTTGTGCTAAATTGTTAAACCAGAAATTCTATGTATTTTATTTTTCCTGTGTGTCCAAAATTCACATGCTTCTCAATAAAATATAGTATGAAACTTCAAAGATAAAAACTAATCATCCAACTAATGAAATTGCAAATAAAAGATCCAATGTAATTATCAGATGGTTCGCAATAGTGTGTGACAAGGATATTTTAATATAGGCCTAAATATCAGACATCTTTCATGTGCAAATGTATTTTAATCATAGTATTATTTTTTTTTTGCAAAAAAAAAAAGAATAAAGATGTAAATATTTTTATAATTATTTTCTGCAGTTAATGTGCTAATTACTAATTACAATTCATTTTTTTAAATTGATTTCTGAAACTTTTATGAGATTATGAATGGTTCTTTAGCATCACAAGCACTGGGCCGGAATAAAAATTCTAATTCTTTGACCATTAAGAAAATCCAAATCCATATTTTCTACCAATGTCTTTACACTTTATTTCTTACAAGACATTTCACAGAAAATCACTCACAAAATTATTGACCATCTACAACATTCTAGAAAAATTGTTGCAAATGACCATGACAAGTTGTGTTCGGAAATGTAGAGAACCAATGGCTCCCTTGCTAAACTTTAAAAATTGCTAAAAATTTATAAACAATGTACAAAAACTTAATACTATGATACAGTGGTAAGTCAATTTGATGGAAAATATGTTATACATGTCAAATTACCTTAACTCCTTCACTTAATCACAGAAATTATACATTTTCCAGTCTCACAAAATTCTTGTCTAAATTGCCACCCTGTCAATTTATTATACAGTATATGTAGGTGTAAGACAGGCCTACACACACAGCTATTTATTAACATAATTTTACTTCACCCTATGTAAAATCACAGAATTTCTGCTCCCTACTACTAATAACACTTCGACAGAGAATGTTTTATGTTGATGTTTTCTGAATGTTTCTTGTATTATGTTTATGTATGGTAATTTAAAACATTTTGTTTATGCTTTAATATTATTATTGATTTATATATAAAGTTGAATGTAGTGTGTTTTATTATTATTTGTTTCACTGTAATTTACTTAAAATTAACATGTGTATTCATTACATTTTGTCAAATTTTAAAGCATATTCTGGGTAGTAAGATTGAAACATTCTAGAAGGTTTCAAAAGAAAGGAAGACACTGGTGTAACACACTGTCGCCAGCAAGTTATTTTTCACGCCTCAGATTATTGGGAAAACCCAACACGTGAGCACACGACTGTGCAGTAATGAACCATAACTTTCGCTGGGCTCTGCCTCACCAGCCAATCAGAGCAAGCCTTGAGTTGGTGTAATGTGTCTTCCCAGACTTTCAGAGAAAAAAACATTTTTCAGTATTTCTGCTCATATGGTCATTTTTCTGGATCTGTGTTGCGATTGGTCAGTTGACACCTTTGTAAAGGAAGACAACTTCATTGTTAGTTTAGTTGTCGCTACGTGCGGCCGCGTTGTCGGCAGCTCGCTGGGAAAAATAAAGTTGAAGTTGGAGCTAGGCCGAAAAGTAACTGACGTTGACCCAAGTGTCTCCTCGGCTCCTTCAGGCCGTTATGCCTCGTCAACGTCCTCTCTTGCAATACCAGTGCAACCTAAGTGCAGTGCTACGAGCAGGGACGCACCCGCGTGCGCCCTGGTACGTCAGCAGACGTCACAGTGTATAAATAATTATGTTTTTATGCCTTTTCTTTAAGTGACCACAAGCCTCCACGAGTGTGTAAATGTTGTGTAAATACCTCTTTTGTATTAATTCTTTAACTCATCCAAGTGCTGTGTCATATCATGTAGATCGGCAAGCCTGGCCCGCTGCGCGAGTCGCGTCTTCCCCGCCGGCCCGTTTCCCCTTCCTCCCCTCCGCAGCCCGCGCGGGCGGGCGGCGGAGCGTCAGTCAGTTGCCAACTGGAAGTCGCACGGAGCGGACCTCCTTCGCTCCGCTCCGCGAGAGGTAGTACGGGGTCCGGGTCGCAGCGTGGATGAAACGTTCGTCTACCGACGTGGTCGTCCAGGCTGTGACAGGATTCCTCGCGATAAGCCTCGTTAACAAGATCGCGTCTTCGTAACTCCGTAACTCATTCCGCTCGAGACGCACGCAGTGCTCGTCTGACTTTTCTACTCTCTTAATCTGTATATATCGTCATAGAGTCGTCTACGCATACGTCACGAGTCGCGTACGTGCTACGAAGCACCAGTGAACTTTTCGCAACCGGTACGATTCGCTACGGGACCGCATTCGCTGTTACGCCGGTTCTCATTTTGTCTCCAAGTGTTTGTTTCCGGGAGTCCGGGTCGCAGCAGAGGAGGACGCTCGTTTCGCGACGTGCCGGCCAGGCTGCGACAGGATTTTTGTACGGAAATAAAAGGTGCTCGTGAAAACGACATCATCGCATTATCCTTGGAACTACCTACCATTCCTTCCACATACGCAAAGTTCCCTCCTGGTCCCTTACTTTCCGGTCCCGGCCACGTTGGCCTGAACTCACTTCCTCACCGACGAGAGCTACATGGGCAAAACAGGGAATTAGGGACCATAGGCCGAGGGACGTCATAACCCTTTTTCAAAATTAATTTTCGGACTTTTAACTTAAAAATGACCACAGGCGTCGGCTAAGGGTGACTGTTGTCGCTCTCCTGGGATATTTTCCGCGGATTTATGCTACCTTCGTTCTACAGCAAAACATAGACTTTAATTTTTTTTTTAGTTAATCGAGCAACATGCTACAGTGAATATGCGATTCATCATCTGGACCTGTTATGTAAGTTATGATCTACTGATTTTTTTTTGTTTTTGATAAATAATAATAACAGACTGCCTTAAACCCTGTAATTTTTAATGCCACGACAAAATTTTATTCTAAGGGAATAATTTTTCTTTGTTGTTGGCAATTGGACAAACTTAAAAAAACCAAACTTCAAAATCATTGTATACAAACAAATTTATCAAGTGATTAAAGTGTATTGTTACTATTCTTGGTTGCCAAGCTGGGCCAACCTAGAATGTAACAAACCAATACAACCACTTCATATACATATATAGTAAAAAATATAGTCAAAATATACAAAATACCAGTTTAAGTTAAATTTTAAAATTCTTCGATAATAAAATTGCATGTGTCATCACTACAAAATCATTACATACATACATACATACATACAGGTTACCAATTCTCATGCATTAAAAAAACTCAGTCTTAAAGGAAAACACTTAATTTACATACATTCCAATCAAAACCATCAATCTATAACAATTATATAATCACTGTGAGCACTTCATAACACTCAGATTATAAGCCAATGATTTCTCCTTGAGGTACACCTCTATAATGTTATAGTTTATCACAGCACATGTTTCAGACTCAAATATGTCGTTAACATCATCCGTATCACTGTGGGTTATACATTTGAATACAAACTCGTAATTTTTACATTCAGAAACGAACTCAACTTTGTAAGTAAAATTCAGTCTGTTTTCCACCGGACCGATGTACTGAACTGCTATGTAATACTTCTTAGTCTCTGCATTGAGCCTGTCGTGGAACCAGAATATCTCGTCGTGTATGTTGATGACCTGCGAGAAGTTGCTGGTGGCGCAGAAGTCAAAGGTGTCGTAGTACAGGGTGTTCACCTCCTCCTTCATCCAGGCATAGCCGTCGTGCTCAGTCTCCACGTGGGCCAGGATCTCACCGCGCCGCCCCGCCCACTTGCAGCCCTCGTCGCGTCCCGGGAGGCACTCATAGAGGCGGTACGCACAGGAGCGGCCGTGTTCCGACACCTCCCCGAACGCCAGGCGGCGGCCGCAGCCAGCCAGCACGTTCTCGCACGGGTACAGCATCTTCTCTGCGAGGTTCTCCAGCGGGAGGTTGCGCGTGTCGAGGAACGAGCCCTGGCAGGTCGGGCACTTGGACACTTTCCGCTTGCAGAGACTGCACAGCGCGTGGCCGTTCACGCACTGCTTGATGGGCGACCGCATGTACTCGGTGCACACGGGGCACTCGAGCAGGCTCAGGAGGCTGTCGTTGAAGTCGAAGGCGCTGCCGGTCGATTCCAGCAACTCCGACGACCCTTCCGTGGCCATGGCTGGAAGATCGTGGACAAATAAGTTCCACTTTAAGCAAACACACCAGAAACAAATACAAGACAGCTTTATGCTATCAACATAGGCAAATGTGCAACAAATAACCTAGTGGCAAGGAGAAACTAAAATAATACTACACTAATAAGTAATAAAATTGTGTATTTATTATTTGGTGACAATTGTGTTTCAGTTACATTAAGAAATTTGAAGCAATAGAGATTTGTTTTCACTGTAAATTTGTAAAAAAAAATGTAAAATGTTTTTGCTAAGAGAAGACACTCATTTGTTCAACTTTAAACAATAATATTTTTATACTGAACACATCTTCTGCAAAAAAATTATTTTAGCTATCTTTCAGAAATTCGCCCACTCAGTTCACCCCACTGTCATTTATCATTTAAACCTCTTCCATATGTCTTTCATGCTTCACCTCTTCAAATACCTTTTCAAAAACCATGCAGCATCACCCAGCAGTCCAGCTATGTGTCTAACTCGAAAACCCCCTCAAGAAGCTACGCCTGTCATACATCCACCCCGATCTGTCTTTTTTACTCATGACATATCTGGCTATCAGTCTCTCAATACGCGTAAGCTGGAGTCACAATGCCACAACAGACATGACACATAGATCCGAAATGCTCAGTAGCCAATGAAATACAAGGTCAACACGACAAAATATTCACCATGGTGATCCGCAAGAAACAGATTCTATTTCTCATATTGTTGTCTCGTGTTGCTCGACAGAAAGCAAAATGGAAACATTACATAACTGACCTGCCAAAATATTTACCTACATAGTAAATCTTTATAATGAAAAATTAATTTTTTTTTTTACGTTTGGGTACACTTTCACATTTCTAGTGCGATTTCAACTGTTTATTAAGTTTATTTTTAGTTTTTAGCATAGCTTACAGCGGAATTATTATCTGTCTCTTAGCTACATATCTGCAGCTTGCTTCCTTGTATCTAAAACGAACTTAATGTCACATCATGCAATAGATGACTAAATGCTATATTTTTATGCACTTCAGTGATCAACAGGAAATAAAAAGATTCTTATACGGCCAACACTGTTTTTGGCACATTATATACTGCATTTTATGGATGCATTTGGCTTGAAATGAATTGCAGCAGCCATATAAAAAACTTGCAGTGTTAATGTTGTTGTGCATTGTGACCGCTAATAACTCTGTAGTGCTGGAACAATGTATGATGCCTAATTGGATGTGTTGTGTTGGTCATGGTATGTATTGTGACTCCAGTTTTACCAACACTAGATGTCAGGCTGACTGGTCTGTATATTGCAGGGCTTGCCTTTCTTAATCGGCTGTACTGACTGCCTCCTTCGACTGCTTGAGAAATTTTTCCTTCTCCAGTGACTGCACTAACAGCAACCCAAATATCCCACCTTGAGGTAGCTGTTCCTGATACCATCTTGTACAGCTGCCTTTCTCCCATTCAGCCTCCTGAACTTCCTTACCAACTCTTCCGCATCCTTCACCATCCTTAATGGCACAACGTGTACTATTACCTATGTCTATTAACTATTGTCTATTACCTATGACCACGGCTCTACAAATCCCTGGTGCCAGGTCGGCATGAGCCTTAACTTTTCCTTGCTGGTGGCTAACTCTACCAAGATACCGAAATATAGTGGTTTTAAAAACATCAGCAAACTTTGTTGTTACTCAATATTGTGGTATTAAATTAACTGGGTGCAAGGAACCAGAGATATAGTTAAACTAGTTTGTGTGTGTGTGTATGTGTGTGTGTGTGTGTATGTATATATATATGTATATTTATATATATATATATATGTATATTTATATATATATATATAAAACTGGCTCCTACAGTTGTGTCTCGCTCCTAAATATTAAGAAATTTTTGTATAGGTCTGCCCATGACTATTAACTATGTCTTCCAGGACAGCTGATCAGTTAAAAAAAAAAAAAAAAAAAAAAAAAAAAAAGTGACCACTTTATCTAAGCTATGCTTGCAATTGCTTTAATGAGTAAAACCTTAAAATCATTTAGCACTTAGTTATTAATTTTTGCTTTTTGGTTAGTATACTTAACTTGCACTGTTTTCATTTAATTTGAACCTGTATGTTTTGCTTTTTTTGTTTTTGTTTATTACTCATCTTCATCTTATCCTTATTTTCAACTTCGTCTTATTATTAAATAAACCTCTTAGTAATGCAATATCTAAGAGAATCAGCAAAGAAATCACCCATGGTCATTCGAAAGAAATCATAATTGCATTATTAATTTACCATCTCACTGTTACATTAACTGTATTCCATGTTACAACAGGTAAAAATTTTTACAAGCACTATTTAAATGTAGTCTCACCTGAATTATAAAACTCCAGTGGTGTGACTGAACCCTGAAAAATAGGAAAATATACAACTATATAAATAAATGTTTTATAAATACAGGAACACACAACCAATCATCATATTCTAACACAATGCATAGAGACCTGCAAAATTCGCGGATTCATTCGGTGATAGGCTGAATTCAAACACATATACCTCTTAGATAATTTTGCTAATGGCTTACTGTTCATCTGGACGAATCTCAACCAGTTATAAACCCTCAACGAAAGAAGGATCGAATCACAGACAAACCAGCTGAGACGACTTACAAGTCGGCAGCCAATGAACATGCATTATTTGCCCGAGTGTACAGGGGTATGTGCAGTCTATCCTGAAGGCCATCGAAACCGCGCATTTTGCAGGTATCTAACAATGCATAATATTTTTTTGTATTGTCGTGGCTCATGAGTAAAAAAATATCTTAAAACTGTGTTTTTGAATGTTACTAATATTCCTTTATTTGGTCCAAAACTATTTTTCAAGTTCCTTTTGGATTCTGATATATTGGTAGTGGGGAGGGCAATTTTCACCACAAAATTTGTAGGGTAAGAAGCATTAAAAATGTGGTAAATATTGACATGAAAATCATTATAATTGCTGTAACAAAAAATTGCAGGGAATTTAATAATGCTCCCTCCATCAACATTTACTTGTTTTAAATTAGCTAAGAAGTATCACACCAATTTCCCCGACTTCCAGGTCCTTTGCAAATACGGTGTTTTCTATAAATCAGTCAAAATAAAGACTGCCTTTTTGCGAGAATTAATACATTTCAGTATTTCAGAGAATTTTAAATGTTACTGACCATATCAAGCCAAAAAGGGGCAAACACAGGGGATGTATTTCACTTTAGTTCTTTCATAATTATATTTCTATTTATTTGCACACATAATTAAAGTTAATTTTTTTTATTAAACTAACTAAAGTAAGTATAACTTCTAACGAGCGTACATAAGTACTTGCACCTTTTCCCCCCCTAACATGATGTTGATCAATCGAGGTTTGGAAAAGTTTGTAGCCGATAGGAATTGTAAATTTGAATCCATGTTTGTATCAAATGGAATACTATGTTTGATTTGATTTCCTGTGCTCTTCAGGTTGCAAATCAAATGGTTATAGTTCGTTTCACGCAGAAAATTGTTTAGCTTTTGAAGCGGTATCGTCTTAGTGCACCATCGTATTTTCTGCAGCCTGAATGGGTGTGTGTCGGATACTGCGAATAAGCTGTGACAGGTGTTACCTGGACGTATTTGAGTTTGTTAGGTAAGTTGGTTGTTTGAAATTTTGGCAGATCACAGGGTGCTGTCATGTGAAGTGAAGTGTGGAGAATATGGGGCGTTTATTGAATGGCTGAGGCCAGCCTATTTTTTTTCAGTGTCAGCGGATGAACTGCAACCCATGTTGGTAAGAGAATTGAAAAGGGTGAAATGTAACTTGAGAAAACTTTTCTGTGCGGCACACGTGGTTCTCAAAAAGCAATATTTTGTTTCAGACTATTATGAAGATGACTCATTTGTTTAGACAAAACCTTATAAATGCACCAGATATATCCAGAAGCATTGAAATGATAGTATTCTAACCATCACTGATTGGTTATCGTCCTGTCGTGAGGTGATGGTTGAATGATCAATAAATAGAGAAAAATAATAAACGGTGAGTCTTTAAGGGGCAGTGGGTTTTCAGTGGAACTGTGGGAAATATTAATTAAATATATCTTTTTCCTGTTGAAGATCTCAGCAGAATGCTCAATCAAACATGAAATCTAGAAATTTATTTTGCCTGGAACTTTTATTACAAGTGCTTGTTGGAAGGCTTAAAATTGTCTTTCACATCATGGTTATATGCATTTTCGGTGAATCTATGTACAAATTTTATTAATCCTGAAACAGGAACGAATACCGGACAAAGTGATTATGGCATGATGCGAAGACAGAATGTAAGTTCGGTACGTGAACTTGTTTTTATGCAGAATTCCAATTCTATTGCAAATGTACAGATGATAGCAAACTTCTGCATTGTTTTTTTTTCTCAACAAAGAATATGTACCAGTCTCTGACATACGAGAGTTCTTTGTGTGGTGTTCTTTTATCAATTAACTTTTTCTTGTGTAGTTTTTTTTTACTGTAGGTACAAGTAAAAAGTTTTATTTCTTTTTGTCAGCATGGCTATTTTTTAAATTATTGTAAAATTGTGTGAACTGTTGGTTGAGTTTGGTTTGTGACATTGCAAATGCTGTAAAATTGTGCTGTAGTTCAGTTTGGTAATGTCAGCATTATAAAAAAAAACTAACATTGTTGAAATGTTGGTTTTATTGGTAAGTGACATTGAAAATATTTTAGCATGTGGGTAATTATTCAATTCTTGTAAGATTACACACTCCCCCGATTCCCCCGAGCAGTTTTTACAAAAAATTATATTTATAAAGGATTTTACAGGCAATAAAATTTGTGGTGTTTAACACATAAAAACTGGTACAAACTATTAAATATTAATGAAATTGCTTGCATTGTAATTTTTCTGGCAATTTCTATTAATTTGTTATTAAAATATCTTAAATTTAAAGCATTTTTATCCCACAATTTTCCTGGTCTTCAGAGCCCTCCACACTATCAGTTTTTCTAGGAATCCTGAATGATTTCAAAACATTTTAAGATATGGTTATGGAACATTAGTATTTTAAGACCACATTTTTGTAATTTTATTAATTTTTTTTTCCAAAAGAGTACATTCACTAGGAAATTACCCTATTCACAGCCTAGCTCACTTCCTAAGGGTGACAATTGCCATTAAAAATCAGTTTTAAGATATACTTAGTACACCTACCTTATATATATATGAGGCACCTAGTTTCAAACATGGCCAAGTCCAGTTCAACTTATTTTCCAGGAAACCCAGAAAACTGGTTTTGACCATTATAGTTGACAACATGTTGCTGAAAATTTATGTCTATTCTTTCTGTGGTATTTATATCTCTTTAATTACAATGTACAGTACACTTATTGAATACATTTAATGTAAATAGGGTTTGAAATAAGGACTTGGCCGTATATGAAACTAAGAAATGGACTTGGCTATATTTGAAACTCATCAACGTGGACTTGGCTATGTTTGAAATGAAATATTTTGCTTAATGGGATTTTCACCAATAAATTTGGTATTAATATAGTTCTGCATTTTATTATCAACATAGTTTTACAGCAGACATTACAATGAAGTTAATTATGAACAAAACAATTAATTAATTCTGGTTTAGAAAAATGAAATAATAAACATAGATATGTCCAAATAAAACAATACACATGTTAAAATCATTATCATTACGTTGGGTTCTTCAAACAAATGAAACATCATCTTGAACACATTCATATGGCAGTTCTTCCACCATTTCATCATAGTCACCATTGCTCTCAACAATACATCTGTACCATAGCAAAGTATCTAAATTTCCATTCACAACCAAAATGTTTCAACAATAGATTACTGACATCATTCACTTTCTCTTTTTTCACAGGAATCCCAATAGGTAATTTCTGTGGATTAACATCCATTAATGTTTTGTTTTTCTTTGTGATGATCCGCTCTATTCCTATGTCTGTGCGGTAGTGTGGTTCTCCTTTGACCAGAATATTGTTTGTTTTAAGACTTCTACGCAAATGAAACCTTTTGCACTGTAATATCTTGAAATGCAATGATGATGTCGCCTTCACAATATCACTAGCTTCTTTCTTCCAGTCATATGCATCCCTTCGAAAATATTGTGATATTCCTTTGGCTCGATGATTGTTTCCTTCCTTTTAATCTCCTTCTCAATTCGGCCAAACACTCTGTCTGAGGGCAAGAACGAATGTCCAACAACTGGAAACTTCTATAATCATATTTCGAATAATACTTTATACTATTTTTAGGTTGTGATATATTTTGTATTATTTTTGCTATTAAATAATTTTTTAATCTTTTTTGTTTATTTGATATTTTACACCGATTTCATTATAAATTAATTGGTGTATATATTGTTATTTCAAATATCACGTACATAATAACCTATATTTTGAGGTGCTGGTGGACAAAAACAAGGCCGTAATTATGTAATTTGTTATAAAATAATCACTGTTCAATTTGTTTTGTGTGCGTTTCACCCATTAAATTTTTTCATTCCATAGTAGTAAATTACTGAGCTGCTATTAAATTGACTAATGTATTGATGTATTAAATTACCTTAACTGCTTCTCTCGAGTTCTCTTCCATGAAGGCGGATCTCGCTGGCGCTTCCTCGCTGGCGTTTGTCAGTTTCCTTAATGTGATCAGACATTATAGGCACGCTTTAAAATATTTATGCACTTCAATTAAGTCTTATTTCCAAAATATTTTCAAATTAACTGTCTCGCATGCAACATAAACAAATGCGCATCAGCCATCTTGAATACAAACTAACATGTGACTCGTTTCGGCTTTGTGATTGGCTGGAATGGACTTCACAAGGACTTGGCCGCCTTTGTAAATAAACACATTGGGATATGGCCGATTTTGAAACTAACCTCACTTTTCCCCAATACTTTTAGCACACGATTGTCCGGTTCTACAACTGACATGTATCGTAGGTTTATAGCCCTGAAGACAACGATTCCATCCATGTATATATCTTTAAATGTGAAAAAAATGGACTTGGCCATGTTTGAAACTAGGCGCCATATATATATATATATATATATATATATATATATATATATATATATATATATATACACACACACACACACATACATATATATATACACACACATACATATATATATACATATATATAAAACTTTAAAATTAACTTTATTCTACAGAGTTCTTCTACCTTTTAAAAACTTTCTACACCTACTCCATTCATCTAAATAATGTGAATGTTAAGAATACTTATTCTCGTAATAATTGTAGAGATTAAAGAAGACTTTTCTTAAAATTAATCTGTGTACCTTATCTTTTAAAAAATAAGTAGTATGTTTATATAAATAGTACATGAACATATTATTTCTTCAAATAGGACATTTCTTTAAACAGGGTGGCCACTTGATCCATATTACAAAATTCTTTTTTTTTTTTTTTTTACAGAATTTTCAGGTTTTGCACTAAGAAAGTAAACAATAAATAAATATATATTTAATTTTTTTTTAATTTATGATGATACGCTGCACAAATTTTAAGACACAGAAAATTTACAGTAACTAAATATAAAATAAAAGTGCACAAAATATGTTGATAAAGAAAAAGTGAGTGCATCTTTCAATATTTGCCAGTGATGTGAAACATCTAACCTATCGTATCACACACTATGAGTTAAAACAACACATATTTTAATACAACACTGTAGACCGCACCCAAAAATTGAATAATGCACGCGTTTTCCTGCTTCCTATTACACCTTTCCATCATTAATATGTTACACATCAAAAAACAAGTGACAGTTTACTAAACATATTTGTTCCACATACATTTTACATTATTTGGTGTTTCCCATTTCTTCGCCTACGAGAACAGCATGTTTTAAAAGCACGTCTCATGATTTGGCTTTTTTTTGCCTCAAGCTCCCTTAGGTTCTTTTCAGTTTGTCTCTTTCCAACTCTTTCACTTTCTTCAGTCTCTTCCAATCACCTTTTTCTTTTGATGTGCTCCTTGTACCACAAAGAATCTAGGCATAGTGAATGAGAAATTTAGTTACTTCAACATTTTGCACCCACTTAACATGTGATATAGTATCTTTGTGTAACAAGACTTTTCTCAGTTTTGACGACACAATCAGGATTGATGAAGAAAAAAAAAAACCTTTGCATTTCCATGGGATAAAATGAGCATATGCTTGATTAATTATAACAAATTAGGGAATGTTTTGCTACATTCCAAGATTATCTGCATATAAAAAAAAATTCTAGGTGCTGATTATAGCAACATAAAGACTTCATGGATTTTTTCAATGAACACATTTTGCAAAATACTTGGTAATCCTGTTTAATCTTATCAGCAATGGATCCTGGAATATGTTGCTTTTCAACAAGAAGTTCCCGGCATGATTGTAGTGTCTTTTTAGCAAGGTTTAGATGATCAACTCTGGGTTGAACCAAGAGACATATCTGGGAAAACAGTAAGCAAGAGGAGAGCACTCTGAAAATTTCTGAAGGAAGCCAATATAAAATGTTCTACAATCATTTTTAAACTGTAACACTTCCTTCTCAGCAATATGACCTCAAACTTTCATTAAAGCAATTTGCTACATGAAGATTGTCATTTTTTGTCAAGTGTTTGTTTGAAATTGATGGAGATCTTTCTGGAACTTCTTTTCTAACTTCTCTCTGAAGCATAGTAGTTCTGCTTGAAGCTCTTGATGAAGGAATGGTACCATAGGGTTATCAGTTCGAAACTCTTTCAGAAACGGTTATACAAGCGATGATGATGCAATAAATAATTAAAGTTTGGGACCCATCAACTCCTTCTTTACAGCATTACAAAAAGTCTTGAAATTTATTGATTCTTTCATAGCAGGAAAACTTATTTTAATTATTTAATTAATTAATTTGCCTTCATTCTGGTTCTCAACAGCTTCCACAATAGCTTCCACATATCCCTTTATATGAGGCAAAATTTCAAGATCTCTTACAGCCACTTTCTTATTTTCAACCCACCTAATGCAGCAGAATTTATAGGTGAATACACTGCAATTTGTGCATGACATGAAATCTGCTCTGCAAAAAGAAAAAAAAAATCCTTGAAATGGTAATACAAAATTCCGTAACATAAACACCACTCCTGCCAATAATGATTAGGTCAAAACGTTTACAATCAATATTCTGCCGCAGTTCAACAACCAGTATTTTGACGATGTTCCAATTCACAGAGGGGCATCCTCCAATCCCTGCAAGAGATCTTGAGCCCAGGTTGAGGTCAAGAAAACTAATGTTAAGTATCTAAACTCAACATTGTTGAGTTTATCATCCCAAAATCGAACACATACATCCAAATATTCATGCTGAGCTACCTTGTTTAAACTTTTATCATACCTATTATAATTTGTGATGACTTTGTGACATGGAACTTTTTTTTTTAATTGTAGCTATGCCAAAGTTGACCAGATACCCCATTTTGATATACTGAAACTCCATTTTCGATGCTTCTAAAATTAAAGAAGCTTAAAAAAAAAAATTCATAAGAATATGTCCTTCTGAGAAGCATGATCATGTATTACTGCTCGGCCCTTAACACTTGCAACACAAGAAATAGCACGCTACACACTTTAAGCTCTCTTTCTGGAACACTTTCATGGGCACGTTATCGCAGTGCTGACGTTTCTTTAAACTGTATGACTAACTGTTAAAGGAAAATGAAAAAACCTTGTCTTAGGTTATTGACGTAGCAGAACTAGAACTAAGGTTGTCAATGGGCTGTTATACTCAGAATAGCATGGTTGTTTATGGGGAACGCTTAAAATATCTTCTCGGCAGTAACGCAACCGGAAATTTAAAATTCCATCATCTGCAAATTTATAATTTGGATAACTTACTTATAAAGTAATTTAAAAGATATCTCATTGTATACTGCCAGCATGTAACAGGCTAATAAAATGGCATGAGTGATAAAAATTGTGAGTACGAGTTTTTTCCAGATATTAAAAATACAGTGACACTGATAAAGAACATTGCTTTAAAATAGCCGCTACCTTATGCTTAACAAAGCTATGTACCACAGCAAAATACTTCTTAATGGGCATGAATGGAAAGTAATTATTATATACCTGCATCGAAAGCACGTTTCACAACAAAAGTAACTAAACCAACTTCATTTGCGTCATTTTTTGGACCTTGACAGTGCCAAAAGGGCATTCAGATGTTCCAAGATACGTTAATATGGAAGTTTTATCGGATAATGTCAATACACTGCTGCCAATATACATAACTAAGGCACTGTGGTATGAGAATCGGTAAGACTGATTTGACAGTTTATTTTTGAATGATGGATAAGAAGACTATTGTAGTAGTTTCTAACACACCTAACCAATTAGAAGCTACTATTATAAATTAAAGAAATAAAAGTGTATATGTAATACCTTCGCTACAGGAAGCATTAGCTTTGGCCCGAGTAGGTTGAGCCAAAACGAATGCTGCAACTTGCAGGTTTCTTGCTTGGTTATCTAGACCTCTATTGTAATACTTGGATTTGGCATGGCTTGTAAATGCACCCCTCCCCATCGTATCAATCCTAAAACCTTTATGGCATATTGTGCCGCCAATTAGCATTTTTTTTTGGCACAATTGTAAATTTGAAATTTAAATTATTATTTTAGCAGTAATTTTGTAGCTAAAACTTAAACTTGTTCAGCTCACTGCACACTCCCACTTAATCTTTGTCAGGCTAGTTACCCAATTTGTTCCCAGCGATGTATCTGATTTTTGCCAACCATCTAACGAGCCAGCAGTTGGGCTCGTCTTAGCCCCGCTTTGGTGCACGCCCGTCGCCTGTAATTCTCCCTGTCGCCGTGACCAAGACCGCTTGTTCCTGCAGTCTCCCAGGACCCCACTTTTCTCAGAGCTCGCCTGACGCGAGCACTCCAAGGCATGATCACAAGTCATTTGACCAAACCCTCAGTCACGTCTCCGGGCTCTGTAGAGCTAGTTTCCCACCGTCATGGCAGTTTCCAAGTCCCCCCCCCCTTCTCCTTTAGTCATCAGTACAATGACCGGCCACTAACCCTAGCCTAAGTCAATGGTAGCCACAGGTCTTCAAAAGTACCACCTCTGACCTCTAGCGGCGGATGGCGCAACTGATGTGAGTCTCGGGCAAACTCAGCCTGCCTCCTGGTGACTCACGTAACAAACATCTGCCTGTCGTTCTCTTCCACACCACCAGAGAGCTGTACAAGTTCCTCCATAAGCCCCATACTTTCGAAGTAACCTCGTGCGAGAGATGCAAGAATCGACTTCTCGGTTTGGCCACTCCTCAGCAGAATGTGCTGCGATCGGCCACTAAAACCAACATCGAGCTATCGAAGTAAGTATTTCTCGGCCACCCCTACAGAAATCTTCAGAACCTTTCAGGCCTGAAGACATAGTCTCCCCTCTTCCTTTCTAAATCAAGCGCCCGTTTTTAATTAAGCATCACCTCGCCCTACCACGAACTTCTTGCCGTGACGTCAGACTGACTACTTCGCGTCTAGGCCAGGCCTCAGCCAGATTCCACTTCTGCCATCGCAAGAGAATGTAGTCGTCTCGTGAAGGGATGATTTCCCTACGTTGGATAGTAGTTAGTCAGTCTGTGTTTTCAATGTATGAAATTTCATATTTTAGCTAAATTTTAATAATCCCAAATTATGAGTGCTTCCGCGTCAACCGCGCTTGTTCGGTACTGTCTTCGCTCACCTACTGGCGGGCCCACTTCCTGAGCGCTAGGAGCAAGACCCTGTTTTGGTGAGTTTTCAACAACCTTTCTCTTCCCCGACCATCACCGTTTTGTGGGCATATTTGCCCGTTTAATGACTGTCTGTGAAGCAAGTCTAATTCTTTTGGATTTGGCTTGTTTACAGACAGGGTCCAAGAGCCTGGAGCCGACATGGCGTCCATAAGTTCTTCCTCGTCCTCGGTAACCAAGGACTGCTACGGTACCCTAGTAGCTCATCTATAGTATAACACATCATCCTTGGCCAGTGAGTTTCAACCATCATACCTCCAAATTTACAGCGTGCCAGTTAGGCTACTACTTCAACGATCCTGCGATATTGAAAATTATATAACTACAGGACTTTAATGATGCTATGTTCCAAGAATTAAAATTCTGGGATTGTTTATTTTTATTTTTTTTTTACTAAGGTGAAGAAAACATCTTAATAATATTTTGATTAGGGCCGGCCCATATAGCAAATTTTATAGTATGCATATATTAGTCCAATGATGTAGGTATTTGAAGTAATAAAATTCTTTACCAAACCCAGGTATTGTTATTAAGATAATGTTTTGTTTACTCAAGTTCCATCATCTATAAAATGAAAATAAATAGAGGCACAGATATAGACGAAACTACACTTGTTATTTATGCATATGAATCTTAATGATCCACAGTCTTCCAAAATGTTCCCAGGGAGTGTATCAAGTGGTAGCAGAGCGTGGTTTAATTGTATTTAGTGTGGTTATGTCTATAAGAAATCCCAGTAATATAACAAAAAATAAATAAAATAAATTTTTAGATATATATTTTTTGGTACGAGTATTTAAGCTGGCACCATATTTTTTTATAACACGGCTGTAAGTAACTTTGCCATCTTAAAATCTTATGACATTAAGTTCAGTCTCTCTTAGGTCTTCACTGGTCTTCGGCGCTAGCCAGCAGCTCGCAGCCCTATGCGAATCGTTATCGGCACAATATCTTGCATCTCGCACTGGTTCTGCCTTTCACATTCAATGTGGCACACAGAAAATCAGATTCAAAGCAGTAAGAATACACAGTATAAATTATCCTAATATCGCTTTCTAAGAAATTGCACAGCGTAGGGTTGGTACTGAAGTGAGCAAGTAAGAATGTGCCGCGCTGAGTACCAAAGTGCGGTTAATATGCTGCCAACGAGTGACATATTACATCTGTGAGAAGAGGATGACTTTAGAAAAATGACACATATGGGAACACTCTAGTTGCTGCTAAAATTAAAATGCATAGGTTTGCTGTACCATCATTTTCAGATGCTACAATGTCTAATGTCAAACTTGTTCAGACTCAACACACAGCATTTTCACAGAAAAAAAAAATTTCAAACAGTTTCCAGATTTTTCCAGGCCATTTCAAATTCCCGACCATTTTCTCTAAGTTTTTACCTTTCTCCCAGTTTGGTGGTCACCCTGTTAAAATTGTAAATTTACACCTCTTCTTTCTGGAGCACAAGCAGAAAGAGTACTGACAGTACACCCGTCTACCTGCAGTGTTTATCTTTCATTACAAATAATTCATTAAAATAGAATATTCACAAAACAAGAATTTAAAGAAAAATATGCTTTCGCTGGATTATTTAAGAGTATTGGCATTGGTCAAAATCATATGTTGAATTTGATTTTCATTTTTTCCAGAAAATGGTATCCCATTACTTCTACATATATGATTCACAGATTATTTCTAAAAAAAAAAACACTAGGCTAGCAAATTTTTGTGATTCCCCAGAGTTTAACTTTGTTGCGTTTTCCACTGAAAGAGACCGAATCGACGCCTGGTAAGTAGGTATTTTCTTAGAACGTGATGCTTGGATTTTTTATTATTTTTTATTTTATTTAATATATAGCTGCGATTGGGTACAAAGTGCCCGGTGGCAAGCATTCTCCCTACTTTCTAGACTTGCGCATTATAGTTCGCGACCGGGAGCGCTCCTTTTAGTTCGCAGCTCCTTGGCGAACTAGGTCGCTCTTTTAGTTCGTCCGCTCCCATCTCGAATTCAAAGAAGACAGGTCACAGATAGTTCGTTCGCTTTGCTACCGCTACTGCAGGCGATCTTCTTTGCATGTTATAATAGTTATTTTTTATAATGATCAGTGTTGTGAACGCCTAGATTATTATCCTTTTTTGGGTTATTATACATCAAATGAATAAATAAAACAATAATTTACATAATTGGGTAAAATGGTGTATATAACAGTTCTGTTTTTATTCTTCACTTAACATACACTATTATCGAAAAATTTTAATTTCTAAAATAATTTATTTATTAGCTAGTTTAAGAAACATTATTTATGAAATGTGTTTATTTTAGTGAATAAAGTACCGTTTTATGCCTATAAAAATAAAAATTTTAATTTTTTTTAAGTTTTAGAAATAATCAACAAAAAATTGTTTGTCTGTAAAGTCGGTTTACGGACGAAATTTTTACGTGACGTCATAACAAAACATTGATGAAATGATAGCATACTTCTATTAATAAAATTTAATCATTGTTATTGAATTATCACTATTTTGTATTTATACAAAGAAGGAGTGAAATGAAATCTACAATTTAATTGATAAATGTACTTTTATTTGCACTCATTAATTAAAATATGTTTATTACTTTAACGAAGATATTATTTTAACTATAACTTATATACATGTTTGCTATTTAACTTCTTCCAATCTGTGTTATTCTTTTAAGGATAGGACGATGATAGGAAAAGTAGGAAACTAATGGGAGTGTTTCAAGTTTAATATGCCTCGAAAAAGTCAAATCGATGGTTGTTCCAATCGAGTGGAAGAGAGATAGATGCGGCGCAAGCGTACAATGAGCGTAACGGTACACAGCGTAACGTGACAATGTGCGTAACGGGACACTTTTTCGTGCGTGCATCTGGCGTTCATCGATTTATTAGACGTTGTCACGTCAAAAATAAGTTTATTTAACAATGGTTTTATATAAGTCAAAATTTTCATATTAAAGTTGTCATCAGCTGTCAAAATTATTTTATGAATATTGAAATCATTTTGTAAACACTGATATAACTACCTAATGTAATTATGTCTGACTTGTTCTCAGTATACACCACGGTTTCCCTACCGCGAAGGTACCATGCTCGGACACGAGTATAAAGCTATCATCTGAAAATGATTCATTGCAGTAAACATTTGCAGCGATCAAGAGTCAACATTTTTGTAAAGTCAGTATCCATTAGACGTCTGAAATTTCAGCTATCCGACCCGAGCGATAACGATAGCCAGCCAAAAAGACCAGCGACAAAGCCGTAATTAATACCCGAAAGGGAGAATGAGTGACGACTTTTGATAAGAGCCAGATCATGTGCACAGAACTAAAAGAAGGAGATCGGAAAAAGAACGAACTAATGAACTGAGGAGCGAGGGATCTGGGAACTAGTTCGCGTAGTTCGTCTGTGGGAGCGCTCTTCCGAACTAGTTCGTTTGCGAACTACACAAGTCTACTACTTTCCCCTCACTCTCCCTCTGGATATAAAATACACTCAAAATAACATTTTCCCAAACAAATCCTATTATATCAATTATATGCTATTACAAAGCGTCAATACTGAAAATTGACATCAACCCCCACATACCTCGTAAGAAGATTGCCAGAACATTTTTAATCACTCAGTGTATAATCTTGACAGAGCTCAAAATCCATTCAAATTTTTTTTTGAAACCAAAAGAAAGATTATAGAGTTGCTGAACCTGGAAAAAAAATTATAAAAAAAAATTTGATGACTTCATAATTTTGAAAACTTGCTTTAAACAGAAAAAAAAACATGTTAACGTAAATTGTAAATATAATCTCAACAAAAACTGCTGAAATTTTTTTTTGTTCCATATATGTCACAATTCACTAAGTTTGCAAGAATTGTTAAAATTTAAAGTAACTTTGATAAAACTTACCCTGAATTGCAGATCATGTACTTCCAAATACTTTCGTTACTGAATGATCACTATTATCCATAGCAAATTGTCAGATTGTTTTCGGTTAGTTTACCGTGAGAATTGTAGACAATATAACCAACAGAACGTAGAAAACATTTAAAAATCCTGTTAACTTTTCAAGAAAGACCTCTTATTTTAAGTTCAAAAAGTAACAATTTGTCATTAAAGGACCAATTATTTATTTTAACACTTGAAATTGACATGAATACGGTGGTGCTAATATACTCGTATGATTTAACGTACTAAATATACTGAATACGAATTAACTCTTGGTTAGTGATATGATTTGGGAATGGCTCGAATTTGTTTTTGTTAAAAGCAAATTCGTTGTATTTTGTGAAATAGAGCATGTTCAATTATTAAATGTTGGTCATACTGTTTCTATGAATCCAATGTTGAATGTTTTGTTGTATAGGTTATTTGAAAAATATTTGATGTAGTAAATGATCAAATGGGATGTAGTATCTTCAGTACGTTATGTCAGAGTTTAAGTGTGCTGTATGCAACAAAGTGTATTTACATCACAGGAATTTGAGAAGACACGTGAAGATATCCCATAACAAACCCAATGAAGCAGTTCCTTCATTAAAACGTGAGCCTCTACAGTGGTTTTTTTGTGAAAGTTGTCCCACAAAATACCGAAACAGCAGCAATTTAAAGGCGCACGTTGTCAAAGAACACGGTGTCTCTGTGACTAGGTGCAGGCTTAAACCATCCTTCAATTGCTCATTACGTTGTGGATACACTTCAAATGAGCGGTCCCAGCTTTTTTTACATTTGAAAACAGACCATGATATTGATGTGGAAACGGTTGTATTAAGTTTTTCCGACTATAGAACATTCCTAAGTTGGAAAGAAGAAACTGAGTACAGGACCACATCAAAGTTTATTGTCAGTGCCCCCAGGTACACCTCCAAACTGAAAACTAAGTATTATTTTTCCTGCCACCGTTCTGGGAACTTTGTGTCAGGTAGCAAAGGCCTCGTGCATTTAAAAAAACAAGGTAGCAAGAAAATTAATGGGTTCTGCCCAGCAAGTCTGAAAATTACAGTTGATAAATCTACAGGTCGCTGTGAAGTCGAGTTTGTGAAGACCCACGTGGGGCATAGCAATGATTTGGGTCATCTTTCTTTGAGTGCTAAGGACAGAGAGTACATTGCCTTGAAAATAGCAGCCAATGTTCCATTTGATACAATCCTTAAAGAGCTTCACGGAAACCTTAGAAGTACAAGAGACAGGGTTAAACTTGTAACTCGAAAAGATCTTCACAACATTAAGTCATCTCTTAAGAGTAGCAAATTATTTCCTTCTGTTACATCTGAAGAAACATGCAGTGTTTTATCTAAAAGACAACAGAACTTGCAGTCGAGACACGAGAAGAGTCTCCAGATGTCAGCCGAGGAAGTGTTGCAGGATGGAGAAATTTGGCTTGTTCCCACCGAAGAAGATAGTACAGAGTTCCATCAAATACAGAAAACTTCAAAGACTTGTGATGGTTGTAGCTCGTTGTGTTCTGACTGTAATACATGTGTCCACATGTATACGTGCACATGCCTTGATTACCGAATTAGGAGAAGTATGTGTGAGCATATTCATCTCGTATGCAGAAGTAGTTTGCTGAACTCTTCTGATGAAAATAACTGTGTTTTTCAAGATATTTTTTATGTTAGCAATGACCATGTAACCACATGTAACACTGAACAAGTTGAAGCTTCAAGCGCCCATGGCAGAGATAGCCCAGAAATTTCCCCGAGTTTGGATGCTAGGAAAACACAATTGCTTGGTTATTTCCAAGAAATATTGGCCTCTGTTGATTCCATGGAAGAATTAAATGTGATAAGTGAAATGTTTGACAAAATGAAGTCGGCTATTTGCACTGTACACTCAAAACTTGGTACTGTAAATTCTACTGTTAGTCATGTGTCTGGGAATATTTTGGAAATACCTACAATAGAAAGCTAATCAATTTCATAGTAATACATGGCAAATGTTGTACTAATTTATAAAAGTTAAATTTTGTAGTTAACTTGAGTGTGTAAAACCACCAAAATATAGCACAATAGAATATTGTTTCATGAGGAAATATTGATGAATATATCTGCGAAATGCAGGCTTTTTCACTGAAAGAGTAAGGATGTTTATTTCTTAAAAAAAATTGCTTGGTTATAGAAGAAATCAAATGTTATAAAATTTGTTAGGAAGCACACAAATTGTCTTCATTAAGGTTTCCCTACTAGGCTATGGTTTCATTGCTGTTAGCTGCATAAAATCATACAAGCAACTGCTCATTTGAAAATCAATTATTCAGAAACTGATTGTCTAGTTATGTAGCCCCGTGGCTTTGCCAATTAATAGGACTCAAAGGAAGGCAACATAAATAGCAGGCTGCTACTCAGCACATAACTTAAATACTGTATATGAAAAAGAGTGTGTGTCCATCACATATAACAACACTTACTGTGAGTTACATTATGTAATTTAATTAATCAGATTGCTTGTCGCCAGTAAAAAGTTTTGGGCATTAGTGAAAACCACCTGAGTAAAAACTAGCATTTGCCCATACACACACGAAGCACCCCTTATCTTGATAACACACACGTCAAGGATATAATATAAATGTTTTGACTCGGTGCTACTAAAAGCATGGAGTTATCTAAAAACTCTGAGATTAACATCTGAGTGTACAGAGCATCCCATTCTTAGATTGCTGCATCAAAGAAAATGGGTGCTTTCTTTCTCTTTCTAACACATGCAGACTGCTGTGTGCTCTTGCGATATGTCATACAATTATAAAATTGTATTTTTTGGACAAAGCGTTTTTGCATATTGTATAGCATTGAAATATGCATCAGGTGAAATATATTTTGTATAATTAATTACATTTTAAATGGTCAAAAAATTTAAAAAATCTAACTTGGTAATGAGAAAATTCATGTTTTCTCATGTTCATGTTGAAAATAAACTTATAATATAAAACTCGGACACAAAATTTAACGTACAATTCTTAAAAATATTACCAAGCGTGATAAATAAACTGATAAATAAAGTATTCACTTTTCAAAAAACATTTCAGGATGCGAATCATATACTTTCTGCACTCGCTGCTACAATTCACTGCCTGAATCAAAAACTTTGCTTGCCACCATCAAATGCAAATATCAATTAGCAGCACAAAACAACAGGAAATTTTTAACCTTTAGAAATGGCTCCGATAAAACACCGGCTTTGGACCTGATTTTCGACAAGGGATTTTATTAAAATACTGCCGTTCTTGTTGAAATTCAGTTAATACTGTAAATTTTCTGCACACATTAGAAGTTATACTTCTATAGCATAACTAAAATATTAACCTGAAACATTTTAAAACTCCTAACACTAAGTATATGTTTTTATATTTGTTTTTGCTTAGATGACTGAAATCTGTGTAAATATTTCCTACAAACAAACTTTAATCTTATTTAACTGCTGTTTATTATATTATGTTACTAAGAAAGTAAAAAATATATATATATATTTTACAGTGACAAGATTTCTAATCATGCATCTTGAGTTTACCATGCGCGTGCTCTACTGCTGTGCTACTAAACCTGAATATTCAGGAGAATATGTATTTACATTGTAATGCCAGTTTTCTTAGGTATTTTAAAACTTGTGATTACATACTTTTTACTACGACTGTTTTAGTTTACCAAATATATTCCAGGGTAGTTTCACTATCATAAAGTTTTATTTGGCACACCAATATGTTTGGTATGTCCCCTAATGTTTACAAAAGTTATTATATATTGGTTTATGTTGCCATACATAGGTCCACCATCTTTGTGTCGCGATTTCGTTCATTAACTTCTGTTCCATTTTCACGAAATTACTTCAACCAAATGTATACATAGAACTAAGATTCACTTGAGATTATTTTTGGTAATAAATTCATTATTTAGGATGCCACCGAATAAATCTGAAGACAAAAACACTCCATGTTTCAGTTATATAATTCTTTTAAATATTAAAATGTGTTTCCTCAAATTGATACAAGAAAAAGTTGATCAGCTGATAAGATGTGGAAATTGTTTTTTAAAAGCAACACCATCTCAATTGCTATTGTCCATTGCTGTGAAGACATGTCTTATCAGTGCAAGAGTGCGCTGTAACAGAGGTTCGCTCGTAAAGCTGTCGTAAGATGAAACAGCCTCATGTTTGGAGCAGAGATGGAAAATATTTACTACCACACTAAATTAACTTTGTCGCATGTAGCGGTTACGTCTAACGACAAGTCGCAGGGCCAGGCCACAACCTGCAACCGCCACGTCACGTGTAGCGGTTGCAAATCACAAAATTTCGACAATTTCAAAAATTGAATCTCTTTAGATTTGGAGTGTTCCAAGCTATTGGGGGCCATCAAAATCCTTCCCCCAGGGAGAGGTCATTTGCCCCCAATTTTTTGAAAGTTGGGACAATTAAAGTACGTTAATTTTAATGTGCTTTAGGGGCCTTCGAGTACCATTGTACCTCTGGGGGGGGGGGGGGGGGGGGGGTCAATTACCGCCAAAAACTTTGAAATTTGATTTTGTGGTGCATTTTGAGGAGTATCACAAAGTTGGATGTCGGTGTACCCCCAACCCCTCCCTTTTCACTCTCAAGGGGATGGGTTCCGTTCTTTTTCAATGAAATGTTCTTTTTTTTTTCAATAATATTGTTAATTGGGTCACTCTTTTGGGGAAACATATCACAAAATTTATATAATATTGACTTTTAGTATTATCATAAAATAATAATGTTTTCCATAGAAGAACAATTAATTTATGAGTATCAGCATACTCTTTGTAATTTATAGTTATATCCATGCTTCTGATGACCAAACTGATCCTGCGGTGCATTTCGAACAATTTATTAAAAATCTAATTAAACATGACCTAAAAAAATAACACAATAAAACTACAAAAAAATTTTAAAAAAAAATTATATTTTGAATGAACTAAAAAGTAAAAATTAATCTTTATATTTATGTAATTTGTTCAAAAGCAAAAGAACGAACTACAACTCTGTGTAACTTAATTTTTTAATAAGATTAAAATAAGGATGTGTAAGGTCTTTGGTGCACCTAGTGGGTCGTCCGTGTAGCCCCACCCGGTAGCTCCCTGCACACCATTGGCTAGTGGTCGCCGCGCGACGCTAAACTGTAGCGTCGGCGAGGTGCCGGGGGGAGGACCGACCTGCGCTCATGACCCCTCGCTCGCGGGTGGACCCACAGTCGCGCGACACGCGGTGTTGATGTTTAGGAGTAATCCTAATAAAGGGTTCAAAAGCACGTTATGCGCATTATTATTAACTCGCCTTCGGTAATTCCCGATAAAAGGCACACCCCCCTCCCCTTGTCCGTTGGGGGCGGGCGGTACACCAGGGGCGGTAGCACTGTGCCAAGTCACAGTGACCAGGACCCGTCAATGGCAGCGAAGATCAGCCGCTACAGATGAATTAATAAACCAAACAATTTTATCCAGAAAAAAAATGGTGGGGTGCCTGATAGTTGTCTTAAATTTTCTAACACCAATGTCTATTCGTTAAGATAGAGTCATTAATAAAATGAAAGGAAGAGAGCAATGCACACTTTATATCATTTTCTAATACTAATGGCTTTTCTTTAGGATAGAGTTATTATGAAAATGAAAGAAGAGAGCACCCCATGCTTTTTTTCCCAATTAAAATTGTTTCGTTTATTACTTGATTCTTATTTTAAGCTTATTAAAAAATTATATTACACAGAGTTGTAGTTCGTTCTTGCGCTTTTGAACAAATTACATAAATGTAAAGATTAATTTTTACTTTTTAGTTCATACAGCTGACGTCGTACCGCCTGTGACAGTGAAGCCCGGTCTCCACCCCGCCAGTACCTTACCCCGCTGCGAGACCGTACCCCTAGCCTAGCCTATGCAGGCTGACGCTGCCCCCCCCCCCCCCCCCCCCCCCCTTCTTCGTAGGCCAGCCGCGGTCAACGGCAGTCGACAATAGAGGTGTAAAAGTAACGAAAAAATGTGTACCCGTATGTATTCGTTACTATAACAATTAGTACTCGTTACTTTCGTATCGTTACTCGTTACTTCTGATACCGCATGACATGGCACATGCTATGTTATGTAACAGCATCGAATCGAGTCGTATTTCGTACGCGTACAGTATGACGTCGCGTAAATAAAAATAAATCGAATATAAACAATTAAAAATATTTGATAATTAACAGCTTTTGTTAACCAAGAAACAATTAACTCTCATTAGAGCGGCTTTATTATAATATATCTTTTAAGATAAGAACATAAAACGTGAAAATACGTGATTATAAAAAACAAAAACATACATAGTTATAATTTGTAAAAAATACTTTCTTACGTTGTTTCTGTTCGAATCTAAAACTTGTCTACACACACAATACCTTTAATAAACAGTAAAAAACTTGGACGACGAATTTCCAAATTATACTTTTATTAATAAACAAACATCGTTCTTTGTAACGAATACGCGCGTGCATGCGTGAAACATACGAAAGATGCGAGTAACGAAATGCATTCGTGTGTAACGTTTCGTTACTCGTTACTAGATGCCGCACCCGTTACTCAGTAACGAATACATACGGTTTGCTACAGCTCTAGTCGACAACGGGTCATCAACTAGGACGGACGTGCCGTTCCCCGCGTTTCCCCTTCGTTCAAAAACCGTCAAGTTATTACGTGCGTGTGTTCATTGTGTTCAGACACCATATAGCCTAGGAGCTTAGTAGTGCACGCTGGGGCCGACGACCCACCACAACAACGGCTAGACGCTTTAAGACTAGCCTGGCGCCCTCCCGGAGAACAAACACCTCAACAGAGACACCAGTAACTACTAGGCTCACCCCGGGTATCGAGTTCAAGACCCCAGGTGATGGCATTTGGCGCCCATGCGTGTGACAAAAATGAATAATTCCAGTGTTTTTCCGCGATCCGCCTACACCAAGGAAACCAGTGAGCGTGAAACGGCCGTCTCGTGCGTGTGAAGGAATTGGGGTTAGACAGGCAGGCGCGACCAGGACAGCGGACAAAGGGCCCCCTCCCTTTCACTTCTGGACATTCCAAAGGAGCGAGACCGACCTCCCCCTTCCGACAGCCGGAGCTAACGCTCTTCTCTTTGTGCGACCTTGGGCAGCTGCCCACACCCCTCCCCCCGCGTCATACCCCGACCACTCCTTTACGGCCCACCCTGCTTCTCCCACCAGCCGAAGTTATCGCTCTACTCTTTGTGCGGTCGTCCGGGCAGCGGCCTACCGCACCACCCCTCCCTCTTGTGCGCGCGCACGAGTCCTCATCCCGACTACACCAAACATCACCGGACATTATGTGTGAATTTATTTTATATTGGTAAAAATTTTTACGTGATCTAATCCTTCTAAATTATATTAGCTACACCAAATCAACTGACACCTACCAGTGACAACAACACAATTGCTCACAGGTAAAATGTTACCACACATTTCAACCACAGTCTGTGCAAACTGCTACCTACCTAGGGGCATGGACCTATTAACAGGGACACTACCGTGGCATAACACATGCCGATGCGCACCCGACACCTTAAAATTCCCGATCAAGCGGGAAACAGTAAAGTCCACATGGGAAATACAATCGAATCCTGTGTGGCCAGGGAAGGATGAAGCGGGGCTACCACCAACTACACCGCCTGCCCTAGTGACCATAGCACCAATCACGCACACCGCCATGGGGAACCCATCAGATAAAATAGAAACAACAGAGTGTGCAAACTGCGCACAGCGTGAGCAGAAGTCAAGGCAGGCACGGGAACACACATCGCTGACCGACCTGAGCGCCACATGGGGGGCACCGCGAATGGTGACGAACACGGGTAGAGCAACACTACCGGAGTTCAGTGGACTGCCGCAGGAGAACCCGGGCGAGTTTCTACGGCAATGCGAGGTGCGCCTAGCGAGGGCGGGAATACCACCTGATGAATGGGCAGAACGTGCGAGTGAGCAGCTGCGGGGCGTGGCACGTCACTGGTGAAGCCTCTGGGGCCAGTTCGGAATGCTGTGGCTGGAGTTCACCACCAAGTTCATGCAGCGTTTTGACACAGGAGAGGCGGTGGTACAGTGTACCTCCCAATTCTACGGGAGACAACAGCGAGACGGGGAACCAGTGGAGCAGTTTGTCGCCCACAAACTGCAGCTGTTTCGGCGGATCATGCCGAACACAGAACCAATGGCAGCGCTGCCGACTGTCACCACCCTGCTGCGTGATGAGCTTCAGCCCTTCCTCCGCTGCTACCGACACACCTCGGTAGAAGACTATGTGCAACAGGCAGTGGCCACTGAAAGAAACCTCCAGATGGTGTGGCACCGAAACCCATCAATGACAGAACGGGGGTACCACAGCCTAGCGTTACCGGGCGCACCAGTGACCAACCACCAAGCCAGGCCGAGTGAGCCTCAACCATCACCCAGGCAGCAGCGGGCCATCGAGGATGCACTGGCGTCACGCCAGAGCACCACGCAGCCAGGCCGCCGGGACAACCAGTCGCAACGCAACCATGAGCGGCCACCTCAGTGCCAACGGGGTTGCGCCACTGGAGCATATCACTGGCACAGTGAATGCCCACTTCCCCCACCACCACGCCAGCAGCAGACCGTGCCACAGTCGGGAAATGGACCACCGGGGGTGCGGGACTGAGGGGCCCACCCCCCGCGAGAATGGCACCACCTGCCGCAACTCCCTTCTCGACACCACCTGCCGCAACTCCCGTCTCGGCACCACCTGCCGCAACTCCCTTCTCAGCACCACCTGCCGCAACTCCCTTCTCGGCACCACCTGCCGCAACTCCCTTCTCGACACCACCTGCTGCAACTCCCTTCTCGGCACCACCTGCCGCAACTCCCTTCTCGGCACCACCTGCCGCAACTCCCTTCTCGGCACCACCTGCCGCAACTCCCTTCTCGCCACCACCTGCCGCAACTCCCTTCTCGGCACAACCTGCCGCAACTCCCTTCTCGGCACCACCTGCCGCAACTCCCTTCTCGGCACCACCTGCCGCAACTCCCTTCTCGACACCACCTGCTGCAACTCCCTTCTCGGCACCACCTGCCGCAACTCCTTTCTTGGCACCACCTGCCGCAACTCCCTTCTCGGCACCACCTGCCGCAACTCCCTTCTCGGCACAACCTGCCGCAACTCCCTTCTCGGCACAACCTGCCGCAACTCCCTTCTCGGCACCACCTGCCGCAACTCCCTTCTCGGCACCACCTGCCGCAACTCCCTTCTCGGCACCACCTGCCGCAACTCCCTTCTCGGCACCACCTGCCGCAACTCCCTTCTCGGCACCACCTGCCGCAACTCCATTCTCGGCACCACCTGCCGCAACTCCCTTCTCGGCACCACCTGCCGCAACTCCCTTCTCGGCACCACCTGCCGCAACTCCCTTCTCGGCACCACCTGCCGCAACCTCAGCCAGGGCACCACCTGCTGCAACCTTACTCTTGGCACTACCAGCCACACCACCAGCAGTGCTACTGGCACCATCCTTACCAACGGCATCACCGGCCACAGGGCCAATGCCCTCAAAGCCCCCTGAACCACCACCTATCGGGATGATGCCAGGTACCACACCGACGCTGGGCCAACTGTTCCGGCCACACGACCACCTGCTGCGCATCCCGGTGGAGGTGAATGGCCAGCCGACGGCGGCACTGGTCGACACAGGTGCGAGCCATGTGTTTGTCGCCCCAAGCCTGGTACCCCCGGGAGCACTACAACCCCACCGCGCCGAGCTGCGCCTTGCGACCACTACACGGCCAGGGATGACAGTGGGTCAAGCCGAACTCCAGGTAAGCCTTCGGGAAATGTCAACCACAGTTCTTGCACTTGTTGTGGAGGACCTGCATGAGGACCTCGTATTAGGACAGCCCTGCCTAGCAGAGCATGATGCTGTGGTGGAGCTGAAGGCTGCACGAGTCCACGTGGGAACCCGGGAGCGATACACAGTGTATGCCACGGGGTTCGCACCCGAACCACCTCGCGAACCGCTTACACTGGCGCAACTGCATCACGATGTACCCCCGCAGCATCAGGCAGCTGTGGAAAAGGTGCTGCAAGAGAGGCAGGATGTGTTTGCACTCGCCAACCCCCTGCAACGCACCACAGTGGCGGAGCATCGTATCCCAACCATGCATGATCAACCTATTCATGAACCACCCAGGGGATATGGCTTCCGAGAGCAGAGCGCCATCAGAGAGCAGGTATCAGAAATGTTACGGGATGGCGTCATCGAGCCCTCCAATAGCCATTATAATTCATGTGTGGTGTTGGCCCCGAAAAAGGTCGGCTCGCTGCGTTTTTGTGTGGACTTCCGGCCCCTGAAAGCCATCACCATCAACTCACCTCCACCCCAGATCAGTTTCGAGGCCGCCATCGCAGGCCTAGGACGAGCCAAAGTGTTCAGCACGCTTGACCTCAAGGCTGGCTATTGGCAGGTGCCCATACGGCCTGGGTACCGAGGTAAAACTGCTTTTACAACACCAGATGGGCGGCGCTTCCAATTCAGGGCCATGCCATTCGGCTTAAAGTGCGCGCCAGCTACCTTCCAGGAGATGATGACACGGGTGCTAGAGGGGTATTTGGGACAGATTGCCATAGCCTACCTCGATGATGTCATCGTGTTTTCCGAGACATGGGAGGACCACATCCGCCACCTTGCCCTCGTCCTAAAGCGGCTCGCGACACATCACCTAACAGCAGCCCCAGCCAAGTGTCATATCGGAGCACTGGAAGTCGAGTTCTTAGGGCACTTGGTGGATGCGGCAGGCAACAGCCCACAACCAGTCCACCTGCGGAAAATCGCGGAGGCTGAGGTGCCGAGGACCCGCAAACAGCTACAACGTTTCGTGGGACTCGTTAACTGGTTAAGGAGCTATATACCGAACTTTTCAAATATCATTGTTCCACTCACAGACCTTTTGTCACCACGGTTGCGCTACAGGTGGGATGCGATCGCACAAAATGCCTTTGACCACATTAAGGCTGCATTCACGAGCTGCCATACACTGGCACGGGTGGACCCAGAGTGCCGCCTGTACCTGCAAACCGATGCCAGTGCACTAGGGGTGGGAGCTGTGCTATTCCATCTGGACCAGAATGGAGACCGACAAGTCATCGACTATGCGAGTGCGAAGTTCGGCTCGGCAGAGTGTCGTTACCACAGTAACGAGCAGGAGTGCCTGGCTGTCGTGTGGGCCGTGAAGAAGTACCGCCCGCACCTGGAAGGAAAACCATTCACGCTCCGCACCGACAACAGGTGCCTGACCTGGCTGCACACCATGCAGGGGAGGAAGGGCAAGCTGATCCGGTGGGCATTGTTCCTGCAATCTTTTGACTTTGAAGTCGAACACGTCCCCGGAACAGACAACCAGCTGCCCGACCTTCTGTCTCGCGAGCCAGACGAGAACAGCGAGCTAGCCGACCATGAAGACTGGGAGTATATGCTGCCACCCAGCCACCAAAACAGGCAAGCCCAACCAGATGCAACATGCACGCGGATTACAGCTGATGCCCAGGAAGACAACGTACCACCGAGTACAGCAGCCGATGTCCATCACCGAGTTTTGGAAGCCCAAGGGACATCACCAGAGGCCGATCGACGGCGCCAACAGGCGACGATGGGGGAACATGACACCTGGTGTGTACGAGACGGGACCGTGTGGTGCCGTACACCTGGACACCAAGTGGACTGGAAGATGTACGTACCACCTGAAGCCCGGGAAGCTGTACTACGGTTCTACCATGACCACGACCTAGCCGGCCATCCTGGCACCGACCAGACGAAGCGGGCTGTTTGCCAATATTACCACTGGCCCGGGGTCACCAGCGATGTACGCGAGTACGTCCGCGAATGTCAAGTCTGTCAATCACGGAAGGCACGACGGCGAGATGGGGAGGAGCAGCAGCGGCCACGGGAACCCACCACAGCCTTCCAGACAATAGCGCTGGATGTGATGGGCCCATATCCACGAACACCGAGGGGGAACAGGTTCTTGCTTGTAGTAACTGACCTGTTCACCCGGTGGACGGAGGCCTATCCCTGTCGAAATGTGCGAGCCGCCACCATCACCAAGATCCTGGCACAAGAGTTCTTGCCGCACTGGGGCTACCCGCAGTCAGCCCTCTCCGACAATGGCAGCCAGTTCTTGGGCCGACAGTGGAGGACTTGGTGCGACGACCACCAAATACAGCACCACACCACACCCGCATACCATCCGCGGGCAAACCCCACCGAACGCCGCAACCAGGAGCTGAAGGCGCAGATGCGCATACGCCTCAGCTCAGACCATGCGCAGTGGGACAAGCACATTTCAGATGCACTGTTCTGCATGCGCCGTCGGGTGAATGCGGCAACTGGTAGAACACCCGCCGAGATGGTTCAGGGACACAATCTACCCCTACCCGGTGAATGGGCCACGCATGGAGTACCACACCCGACAGAAGGACCGGAAGAGCGAGACCGCCGCCGCACAGCCACACACGAAGAAGCACGCCAATGGCAAAAAATCTATGCGATGGAAATAACACCAACGACGAACCGCACGCCACCCACCGTACAAGCAGGAGACCAAGTGTTTGTGCGTGTCCATCCCCTGTCGGCCACACCACGTAATTACTGTGCAGGATTGGCCCCCCGCTGGGGAGGCCCCTACATGGTACAGAGACGCCTGGGCCAGACCACATACCTCGTGCGCTTAGGTGGACGGCGGGTGAAGAAGATTCATCGTGATGACCTGCGCCTTGCCACACTCCCAGGAGACAGGCTCCCAGAATCGCCTGTAACACTGACTCCACCAGAACACCCAGCACCCAGGAGAGAACTGGACGATCCAACCACCCCTGAGGGTGAGGGGGACGAGGACCAGAACGGTGGGCAAGTCTCACGCCGACGGTTCAGACGCAAACAATTACCACGAGTAATTATCACTGATGTCTCGGCGGATGAAACGACATTCGATGCAGACGAGGCACCAAGTACACCACTGGTCGTGACCGAACCGTACGAGACTGACCCCGATGCACCTGTGTCACTGACCCGGGGAGCCTGGGGCCACCTGGCATCCCTGGAGGATGCCCACTTCACTGTCCATGTGATCGAGCCGAATGACGAGGCTAACGAACAGCCCCGCCGGCCAACCCAGCACCCGTGTCACCTGGATGATAATGGCCTCGATGAGCCAATGACCCCACAGCGACAAATTCAGCGACAAATGCGAACAAGGCTGTTCACAGGCACAGACACCGCACCTGATAGGAGCAGCGACCACGTGCTGGCACCACCCGCAATGGAACCAGAGGAGGACCAAACCAACCATAGCTCGAGTGGTCCGGCATCACCCGGGATTCCAGGAAGTGAAGAGACCACGTCGGCCACCCAAACTGACCTCCGCCAACATGAAAACCTGACCGGACGGCCCCAACGGGTCAGACGGCCACCGGGATACCTTGCAGACTACCACCTGGGAACAATCCGGGGTGTCCGGTCTGCTGATGCAGCCCCTGGGTGCACACAGCGGGATGACCTGTGAGCAGAGCGTGGGCCCTACCAGCTGCTGCCACCCCAAGCGCCTCCAGCTTGGACCTGCTGCCAATGCTAGGGGTGCGACCATGCTGCGGGGTACCTATCGCGGGGAAAGACCGGGCTTCTCCAGGGGGGGAGCGTTTGACGTCGTACCGCCTGTGACAGTGAAGCCCGGTCTCCACCCCGCCAGTACCTTACCCCGCTGCGAGACCGTACCCCTAGCCTAGCCTATGCAGTCTGACGCTGCCCCCCCCCCCCCTCTTAGGCCAGCCGCGGTCAACGGCAGTCGACAACGGGTCATCAACTAGGACGGACGTGCCGTTCCCCGCGTTTCCCCTTCGTTCAAAAACCGTCAAGTAATTACGTGCGTGTGTTCATTGTGTTCAGACACCATATAGCCTAGGAGCTTAGTAGTGCACGCTGGGGCCGACGACCCACCACAACAACGGCTAGACGCTTTAAGACTAGCCTGGCGCCCTCCCGGAGAACAAACACCTCAACAGAGACACCAGTAACTACTAGGTTCACCCCGGGTATCGAGTTCAAGACCCCAGGTGATGGCACAGCATATAAAATGTATATTTTAGTTTTTTTAAATATAATTTTATTTCCTGGAAAAACTTTGTAAGCCATGAACTCATCGCCACATTCTAATAATCAATAGGAACTTATCGCCAAATTCTAATAGTCAATAATCTACAACTATTTGTAACGAATGTGTCACTTGATCATTCACAGAAAAATTTAGAGGGGAAAAAAAATCACAAGCAATGGTTTCACCTTTTCGCAACGCAGCTTAGTTTTTCGTAATAAAATCAAATAAAATCAATCATAAAACTTTCATAATCTATAACATATATTTACTGTTCTTAACATTTTAGCAGCTCTTTTACACACCTCGAAAGACGAGTGCGATGAGCAGTCTTATTTTTATGTTTGTTAAGAAGCATACTGGGGACATATTCAGGATATTTAGGTTATCCGACATTTTGTTTCCAATGAAATGAAAACACACTGTATATTTTTGATGCTGTTGATGGAAAACAAATGAAAATTAAGGGACCTAATGTAATACACCAACAATTCCGGTAAAAATAGTATTTTTTAAAATTAATATTAAAATAAAAAATTATTACACTTGATGACATCCACCGTGCCTGCCTCAGTCCCTAAGGTCGCTGTTGCCTATCCCCATCCCTTTTGTCCGTATGCATCGTGAGTGAGCGAGTTCGAGTGTCAGTGCAGCGGCCCAGTGTGTGTGCGTGTTGACAAGTGACAATCGTCCGTTTACCATATGTGGCAACTAGGTTCCCTCGACTGCCGCACGACAGTGGAGCTCATAGAACAATAAGGGTTAGTGGAGCTCGTCTGTCACAGTTCCACCCCTCCGGCAATAGAGGGAGGGGAGGGCCCGCCTCTGCACTCCCGCCGGCTCGAGAGTGAGTGAGGAGGTGTGAGAGCAAGTGGTGAGAGCGCTGACAGACAACCGGAGTAGACCTGACGACCGCTACACCCACGCCGAGCGAGACGTCGCCCCTGAGACTAGGGTGCCGTGGCCAGAGAAGCATTTGCGAGAGGCGGAGCTGCGGGCTGCTGACTGCCTGGAGGACGAGCGGAGGCGCCGTCTAGAGCTGCTGGCTCGCGCCGACTGGCAGAAGCCGCTACAGGATGTGAAAAGCCTCATCTGCCAAGCCATCCTCTTTCCCCATCACTAAGGTCCAAACCTACCCCTGAGACCGAGCAGGACCCCAACCCACATCGACGACCACCAGGGGGGACAGGTGGAACCCGCAACACAATGCTAGAAATTTTTTCCCTTGATATGATTGGCAAAACGTTAACTGTACGGCCATATTTATCTACATATCTGCACGGGCCTTATTTAAATTGACGCCAACCGCTGGTGCTCCCTCTGGTTCGCACAGGCCGTTGTGTCACAACAACACTTACTCTTAAGTGCATCGAACACACCCAAGCGTGATGTCCGCCGAGTGAGTGAAAGTGCACCGCGACAAACACCAAGTCGATTACAGCGCCCGGCCGGGTGTGGCAATGCGCTAAACTAATCAATAATTATTCTTTAAATCAAAAACAACCAAATTAATAACAATTAAAATATAATTAATTCAAGGGAAATTATGTCCAATTGTTCAATAATCATATTGTCGCCACTCCCGCTGCCTGTTTTAGCTTTTAATTAATTATTAACGATGTGAAATATCTCAGGGGTTTTACGGGGGTTCGGCCTCGTGGCTGCAGGCAGGAGCGCGTCTCGGAGTTTGAAAAAACGTTCAGAAATTACCTGGGCTGTTCAGGCCACCCAGGACGCCTTGTAAATGAATGGTAAACGATTTACAAAACACTGCACTTTATTCAGTATCGATACACTCATTCGTCCCGGAACTGGCCGCGTCCGTTGTCGGACCGCTATGACACGCGTATCTCTATACGTGACGGTTCGCGCGACCAAGATAGATTGCAAAGTTATATCGACAAACTGAAACAGTGGCTTCTCGTCCCTATGAAAGGTTTAGCATGTAAATGAATGGTTGTTGCCACAACTTAGGCCGGCACGTAAATACGCAGAAAAGATTCTACGTTCAGGATAGTTTGCAGTCTAGCCTGCTACGAAATATTAACGTCTCTAAAATTACGTGGGCACGCCGACTGAAGACGTACACGTAAAAGTTCCTTACAAATAAAAGTTAGTCACTTAAAATACACGTTACACTTTGCACTATAAAAACGGAGAAAGTTACAAGACGAAAGTTAGTCAGTGTTATTCTCAACACTTATTACGGAGGATCTACGACGATAACGATTAATTGGCTAATCAGCCGAAAATTGTGTACCATTACTACGCGGTCCTTAAACTGGACATGGATTTACGTATGAAAATGAAGTTCCCTTGTGGGAAGAATTTAATAAATTAAGAGCCGCACGAAATATCGTGCGACTGGGTTGGGGTCGGCGCCGAGTTGATTAAAAGATTTACGAAAACTTACACTATTGCTAAAATGTTGAAGAGATGCTAGAGTTGATGACCCGACGTTCGCGGAGCGCCCGACCCCTTCGAGCTCCAAACGGTAACTGAGCGCGAGACCGCCCTGCGGCCTCGCGCCTAACCACGTGAAACGCGGGAAAACCGACCCGGCCAGTTTTGGACTTAAAAACAAGTTACACAATATATGCTTATAAGACAATTAGACATAATTTCCCTTACATGAATCTACTTTTAAATTGTTATTAATTTAGTTGTTTCAATTTGACAAAATAATTATACAATTAATTAGGCGCATTGCCACACCCGGCCGGGCGCTGACGTAGCTTTGCGTTCGTCGCGGCGCACTTTCACACACTCGGCGGACATCACACTCGGGCGTGTTCGGCGCACTTAAGAGTAAGTGTTGTTATGACATAACGGCCTGTGCGAACCAGAGGGAGCACCGGCGGTCGGCGTCAATATATTGTTAAATATGTCATTTAAGTCCAAAACTGGTCGGAGCTGTTTTCCCGTGCTTCACGTGTCTTGGCACCCTCGCGCAAGTATCCGTCGGGAGCTCACAGGGGTCGGTCACTCCGCGAACGCAGAGCCTACAGATTTCGCGCCACGTACAAGTCATCACATAGTGTAAGTTTATTAAATTCTTTTTTAAGCTCTGCGCCCGACCCCACTCAGTCGTATGTCATTTTGTGCGACTCATAACTTAATATTTTATTCCCAACAGGGATATTTCAATTTACTACGTAATTTGCATGTCCTGAGCAGACGGACAGCGTGACTGAGTCTTACGCAGTTTTCAGGCTTCGAAGCCAGTTAATCATCATTTGTCATAGGCTCCTAGCCAGCCTCGTGTGTCGAGTTCTAACTCGTTAATCTACGTATTTACGATTTATCTTATTTAATTGTGTAACATCTGCCGTCGTCCGGGGTCTCGGGCTCGAGTCCCGGTGCGGTTCCTAGCGGGGGTGGCTGCTGTGAATGTAATGTTTCCGGGTGGGCTCCAGACTAGCTCTGGTTCTAGTCGGTAAGGTGGGTCGTGGGGTCGATTGCCCTGCGTGGCCCACTAGGACCGTCGGCGATATTGCTTGGGTTTAAGGAATTCCCTACTCGGCGGTGGTTGGGAATCGTAAGGTTAAGTAATCATACGCTGAAATGAGGCAATAAATGACGTGCGTCATTTATTCAGGCGACTGTGGTTCGGGTGCAACTCCGTTAGTTACACGCCACGTCGTACAACAGGTGACGTCACAAAAATACAAAAACTACACAATTACACAACAATGAGTTTGAAAGTTGCTCGATAAAAACGTGGCACAAGTTTACAAAAGAATTGTTACACGAGGGTGCGTTACACAAGTTCATGAATGTTACATGGAGGTGCGTTGCACAAGTTTACGAATGTTACGTGGAGGTGCGTTGCACAAGTTTATGAATGTTACGTATTAGCGTGGCACTAGGCGTTTCTGAGCCTGGTTACTCACACGAGGGATGAGGGTGATTGGAGGCGGCCAATCCCGTAAGTCTACGTATCGAGGCGGTGCTCGCGTCCACGGTAGTGGAGCGCGGACCGCAGTTAAATTCGTTCAAAATTCCCTTACGGGTGGTGTCAGTGCCGGAGCGACTGATGTTAACTAAAGTTCCGTTCCTCGGGAGACGGCCCGTGCCGGATGCTGAACCTACCCCGCGGACCAAGTGTGGTGCAGGGGGTTTTTTAAATTAATGCGGCCGGATTCGGTCCTGGACCGAAAATTGGACCGGGTACGCATGGAGAGATTAGTAAAAAAGAGGTTTTAAGAAGTGACTATATTTACCAGAAGTGAACTCGGTGTGGACAAAGGATGATGTCTCTCCGTGGGACGTGCGTCCGCCCCGGTCCACGAGTCGCGCTGTACTGGCGTCATGTCATGGCGTCCGGCCGAGGCTCGGTGGCCCTCACGCCAGGGTTGACCTCATTACGTTAGTTTCTATGTGACATGTTAAATAAGAGAATTTAAGGGCATTAAATTCTTACATTAATTATTAAAGCTGAATCAAGGTCATTCGTCCCTTCTACAAATTGAAGTTATTATGTTTAGAAATTATTTCATTTAAATTTTACGTCACACCAGCGACTGTTCGTCTCTTGCCGGATTGCTCTGGTGGGGGTAATAACGTAACACAAGGGATGAATAATTATGTCATATGGTTTCATTGACTAATTCAGGCAGAAGGCCGCCAGGGGGACACTCACACACGTATCGGCGTATTACACACGTGAGTGCCCGGGCACACCTACGTCGCACTTTCGTCAACCAACTTTAAATTAATACGTAATACTGTTTAATAATCTGTGTTTGTTTTTATAACGTGGTTGGTTGAAATGACGGTCTGTTTATTTGGGTGGGGCCGGGTTCTACCTTGGTTGCTGGTGGCTCGCCTGACTCGGGTAGGCCATGGCTAGGGGCGTGTTCCGTTAGCGGGGTTGAATACTGGCGGTTGCAGGTCAGGCTTTAGGGTGGCCTTCGGTCGGACGACGTCACATCTATCTTGCAATCTAACCACGTAATAACTGTTTCAAGCTGTAATAAGTGACTGTGACTTTTATGTTCTCATCTAGCCGGGCCAACGCACATTTCGGGACATTAACGTTTTGTAACAGGTTAGATTGCAAATAACTTTAGAACATTCAATTGTCGGTGCTGTTTTACATGTTGACGACAGTCGTTGTGCCCTCCTAGATACAGAGGCCGTACTTGTCCGCCGACGTGGGCCTAAGGGAGGTATGTTTCCCCTTGTGCACCGACTGAGAAGTGCTACGAGCAGGGACGCACCCGCGTGCGCCCTGGTACGTCAGCGGACGTCAGGATGTTGTATATAGTTATGTTTTGTAAATACATTTAAATAACCACGAGCCTCCACGATTATATATAACTCTCATGTCTGGAATATTGTTTGTAAATGTTGTGTAAATACTTGGTTTGTCTTTAATTGTAACTTATTTATTAATTCAGTTGTGTTTGCATTTCATTAACCAATTACTTTTTATATCGTGTAATAATTCTTTATTTCATTCAAGTGTTATGTCAGCCATGTATTCGCAGCCTGGCGCACCGCGAGGCGGGCCTCTCCCACGCTGGCCGATTTCCCCTCCTCTCCTCCGCGGCTCGTGAGCCTCGGCTCGCTAGTGGGCGGAGTAGGGCAGTGGCGAACCAGACACGAGAGCGAGCATACGTGCGCTCCGCTCCGCTCCGCTCGGGAGACGCGTTTCTTAGCTCTGAGTTCGCAGTCAGTGATAACGTCACGGGTCACGGGACTGCCTCTGCAGCCGAGCTGCTCTATAACCGTATTCGTTGTACCGCTGGATTTTCTCATTCTTTATGTATCATTTCGAGACTTTGATTGCATACGTCATAGGCCATGTATGGGCCTCTTCGAACCGCTGAACTCTCTCGGTCATCACGTGTATTTACTGGACCTTTGCCCACTTCCGCGACGGGTCGCGTATGTGCTGCGTATCACTACTGAACTTTCGTAACCGGTACGATTCGCTACGAAGTTACCTTCTCCGTCTTTTCGGGTCGCATCTAGAGGACGAGATTTATTTCCAGGAGTCCGGGTCGCAGCGGGGAGGACGCTCGTTCCGCGACGTGCCGGCCAGGCTGCGGCAGGATTTCTTTACGGAATAAAAAAGGGGCTCGTGAAAACGGACATCATCGCCTTATCCTTGGTACTACATACCGTTCCTCCTACCTACGTAACGTTCCCTCCAGGTCCCGTATTTTCCGGTACCGGCCACGTAGGCCTGAACTCACTTCCTCACCGACGAGAGCTACATGGGCACATACCGTCCGCACATACCGTTTTGCCATCTATCCTGGTCGCGCGCATCGTCTACGTATAGAGACTCGCGTGCAGCGACGGTCAGACAACAGACGCGGCCAGTACTTGAACAAGCGTGTGTAACGGTTTTTAATAAATTGCAGTGTCGTGTCAATCTGTTTACCATTTATTTATAAGGCGTCCTGGGTGGCCTGAACAGCCTGGGTAGGTTTAGAACCGCGACGCGCTACTGCCTGCAGCCACGAGGCCGAATCCCCGTTATTGCCCCCTGAGATCACTTTTCAGATTAATAATTACTAAAAAACTTAAACAGGCAGCGGGAATGGCGTCAAAATAATGAAAAACGGGATGTGACATCCGTACAGGTAATTAACTGTTATATTGTTTCATATTTAAAAAGATTTGTAAACAGATATGTTAGTTACACTACGAAATGCATGAATAATCTAACTAAATATTCAGAATATTTACAGTTTGTTTTCACATGTATTCCTTTTACTATTTCAACAAAAGAAATTATTTACGGAATTACAAGTACGGTATGTGATTCCAGTGTCTGTCACATATTCTCCCCATAGTTTGTGCGTAAATTAATAGACATTAATAGTGGCGTCGTCCGGCCGAAGGCCACCCCAAAGCCCATCCTGCAACCGCCAGTATCCGACCCCGCTAATGGAACGCACCCCTAGCCATGGCCCACCCGAGTCAGACGAGCACCGGAGGAACAGGTAGAATCAAGGACCATGCCCTAATTAATCAGCCACCTGGACCCCAGTTCATTAGAAATCAGACCCAAATTAATAGTAATGCCACTTTTTATTAAAAACCTCGTCCAAGGAAAGTGCGACATAGGAGTGCCCGGGTCACTCACGTGTGGAATTACGTGAATATATATTTTTGTGAGTGTCTCCCTTGCGGCCTTCAGCCTAAATTAATTAGAGTATTGTGTAACGTAAATATGACCTCTGACGCCGCCGTCAGTGCTCCCTCTGAGAGCACAGGCCGTTATGTGTCCTCAACACCTGATCAGTGCCATGCCTCGAACACGCCCGGGCGTGCAACGTAGTGTAGTGCCCCGAACAGCATGACGTCAGTCACGGCCTCCTACGTGTGCAAAGCGCCCGGCCGGGTGTGGCACTGCGCAACTAAATAATTTGTTCCTGCATTCGATAAAACAAACAAAAACTAATACTTGTAAAATAACTAATAATTAACGTTAATTCAGTAAGCATTTTGTAAACAAAGATAATTCACAAAACTGGCCAAATTCATCTTCCCGCGCTCCGCAGTTCTCCCGCGGAATTTCCCCCCATCCCTGGCCCCGGTGGCCAGGGAGGTTAGTCAGTCGCCATCCAGCACTCGTCCGGGCCGGCAGCTCCACGCACGGGGAGCCTTCACACTTCGCGCCTTCGGCATCATTAACATGCAATAGGTAATTATAGTCAATCAGTACCTACAGCTCCCCGGTCGGCCCCAATCGGCCGTGCGATATTACGTGCGGTCCTTCAATATAATTAGTGACCCGCCAGCGGGTCTCTTCCTGTACTACGTAATTTAAATCGGTGACCCTCCGTGGCACCGGCGCCTCACACAATCGAAACTCCCGACAGGGAATTAGTTCTTCGCCCTCGCGGGGCGGCACTGCGCCAAACGCGAGACCAAGTGTACGGACGAATCAGCAACTGGGACATGCCACGGTCACGGCCGCGATATCCAGACGGATTCCGCCGTACCCGTACCCAGCATAACGTGGCCCTCGCCACCATGCGGAGTAGCCGCCATTGTGTGACCCACACCCGGGACTAACCATAGTGATTATAGTATATTTAGTGTTATGTAACTTTGTAAGACCAACCGTAAACGTATTGCGCGTTACGTCCCAACTTTCACGTGTGCAGGAACCGACGTGCCGCTTCACGAGCATTCATTTCGCATCTCGCCGGGAAACTACCCCTCTTAGCGTACTAGACGCCGGACTACCGAGTGACGATAACGAGTACCACCAAGTGAGGGTGGCGTAGGCGGAGCGGAGGTTGATGACGAAGCGGCCAGTCGTGTGAAAGTGCCATATGTAACGTGTGCGACGCAATAAACCAGTTAAAATTACGTGTGTATCTTTTCTACTACGGCGTCCTGGGAGGCCTTAACAGCCCGGGGAGTCCTTTGTCGACACGTCCCTGCCTGCAGCCACGAGGCCAGGAACCCCGCCCTTGAGATCAAAATTAATTAACACCCCTTTTATTAACGTTACATCAGGCAGGCAACGGGGACGGCGTCACCTCCTCTTTTTTGTGTATAACTCGCCACTGGAGCAGTCAACAAGTGATGAATAGTCTCTGATGTGACTCTTATTATTTCAACTTAATTTATGTAAACATGTTAAATCTATATCTTAGAGAATATCTGCAAATTAGGTTAATCCTTTTTATTTAATGTACGCATTAAGAGCCACTTTCAATCTGTTGTTATTTAAATAATTTCCGAATAATGGAACTTTAGAAACTTTGGCGTGAGAGAACGCTGAGGCCTCCCCTCGCGCCAAGGGCAAACGCCAGTACCGAGTGACTCGCGGACTGGAGCGGACGTGCGTTCCACGGGGAGTCATCACTCTTTGTCTCCACTGAAATTCACTACTGGTAACTATAGTCATTAACTCAAATATTTTCATTGCATAAACTCCCCGTGCGTCCTCGGTCCTTTTTACGGTGTAGGGCCTAACCCAGCCGCTTAAGCATTAACTCCCTGCACTAAATATTACGCGGGGCAGTTCGACATATGGCACGGGCCGACTCCCGCTAACAATGACTTTTTGTTAAACATCGAGTGCACAGGCACCGACAACAACAACGCATAGGACTTGCAACTAATTTAACTGCGAACCACGGTCCACAAAGGTGGACCCGGGTACCGCCGCATTAGCAATTCTCGGGATTGGCCGCCTCCAATCGACCTCCCCCTTAACCTCGACTGGCATGAGGGTTTAAGATTAGTGACAGTGCGTCAGAGCACTCAGTGTTAATTTAATGTAATTTCGTAGGGTAATTCAGTGTATGTCGTGTAAGTGTAAACTGTAATTGTAACTGTTCGAACCGATTAAACGTCCACTCCGCACACTCCGTGCGCGACGTGTCACCAACAGTACAAAACCGAATTCGTGTGTGTTATTGAGTGAGTCTCCCTAACCCAGCCAGGAATCAGCGTGTTATGCTGTAATGTGTGTTAATAGCCAGGGATCCCTCCAACCGCAACCATCGCCGACGGTCCTAGCGGGCAACGCAGGGGCATTCGCACCCACCGACCCAACTTTTGGTTAGACACAGATCTAGCCTGGCGCCCTCCTCGACATATTTTCATTAAGAGCCAGTTTCCCCGCTAGGATCCACGCCCTGCCTCGAACACAAAAAACCGGACGACGGCAATAGTGTATGCAAAAGTAGGTCCTTTTAAAACTTTATTATACTTGATAAGCAGCATAGGCTTACAGCTTCAATCCACAAAATTTCCTTTTGGTTCTCTTTAGTATTTCTCTTTGGGAATGAATAAAATCCGATATGTGATTATGTATTATTTCTGTAAGAATTACTTAACCCAATCACACAGCAATTTGCGTCACCTTTTCGGGTTTTTGTAACCATCCATATTGCTAATTGTTTTGACAATTTCCCCTGAAGGCTGATGACGCGCAGTATAAAACCCTGTCGTCCTGCAGTTAGTTACCACGTTCGCCGCCAAAATAGCGCGCATGGTGCCTATGTGTTTCTAAAATAAGTAAGCAGTTTGCTCGTGTTAACACTTTTCTCTATGGACCCTGTCAGCCGTTTTTGTTTTTAGCACTAGTGTTTACTTACAGAGGTTATAGGTTAGGTCAATAGGGTTATCTTTCTGAAGATTAATGGTCATAAAGAGAATTACGTATCAAAGAACGTATTCATGTTGTGTTTAAGTGAGTGAGAGCGCACGTTTAATTTTTATGAAAAATGGGTGAAAAGTATTCCAATTTGCCTCAAGAGCATCCAAGAAATTTAATTCCAGAGCTGTGCCGGTTGTTTTACAACCTGGAGTGGGTAACAGGAACGGGAGGTGGGATAAGTATCAAATACAATAATGATATCTATATCGCCCCTTCTGGAGTTCAGAAGGAAAGAATTTGCCCTGAGGATATTTTTGTTCAAGACATAGCCGGAAAGGATTTAGAACTGCCACCTGCTGCAAAAAAACTTAAAAAGAGCCAGTGCACACCCCTGTTTATGTGTGCATATAGAGCTCGACATGCAGGCGCTGTAATACATACTCACTCCAAACATGCAGTGATGGCAACTCTTTTGTACCCTGGAAAGGTGTTTAAAGTTACCCATTTAGAGATGATAAAAGGTATATTAAATCAGAAGCTTGGTCGTAATTATAATTATGACGAAGAGTTAGTGGTCCCTATAATAGAAAACACTCCCTTTGAAGCAGACCTTGAAAGTCGAATGGCAGAAGTAATCGAAGAGTACCCTCAAACAACAGCAGTTCTTGTTCGACGGCATGGTGTTTACGTGTGGGGAGATACTTGGCAACAGGCAAAGACAATGGCAGAATGCTATGATTATCTATTTGATATTGCTGTACGAATGAAGATTTCTGGCTTGAATCCTCAAAGTACACCTGAAGAATATGAATTAAAAATTCAGAAGAAAGAGAATGATTCAATATCATAACTTTCATTGTTATAACTGTAATTTTATTGGCTATCATGTGAGTGAACCATGTAAGAACTAAAGTCTTAAGTGGGAAATATTTCTTCAACCAAATTATTTTTCTAAACCTAGTTTTTGAATGATTAAATAGATTGTGTAGGTACATAAAATTGATAAAATTGTGAATAATACAGTTTGATACAAGTTTTTGTAACATGTATGAATTATATGGTAAAACAATTATTTCTAAATGTATTTTTTTACAGACATTTTGAAAGGAAGATTTTTGAAGCTATGTTTATGTACTACCCATATTTACTCAAAATTGAGAACATAAAATGCTTTTCTAGTCTCTAGTGAGTGTCTGTCTAAAAAAAATTCAATTTAAATTCAATTTAAATTCAATTTTGAATAGTTTATAGTTTTTCGTTGCCAGCACATTGTCCGTGGTACGTTCAAGCTAATCTGAATATTTTGGAATTTAAATTTGACATATCTTTCCAATCAGTTACTGCACAGAATTAAACTGAAATGCAGCCAATTCAGGATTGCTACAGGAATGGAAAAATGTGAAAACTAGAAAGTGTCAGGGAAATGCAAATGGTGAGGGACTACTGGAGAAAAGTCAGGATAATCACTAAATATTTCAGTTTTATTTTTTTTCTTAGGTGAAAAAAATAAAATTACTTCACTGCTGATGACTAGGCACCTCTAAAAATGGGAAAACATGTTATATCATATATCGCAAAATGCTTTCAGTCAATTTTACTTTTTTTTCTCTCTCATAAACATGGAGATAGACAAAAAGAAAATGATTTTATAATCAGACATTTTAAGGTTAAACGGAAACTTTTGAATGGTGTATACAATATTTTCCTTTAGAAAAAGCATTAACACTGAGTGGCACTGCGCAACCATTCTTATCGAGATAGACTTGTTGATTCGGGTCTCAGGGACAGTCAGGGAATTTTGGAATAAGCTACTCTGCTATTTTATCTGACCACAAGTTACGAGAAGTATTTTCATATAATAATGCTCTTTAATGCTTTAATGTTAAGAAAACACTTGTCTAGAATTCGTGTTCCGATTAGCCAGAATGCACTCAGATTTGTTTTTGTACTGTGACGTGCTGGTTAAATTTTTTTTTCATAAAATTGTGCTATTAATGTTTTTACATATTGTTACATAGTTTGTTTCAATGTAGTAAGGATGTGCCTAACAGATCCAGTCTTAACCAAAATATGCTTTAATTTTAAGGCTGCATTCATTGCGAATTTAGCAGTGATACATCCTAATTCTTTCAACACTAACACAATGTAGTGTGTAAATGGAGAAATACTTCTCCGGCATTATTTTTTTTTAGTTTAAAATTTTTTTGTAGTATATTTCCAGATAAACCATTTGAGAGTAACTGATAAACTTAAAAGTGTGTAGACAGCAGTTAGCTGACTACCCAACAGAGAGTCATTACATTATTATCAAAAATAGCTCCACAAACTTCTCCTATAAGAAACCTTGCAACTATTTGGAAGGTCAACAAAAATGGCTAAAATGTTATTCAAGACAGTACTCAAAAAGAGCCATAGAATCACAAATGTATTTTTATGGGTTTTTGTTTTCAAATATGTTGACTAAAACTGTTGTTGAACATGTACTAAAAGCTTATTGGGAAGTAGGTATCTGGTCAGTAAAATTAATCTGAATGTTAGAATGACAGGTCAGAAGGCAGTTAGTAACTTGATAAAACATTTTGTTAATGATTATGACCTGTATGAAGATTTAATTTTCTAGTGTATCAATGAATTACAGCAAAAAATAACTTGGGGATTTTATTGTGTATGTACTTTGGGAAACATTTATTTTCTATGGTTAGCAATCATTAAAATGTTTTTCTTATCAGTTTTCAGTTGTTTTCATTCATGCACCATTTTATCCTTCTGCTTTTTTTTTATTCTTATAGAGGGACATATAATTGTATAAACTTGTGTGTTGCCCAGTACTTTCAGTTAGTTATCACTGAAAAGTGGAGAGTATTTTCATAATTGTTCGTAGCCTACATATCTATCTTGTGGGGGTAAATAGCAGTAAAGTAATAAATACATAGTGTTTATACTCATTAATAAAAAAAAAATTGTGATACTGTGTTGTCTATTGTGGGATTGCTAAAAAAAATTGTTGTTTGCTGCATAATAATTTAGCTTATTGTTTGACGAAAGGGTATGTTAAACCAAATATTTAGGATGCATATATTCAGGTAATATGCAGTTACTGGTGTTAATAATGTTAAAATATTTGTAAAGTTTCAATCATTTGAAAGTTGTATTTAGAGAGACTAATTAATTGCTGTACTTCTACTCTGTTTCTTTGCTTGAGGATACATTCTGTTGTACAATAAATGTATACAATTTAAGGCCTGACATCTCAACCGAAATGTCAATGCAGTGACAGATAATAGGTAATAAGTAGAGACATGTTATATGGTGAATTGCGGTAACACAGAAATGCAAGTTTGTACACCATTTCGCACCAAAGTGTAACTAAGAATATGAAATCAATCAGCAATTTGACAAATCTTACCTCAAACTACAACAATTTAATCTTTTACTATGGTAAATTCATTTATAGTAATTTATTCAGCACAAATTTTGTACCAAAATGTATTAAATAAATGAATTGGAAAAAATTAATATTATATTGTTCTGCATAACACTATTTACATTCATGACATTGGCACATTTGTCAGATTCAAAAGGTTGCCAATATATTTTTATTTTCCTGAGTTGTACTGTTCTAGGCATGATTATTACTGATAATTTTATTGTATAAGTGCTCAATGAGTAGTATTAAGAAATATTTTAGTTTAATTTTTTTTTAACAATTCAGTTTTTTTTATGAAGATAATGTATAAAAATAGAAACAGTAACACCTAAATCTGAGGTTTAAAAAACATAAATTGATGTAAAAATAAAACCATAATTCTTGTCCCTAAAAATGAGATGAGCATGGAGTAACGACAGAATTTCTCGGTGGAAAAAACCACCAGTGCATGGCAACATCACGAAGCTTCCCATTTGCTGGAAATCAATGTGCAACCCTGCCAGGTATGGCAGGAGACGAGCGTTCTGACTACTCAACCAACATGGCCCCATTATGCTTTAAAACTGTTTTTATTTAAAGGCTGCTGATTTAACTCTTACCTTCTAACACTGAATTAAAAGAAGGTTAAAACAAATTATCTGGATGACCAAAATTTGTTCAGGAAAAGGAAAAATTTGTTTACAATAACACTTGGCACTTACATGGTGTAATATTTATTTACTGTTGCGTGGATTTTTATGTCAAAAAATGTACACTAACACAAATATTCCAAAAGTCTGTCTGTGAGCAATGAAACAATATAGAATGTTGTACGTATCAAGATTTATTTTAAGGTCTGAAGCATCGGTAAGAAATATGTAAGCTGTGCACTTCCCAATTTCTACTAGACACAGAAAGCGTTGTCTTCACCTTGCCAGTTTTCTCTCTCTCTGTAATCCGACAATATTATTATTGTCCTTTTTTTCTGCTGTGTATTAAGAGCGATTGCAGAATATGCCAGGGCTGTTGCTTGCACTTGTATGTTGTACATCGGACGTAATCGATTATCATTTGTGAAAGGCTATCACTAACAGACTGTAAAACTCATGAAATTGTTCGCAGGATTGACTTCAATGTGATTTGGGAAGTTTCCTTCACACTGGTTGTTATTACAACACATGGCTGACTGTCATTGGCAAGCACTGACGCTGTCACTGTCTTCCCACCAACTGTACTTGGTGCAACTGTGGTGCCTGCCTTCCATTACAGTTTGCTTGTCTTCAAGATTCTCAAACTGGACTACGTGCTTATGATACACTCCAAAGATTGACAGACACATGAATTACAGATAACTTTTAAAGAATTTTTTGTGTGTGATGACATAAATCTTACAATAATAACATAGACCTTTTCATAGAGACAAGAATATGTGGAGAGTAGTGATAAAACCGAAATAACAGTGAAATTGAAGCATTCAAACAGTGAAGTGGAAGTCAATTCACTGCAAAAAACAGAAATGCAAGGCAGTGAATTTCACCGCTATTACCTCATTTTGTGTACATATTATTATATAGAATTTATTTCATCAATTTTATGTTTAGGCATTTATTTAAAAAAAAACTAAAATATTATGTACTGATTTTTTTTCCATATTAATACTATTTAGTCCTGGGTGAATCTTCCACCGAGTGAATCAAATCAAAGCTCTTTTTAATATTATTCAAGGTTTTTGCGACTGATGTGAAGCTACGCATTTATTGTGAAGGTTTAATACCTTGGACATCTGAGAAAGCTGCTTCTCAGTTTTAAGCCCGAATTTTTTTAAAATTTTGACATAGTGCTTTTTAATTTCACAAGTGCAGATGATCATAACTAAAGGAAAGAGGAAATCTATTTACATTATTAATTTTTATGTTTCCTAACAATTTTCACATATTATCACTTATGAAACAACAAAGCCTATCTGACAAAAAGCAAAATTTTCAGAAGAGCTTAGTAATTTTATGAACCATGCTGGAACTGAATGATAGCCGTGTTAAAAAAAGTCCATAGCAGGGCAGTCTGTTGGATTTTATATGAATTTACTACGTGAGAAAATGCCATAATGCTTATGTTTGCATGGAAAAAAAAAAAGTCACATGCGGTGTTTTCTCTTAAGTGACGATATATACACACACATACACCAACACATTTGTGTGTTCTTGTGAACAAAGAAACATCACAGAAAAATATTAACTTTTTTATTTGCAGTTGAACTTACTCTAGTCAATAAAAGTAATTTTGTTTTATGCACACATTTTAAATGTCATACCATGAACTGTTGAAGCAGTTGATCAATGCAATTGTGCTTGATTCATAATTATTATATAAAATGTAAATGGCAAAATTTGCTTTTTTATAACACCATAAAATTACTAACAACTAATTAAACTATTAACAATGAAATATGTGCACCATATAATTAAAAAAAATTTCAGAACCCTAACAAGCTTAGTGAGTGTACTGTGAGGTGGACTGCAGCTTACCCCCATGCCCTGATAAAATGGCAGTTAAGCCACTTTTTTCCAACTTTGATAGCAGTATTGTCTACAGCCAGGGGGCTGTTATTGGCTAGGAACTACTTTCTTGCACCCTGATCCACTTATTTTTAGCTTGAAACTTTTGCGTGTGAACTAACTTGTAGGATGTCAATAATAGTGGTTAAACATTTTCTGAAATTAGACTTCGTTAGAATAAGTGAGCTTGCTAAACAGTGGTGAAGTCAAATTCCCTCATTTGGAGTGTGGCGGAGGGATACGGACTGCCGGCGGAAGAGAGAACTGAGGAAGAAGAAGGTCAAGATGGAGGAGGGGACGCTGTGAAAAAACGTGGGTGTAAGGTGCACAGGGGAGGAGTAAGGAAGCGAGACTGCAAAAGGACTGGATCAACGTGTTGCGAGTTGGTTGAGTGGAAGTGATGCGACAAACTCTTGTGTAGCCATTTTTTGGTAACCACTGAACCGCTGGAAAATCCCTTTGGTTGGGGAGTTGTGCAACAACCAATGGCGCCCGAACAAACGTGAGTCGGGGGTGGAAAACGTTACAGTACTATGTAAATAAAAAGATTTTAAACTTAAATCTTATATGTTTAAAACAAATTAAGTATTCTTTGGTACTTATATTAATTAATTAAACAAGTAATTACTAATTATGTACACTGATTGATAAGTATAATCCACATTGGTGCTCTACTAATAAATTGTTGGAATACATTTATTTTGGGAATTTTTGTGTCACCGAAAAATGTAAATCAGTCAGTAACCAGTTATAAAATCTCATTATCAGCAGATAAAGTAGGTCTAATCTTAATCAAGCCAGCTCCATTAACATCAATACGACAGAATTGGCTTAGCCTTATAAAATATACATTTGAAAATAATAAATTCTTTCTAGCATGACTTTGACAAAAACTTATACATAATATTGGTCCAGAGAGGTTACGGCAGTAAACAGGTTTATTTTAAATTCAAACACCATGTTTTCTCGCATTATCGTCGCACTTTTTATTCTAAAATCAAGCTTGAAAAGTAGGGGTGCGACAACTATGCGGAAAATAATTTTTTAGTTAGATAAAGTTATTCATAAAAACAAAACCAATTCATGGAAAGTACGTTTATTTAAAACGTGAAGTATAAAAGAGCACGCCAAACTATTTAAATTAATAAGTCATGCAACAAAAAACCTTTCAACTTTAAATAGAAAAAGAAAATCTGTGATCCAAATGTAAGCCAAACTAATGCTTAACTATCGCCGCAGTTAAGTACACACTCCACGAAAGAGAGTGGGCCATCAGATGTAGTTAACCCGGTCCTCGACAGAGAACGTGCGTTGTATGCACTCGGCGAGATATCAATATTCAGCTACGTGTGCGCGCTCTATATGGAAAGCAACATAACCAAACAGAGTGTGTGCATTGCATGAACTCGGCGAGATATCAATATTTGGCTACGTGTGCGCGCTATATACGGGAAGCAACATAACCAAACATTAATGATTGCGAGCGCTGGCTACATTTTTGTAAGTGGTACACCGCAGCGACGCAGACGAAAAGATGAAGGTTATAAAGTTTAAAAACGTTTTTAAAAGAAAATTTACACATCAGACAACTTAAGTGGAACCTCGTTACTACGAGAGCTGACAACCGCGGCAAAAAGTCTCGTAACGAGTACTCGTAATAACCGAATATAAAAAATTAAAGTCAAGTTAGATTCTGTACCGTCCAAACAGTCTTAATTTCACACCGTAACTTGAAAACGGTGCACTATAGTGAAAAGACGTGTCAAATAAAAGTTGTAGCAAATTAAATTACGAATAGAAAGTGTCTCCACGGAATTTTTTGTATCTACAACGGTTTTTGATTTAATCGCGAATTAAATGGCCTGATACAAAGACAGGCGCCGTTCAAGATCATGGCGGGAAGGTATGTGAAGCGGTGAAAAAACAGAAAGAAAAGGGAGCAAAGGAAGGAAGAAAGGAAGGGTGTTGGCTGGTCTATTTTTAGATTTACCCCTCGGCCGACTTAGGTTGGGAAACAACTGGCGCCGTCACCAGTCCTTCCACCCAGTCCATCTGGCGCCAGCCCACGTAGCCACATAGCTGTCTGTATTTACTGCGTGAACATTATTTTTTTAACTGATGGTGTTTTTCCTTTTGAAGATGCCATTCAAATCACTCGTACTTAAGAAAGGGCCAACAAGGAGGCACTCGTAATAACAGGTTTAATTTACCATGATTTACGTAGTCAAACTGACGGTGCATTACAAAACTGTCGTAACAACGAAGGTCTCGTAGTATCCTGTACTCGTAATAATGAGGTTCCACTGCACGTATTTAGGTTAATTAAATAAGAGGTAATGTCCGCATAAATATTAGATTTATATTTTAAAATACATAGTTTTATACTGAAAAAATACCCACACAAAGCGCTCGGAATCTAATAGCGGGACCAAAAAATCATGCGAAGTTTACGCGAGAGTTTTTTTTATCCAAATTTTGACGACCAAAAATATGGGTGCGATGATTACGCGAGTGCGACGATTATGCGATAAAAGAGGGTACGCACATTAAAAAAAATTACAGCAATTTAAATCACTCACATTTAAATTTATTCATATTTTAGCACCCATGTATTTTTTAACAAAGTATATACAAAATTGGTTTCTAGAAGTGTATACAGCTTGAATTATTGCTAACAATTTTGATACTCCCAAATATTTGCAGAAAATTGTGTCTGAAAACAAGTTTTAATATGTACGTAAAACCATAGCATTTGAAGATTATACACATAAAATACAATAGCCAAACAAAATGTTCACATTTGTTGGGTTGAATTTCCATTCCAGGTGTTGTTCTCATCATCACTTGAATCTTGCTGGTTTGACAAACGATGAACATTCCCTTCCCTGCGAATAGCGGACTCTCGCACATTACGACGCCTTAAGTTCCTGTGGAAAAGATAAAAATTATTGTTCTAAGTTATCAACCAAAATATTAAACAGCGGTATGTTTCTGTGATGGAACATCACACTATTCCCTAGATTTTTTTGTAGGGATGGACAGAATCGTACGATTTAAATACGTAACTAAAATAACTCACTTTAAGGCACACATTTTCAGATCCCTACAAGTGGTTTTACATTTATTAAAAATTAAGTAAAAAGTATTTTCATACTGACTATTAAAACTTAGGTTCTTTTTCAGATACTCAGAGTGTCTATAACACAGGATGAACCAATTTGAAGACTTCACCACAACCTTTTAGTGAAACTATCTTACAACTTGGGGCAGTATTCCAAGCGGTTCGTATAGGTTAGCAAATAAGCACTGCCATGTTGGAACACAACTGTAACTTAACTTGTGGACTATATTCCAGAACGTGCCCAAACTGAATCCCAGTAAGAAAAAAAATCAGCAGCCATTTTAATAAATGGTGCCCTGTGCGAGGTTATAAACAGTTGTGCATCGCTGAACAAGCACGCTACTTGACGTGTCTCTACACATTTGTTTATTTATGTTTACAGGAGAGAAAAAAAAAACCAATGGATCTTGTTTAAACCTGACGATAGTCTTTTGTAATTCTTATCAACATTTGGCAACAAAGTTTTTGTAACTGAAAAATGTTTCATGTCATGCAGGATATAAAATGATTTATTTATATACACATACATACTATAATTCATTTTGTGTTATATTAAGTAAAAACTAAGAACTATAGGCCTACTTTGTATGAAATAACCAAAACCAAAGGACCGAGATATGTATGAGAAGTTATAGAAATTACTCAAACAAACAATATTTAATTTGTTTTACATAAATTATAACGTTCATAATACAATAATACTTTTTATAAAAATGTTACTATCATCACCACTGTTGGGTTTTTTACCTGCTACTAAAAATACTCTAAAACAAATACGTTCAGAACAATAAATATAAATTGGTGATCATTTGTGGATTAAAAGTGATTCATAAGAGATGCACAATAAAATAAAATAAATTAATTTTTCCCATCTATGAACTTTGAATCAATGTTTTGTCTGGAAATAACGACATTACTTGAATTTCAAAAATTAAAAGATTAGTTTTGTTATGATTGGAATTAAGTTTTGGTTAAAAGCTGCTTAGGTAATTCCATGATATAACTTTCATTTTGGTGTTATGCTGTGTATTAGCATGGTTTTCGGTGTTATTTTCGATTTCATCTGAATTCACTATTTAATCTCGCTCAGAGTAAACCCTAACGAACGAGCAACTTACTGCTGTGAGGTGGACTCCCTGGGCTGCGCTTGGCTCCCGTCGCCCGGCTGAGCTGCCGCTCCATCGTACTTCTGGCCGAATATAAGCCCCCGCACGTATGTGAGGATGGAGAGCACCGGAGCGATCAGCGTCCACATGAAGCGCTTCGCCACGCTCAGGTCCATAGACGAGGCTGGCGACGAGTGCACGCCAGCCTGCCAGGAAACAAGTCAATCATCAAAAAATATTGTTTTTTTTTTTAAATAAAAAAAAAGTACAGACACCATTATTTCAATCACCACCAAATTTGCAGGGTCAAGATTTTATGAATTCTGTTTCACGGTGGCCACTCTTTTGGCAGAAAAAAATTCCAGATTTATTCCAGGATTTTTTAAAAATAATTTTCATTACATTTTAGTACATTAACAAAAATATACATAACCGAACGTTTTAGTTACATAAGAGCTAAAAAAACCAAACAAAACATTTAATATTACATGTGACCATAATCCATTAAATCTTAGATAAATAAAAAAGGAACATTAAAATAAAAATTATTTCTGTAAGACTATGTTACTTCTATGATGAAAGTGTTTTTCCTTAACATGATTTAGTAGTACTTGTATGTTGTTACAACTATGTGAGTAGCAATCAACAGCAAATTTTAAGAAAAGATACCATGACCGTATAAATAATTCAGAAAACCACATGGGCATAACTAAAATTACTTCAGCAGCTGCCAGGGATGAGAAAAAAAAGTTTATATTTACAATAATTATTAACATAAACAAAAAATTCTCATCATTGTTAGCAGAACTACGTCCCTAGCTTTAAATTATTAAATACTTTCAGAAGATCACTTTAATACTTGCTGTAGAACAAATACAGTTGAAAACATAAATGTAATGAAAAAAAAACCTCTTTATGAACAGATATCAATCTATGTTCTTTACCATGTGTGCTGTACTAAATAGCTACATGCTGCTTAAAAGAAAAGAAAGAAAAAATAATACCTATAACTATATTCACTTTTATGTACAACGTAACATTTTTGGTTTTATTCTGCAAATGAAACCCTCCAGTCTTTCAGGTGTCGTATCAGGATATTATTGGTTTTCGGCAGTGGCTTAACCTGGATGTGATGCATCTGCACAACCTCGTGGAGTCACTTCCTAACCACCTCCGAATCAAGGCAGTTATTAAGTCCAGAGGCAAGTTACACTGTATTAAATGATGCTTGAAATGATTTCTCCACTGGTGACTACATTGGGGATATAAGAGCTTGTTTGCTTCATTAACACGGGAGACAGCCACGTAGAGCTGGTCAAGCGAAAAGCAACTGACACTTAAGGTCCACGTCCGCACATCGGAGAGTATGGCATTGTGCTTTATTTATGGTCATGGCAAAAAATAAGCTCACTGGGAATTGTACACGCTTAAAGCAAAATGAATTGATAGGAATAAGCATCAATCAGTGTGTAAAAACTTACTTGCCTGCACCACTTCCCGTCAAAATTTCTGCCTCTATGATGTTACTTTGGAGAGAATGTAAAAAGAACACACCCAAATCACAAAGCAAACTCAATAAATTAGTTTACTCTAGCTAAGAAGTCAAATATAAATAAAACCTATCAGGAGTCCCAAAGCAACTTTAAGTTTTTAATAACCAAATCACACAGTGAAATCAGTAAATCCATACATCCTAGCCAAGTAAATTCAATGTTAGTTTGTATACATAAAAAGATTGCGGTGCTTAATTCTGTCACTGAGGTAAAAAAACTAACAAAGCCATCTATTGGTTCTTTGGTATTCTATGCTCTGATGATAGTGTCACTGAGGTAATTATCTGAAAACTTCTGAGAGTGCCTTTTAAAAAGCAACTAATGACACACTATCTTAGGATTTTTCTACAAACTATACTAAGCTGAGCAGACTTCTGAAACTTTAAATTAAGATTTTTTTTTCTGTATACCAATTTTGATGAAATAAAACCTACATGTTGCCCCAAGCTATGCTCACGTTACCTGTGAAAACCCCATGAAAATTCATGTAGTAGTTTTGGAGATTAGCGAGTTCAAACAGAAAAACACAAAGTTTTTAAAAATTCTTATTGTATTCTGTTACAATCAGTTTTTGGCAAATATTTTCAATGTCCAGACATGATGGTTCTACAGTTTTATTATAGTATAGAAGGTATGGCACTTAAATCTTTTATGATACTTATTTCACCAAATAAGAGCAATTTGGACTGGAAAGTGATGAGCTTTAACAACATAATAATTTGTAACAAGAATGTCTAAAACAACTTCTCAGAGCAATAAAAATAACTTAACAAGTATATGCACATTTAAAAAATGTACCAATGTTGTAATGTAAAAATTATTTATTTATAACAGTTTTTTTTTAAATCTATTGTTTTTAATTTTTCACATACATTTTGGTACAAACTTTATGCTAAATGAATTACATTTATTATAATATATTATAAGAGATAACGTTTAGGTGTTTTGAAATAGATTAAAAATGCTGACTAATTTCATGATTTTAAGTGAATTGGTGCTTCATGGTGTATTAACTTGATTTTGGCATTATATGGTGTTTTCAACTGTTTGTTGATGTTATTTCAGTTTTATCGCAAATCACCCTTTAATCTTGTTCCTACTAATAAAACAAAAAAAAAAAAATGATGGGACAAATCCTAATGTTCTCGAATTTAAATCACAAAGAGTACCTAAAATTTTACCCTCAAATACAAACTAGGTCTTAAGGATCAAAAAGAAAATAATAATAATAATAAAAAAAAACAAAAAAAAACATTAACTATGATTTCGAAACATTCAACCCTTAAAATGTTTGTTTCATGAATTAAGTTTCTCAAACCAATATGCTGCGATTTTATTTACATAATTACACATTAAAAAAAACAATATCTTGGGGAACAGTAATAAGATAGGCATGGCAAAAAGAACTCAAAAAGACCTAGTAAATGTCAGATTTGACAGTGAATTTACTGCATTCCCTGGATTTTTCTTAGAATATTTTTCCTCAAATTTCAAAGTTATCAATTACTAGAAATTTGATGGTATTGAAGGTTCGAGGATTCAACTGGCCAATCACTAAATAAAATATTCACAAATTGAAGCCTTACTACTCACTGGAAAATAGTACGGCCTATACAGACATGTAAAATTTCCAGCTAGTATTAACATTTTGTAATCAACTTATGTTAGTATCCCTGTAAAAAAAAACATAAAAAATTATACTTGCCTGAAGATACAGAACATCAGAATTGTCTTATCCTTGCATAAATATAGTTTTACAAATAATTGCAAATGACAAACTGATACAGGCTGTTTCGTATTTGAGGGTTTTATTGGCTAAAACATTACACAGAGACCGTTCAACTGCGAACCAACTGAAGCAGGACTAACCGGAACGACCAGGATGACTGCAGTTGGAGTAAGCTGTAAGTCCTGAAGAGTGGTGCCGTTATCAGACGGCGTCAAGTCTCGCCGTGGGAACGTTGTGGACAGAGTGAAATCTCTGAGGAACAAATAAACTTACAAAATTACTTCTTGATGATGCCACAACTCGTAATATGATTTATAATTATAACTTCAATACAATGAGCTGATTTTGAAGGATTTCTCGCCAAAGTATTTATTTTAGACTCCTACATGATGTTTTACATTAAATAACAGTTCAGTGTTAAGTACTTTAAATATATGGCTTCGTTAGAAAGTACCAAAAATGTGTGTTTTGTTTTTAGGTGCATTGTAGAGGTATTTTCACTGTACACTAACCTGTCAAAGTAACGCTATTCGATTTCCAGGGTTTTGAAGTAGGTAATAAAGCCAATAAATTACGACATGATTTGAAGTAACACGGTAACAACAGATTCAAATTAGCAGTTATTTCAATTTACATTAATTTTTATTCTTGAGCACGCACAATGGCAACGGTACTTGGTATTCTTGTAACATTCAAAACAATGCAACGAATTAATAATAGGACAAATCAAAAGAACAATATTTTGCTCTTTCCTTAATGGCTACTCGCTTCCTGCATTACGTATTTACTTTGGCCCATTTAATACAATAGTTCAATGGTGTATTAGCTAGAAATTATCTCCGATGTCCGATTATTCAGGCCATGTTTATATTACACCACCGCACATGCAGCAGGCCTGGTAAGAAAAACCAGAAGCTTTGAGGGATAGTTACCTCGTGCATACCAGAATATGCTAGTGGTAAATCATGGCAGACACACATTTAGTAAACAACAGAGTTGTAATTACATCACAAGTTAAATAATATCTATAACTATAAAGAGAATGTTGAGTTTATTTTTTTAAATCTTACTAGAACTGAAGTATATTTTCTATATTAACAGCAATATATTTTTTTAACTCAGGTATGTTAGTGCCTACTTTGGAATGTTATGAGTAAGACCTGCTAAGTAAATAATGCTGACCGTAAATTTTTTTCTCACAGTAATTTAACTTTACATTTTTTAAACTCAAAATGTTATTCAAATTTATAAAAAACAAACACTCCTTTTGGTTTTACTCACTTTAAGATTAGAATTTAGGACTTGTCAAATGTTTCTTTTCCCCACCGCACCCTAGCACAAAGGACAGTGCCCTTGGCAAGATAATAAATCAAGGGTGCTACAGATAAATTTTAACGAACCATTTTACAAATTTTACAGCAGAACATACACAAAGTAGTAGAGGAAAAACCTGTTAAAAAGTTTTACAAGATACTTAGATGTATAGATTAAAAGGATTTTTTTTTATTGGTAAAATTGTATTTTTATATGTCCAGTGCAAAGTTATTTTAACTTATTATTTAAATTATTATATAATTTTCTTAAGTGTTAATATATTAAGAATGTTTTATTGTATTTAATATTTGATTGCTATTACTTTGTGTTGCTTACACATCATATGTTAGTACTAGTTAAGTGCAAGAGAAGGCGTACATGTCTTTGCTGCACCAAACAAGGTCGCCTAATATAATAATTTTTTTCAAGAAACGGCACAACGTACATGTGGGGCCCTTTAAAACACTGATTTTTCGTCAGAGCATGAGCGGCGAATGCGAGTGCTCGCTGCCTCACTGACCTGCTCGGCAGCGGAATGTTACCGATGACGTAGCGACGGACCTCCGCCAGTGTGCTGCTGGCTGCGAACTGGTGGGAGTTGGTCGTGCCGTCCGGCAAGCGGAACTGGATGCGGGCCACATCGCTGCAATCACCACAGCATCGTAAGTTCTTCCCGCTTGTGACAAACCAGCTCTGGGCTAGTGCCTCAAAAACACAACCGTACTAGTATTACAGTAAAAGGTTCTGCACATTTTGTAATCCAGACGGAACCAATCGAGCCACTCACATCCAGATTTTTCAGGTATAGTCTGTCTCACTCTTACATTGCAGTACAGAGCAAATAGCCAGCTTGCTATCACCTGGGTTGTTTACAATTTGTATACTATCAATAATTATAATAAAGTTTGGTATTTTTTTTAATTTTATTATTTGTTGATATTCATAAAATCATCAAATAGTATCTTTTGATAGAATTATTATAGTTGTATAAATTCTGAAAGAAAAAAAATTATCACTTTCAAACACCAATCATTATTTCAAAAGAGAAACTATTAGTAGCATTCAAGTCACTATTAATAAAAATACGTTTCACTTATTAGGTCATATGGCCAAACAGAACCAAAATTTATAATATTAATTATTAACATACATAAAATATTTAATGGCGAAAATGTTTGAAACCAAGATGGCGTCTTTCCGTTACATTTACTTCACAAGTAAGAATTGACCCTTATGTGTGTGTGGGGGGGGGGGGGGGAAGGGGGGGGGGGGCATCCAGAGAATATGTAACAAAAATGAAAATGCAAACAGAACATTGCATACCCCATTTAATAGTGAAATTGACTAAGCACTAAAACTCTATCTGAATTTTTTTTCTCCTCCCCCACAGTCTGAGTGATAGCAGACTGGAGCACAAAATTTTCCCCTCAAATTACTGCCACAGGAAAGTTTCCATGATTTTTCCAGTATTAAAATAAAATTCCCTGACTTTCCCTGACCAATTTCAACTTCCCTGACTTTTCCAGACTGTGCAAAGTGAACTGACCTCTGAGATTGGTAGGACTGTCTCGAGTCTGCTGCTTGGCTGGCCACTCTCTCCCTGGCCTCCTGCTCTTGCTTCCTCGCAGTGTTGAACCTCGCTGCCCTTTCCGCTCTGGAACGGTTCACAAGCTATTAGCCTGCGGTCTCTTGCACATTCTGAACACCTTTACAACTAGGTGAACCCGCCTGGTCAGGGGTGTATTTGTGTTGGCGAAGCAGGACGATGGGTGCGACGCTTGCTGCTGCTTCTAGTGCGGTGTCGCCTCTAAGTGCAAGGCTAACAACTGGCGGCAGTCTTCTCGTCATTCACAGAGCGACTATGTAATATGCGAGGTAACCATAACATTATATGGCAGAGAAGTAAGGGTAAAGGAGTAATGCAAGGCCCGTGAGTAACCATTACATTATATGACAGAGAAGTAATGGTAAAAGTGTAATGAAGGCCTTTGAGTGCTTTGAAGAATTTCTACCAGGTATTTCATGTCTAAAAATTATTCTGAAAACTTGTGTTTTAGCCATTTTCACTCTCCTATAAAATACACTATAAAAACCAAAAAACTAAAACTAAACAACCCATTCTCCTTCAGTGTATTCTTAAATACATTTTGTAAACAGACACCACTCAATTTAAATCGCGTGGTTTCTTTTGAACTCTGCATATAATATTGCGATCGGGTAGGCAAGGCCCTTAATTAATTATTTAGTTCAGACTAAAGAACGTGTTACATCGCAATTGAAAAACACAGTATAAAATAGGTGCAGGAAACAACAGATTAAAACTCTCTTGAATAAATAAAATGCCAAACAATTTATAATAAAAAAAACCTAAATCTGATCAATTTTGTATAATGCATGATAACAATAAAGAACAAAGGGTATAAAAAAAATTTGTAAATCTAACAGTGGTTAGCTGTAAGAGTAAATGGCAGATCTGAAGAGTGTGTGAGAAAGCACGACAAGTGATGAAAGCACGGAGGAACACAGAGGCAGCCATCATGACATAGCCACAGGCTGGAAATAGTGGGTCAAAGAGAAGGAGGAAAAAGAGAAGAAAGAAATGGATAGAGCATAATACCTGGACATTGAGGTTATTAGAGACGATGAATGGTGACGAGATGCTAATGGAGCAGACAGAATGAATAAGTGGGGGGAAAACCTACCGGAACATGGTAATATCTGCTATGCTTCCCAATTGCAAAACAATCCAGGTTCAACTTCCGGAATAGAACCGAGATTGCATTGGAGCATTGGAGGAAAGCTCTAATGATCTGACCCACTCAATTACCGTGGTCCCCAAGAGAACAAGGACAAAGTGGATTGAGAGAGAGAGAAAGAGAGAGAGGTCCGAAACTGGGGACGCGGGCCGAGAGTGTTCAGCCACGTACTTGTCCTCCTCGATCTGCCTGCGCACTCGCTCCTTGGCCGCCTCCGCCTCCTGCTTCTCCCGCTGCCGCTCCTCCAGCAGCCTCTTCATCTCCTGCTCCTGCTGCCAGCGCCGCAGCTTCTGCACGTCCTGCCCCACTTTCCTGCGCTCCAGCTCCTTCTCTCGTTCCTTCTGCTCCACACGGACCAACCGGCTCACTTCATGATCACGTGAATGTTCAACACGTGGATGGACGCTCAAGTCTCTCCGTATCCAACGAGCAAAGGACAATATTTACAAAAACTAATGAGTCGAGTAGTTTCCGTAAGGGGAAAGCTCTGCCACATTCGTTTCAACAGTTGTTATGGCATAACTGTTTTTCGCGTTTAGTATCGAAAATCTGCTTTCAGTAAAGAACAGATCACACAATTACAAGATTGACGAAATACCATAAAATAATGTTTATTGAAAGTATTATTAAAGATGAAGTAATTTTAAAAAATGAATTAAAATACCAATGCCAATAACTTAACAGGTTGAACAATTTGTAGCAGCCAGTCACTTTAAACTTCAGGTATTCCATTAAATTATTTTAATAGAGCCAAATTTTGTAAATTAAATGAAAGAAAATTTTTACAGCCTAAATATTAGTGGTGCACCGATATGACTTTACCGATTACCGATTCGATTACCGATTATGAGAGCAATAATCGGCAGATACCAATTCAGTTACCGATTATAATGAACAAATTTTTTTAAGTGTAATAATGCACACAAAATTTTTTATTCCCATGTGAATTTAATTACAAGGGTAGGTAAAATTGAGAATACAGTTATAATAACAGTATAAAAATATATAAAATACACTATTAAGTCATTGCAAAGTGTAAATTAATTTAACTTCTATTTATATTTGTTATTGTAAACAACTTGAACTACAGTCTAATAATTGTAATTTACAATGGGTAAGTTTTTGTTGCGGAAAACAAGCATTATTATTGACTATCACATAAGGTTGCATGGAGAAATTACCGTTTAACAATGTAAACATGTTGCTATATTTTGTTCACTTGAGTTTATAGAAAAATGTTTCCACACTTCACTTTTTTTCTCCCTAGTCGCCATCTCACTATAATTATATAAAAATGACTCAAAACCAATTCTAGCACATGTGATTTTATTAATTTTGACTGAATATATAAAATTATAAATACTTTTTCACTTTTCACGTCACATACAAATAACACAACAACGGACAATGTTACCAAAGATGTCCATAACGAGTTTGTAAAACGCAGTGATAAATTCTGAAAGGTAATAGGGACCATGATTTTGAACGCTACTACGACTCGAAAAGATCGATTCTCATAGAATCCACTGCAACTGCTTGTGGTATTTTGATTGCGTGCCATCTATTTTACGTCTCTGGCTATAGGTAATGTACAAGGCCACTAAACAAAAGACAGAACAAAAGACGAAACGTAAATAAACGTGTAGGAAAAATGTATTTTTTTGTTGTTAGAGGCAATGAGATTTATTAACCTTAACGAAATATCTGTAATCATGATATGACGGAGTTAAATGAATTTTGTAATATATACAATGACGACAGTCGTCGTACCCTCCCAGATACAGAGGCCGTACCTGGCCACCGACGCGGGCCTGAGGGGGGCTGTTTTCCCCCCCAGTGAACCCCAGTGAACCCCAGTGTGTGCATCGGCTAGGGACGCACCCGCGTGCGCCCTAGCACGCCAGTGTTTTTATGTAAATAATTCCGTGGATATATGTTTCTTTCTAAATGACAGTGACTTTGTTTAAGGGTGTAAATAGTGTAACTGTTATGTATGTATTAACTATCGGCGACTATCGTGTAATTCTTGTAAACGTATCGCAGTGTCTGTATGTAAGCGCGGCCTGGCGCTCATCCGCGTCGCGAGGGGTGGCGCTCTCCCACGCCGGCCGATTTCCCCTCCACTCCCCCGCGGCCCGCGCGCGACGGTCCGCGGACGTGCGGGGGAGAGCAGTAGTTGAACTCAGGACTCGAGCAGCGGCGGACGTGCGCTCCGCTCCGCGCTGATCGCGAGACGGGTGTCGAGCTCACGGTCCGGCGACTCAGCCGTAGGACGAGCATCTTTCGCAGCAGCCGTGCTGCCCACGACGAGCCGCCCACGCGAGTGGGTGCCTGAGTTGCGAGTACGTAAGTTACGACGCGCATCACGCATTACGGGACGCGTAAGCTTCGTTACGCGTCGCAGGACTTCCGCAGACGTTACGAGTCAGTACGTAAGAACCGCGCACGCATCACGTGTCTTAGTGTGGGGCGTAGTTACCCTTTGCCGAACCATCGCCGACGTTACGAGTCAGTACGTAGGGACCGCGCACGCGTCACGTGCCATTACAACACAGTTGTCTATCAGGAACTTTGTTACGTGGATAAAAGCCAGTACGCGTCGGGACGAGTGGGCCGTACGAGACGGTCACCGGGAGTCCGGGTCATCGTGGGAGAGGCGCGCAACCCGCGACGGATCCGCCAGGCCGCGGCAAGCTCTCTGAACGCAATAAAAGAGCTCGTGAACCGATTAACAGCGAGTGGTCCTTTCACTCTACCTGTCACTCTACCTCACCATCCCTCCAGGTCCCGGCCACGTCGGCCTGGACCCACACCTCTCCGACGAGAGCAGCACGGGCATAACGGACATTACAAGCAAACAGGGAAATAGGGACCAGAAGCCGAGGGACGTCATTTGGCGCCCAACTAGTGTGGCCGTAAGCATACGCAAGCGCACGCAAGCACACGCAAGCGCACGCAAGCGCGCAGGTGCAGGACAGGACGGAAGCAGGTGCGGCCGCGCGGCGTGGGAGCGGCGCGAATTCGAGACGGCGCGCCGGCGGGAGATAACGCGGCGCGGGAACGTCGCGAACCGGAGACGTTCGGCGGGAGATATCGCGGCGCGGGAACGGCGCGAATACGAGACGTTTCGGCGAGAGATAACGCGTCGTGAGGGCGACAGAAATACAAGACGGCGGCGCAGCGGTATCCCGGACTGAAGATAACGCGCCGGGTAGGATTGTATTGTATTACTGGGAGAGATTGTGTTCATGATCCGCGTGTCAGTAGCTCCGAGAGGACAGAATGGCGTGGAAATAGGCGGGACAAGGGAGAGACGATCTAATAAGTTTCGAAACAGACTTGCATGAGGAAGGAGGCTCCGCGAAAATGGACGTAAAAGACGAAGTGTGCGGGTCCGGCGGCGCGGCCGAAGGCGCGAAGAGCACGGACAGCACGGACAAGGACTGTAAACGGGAACAGGGGGGCAGGCCCGCGGACATGGAGGGGCCAGTAGTGCGATACGTGAACACGCAGTTCGAGTTGCCAGTGTTTGCGGGGAGAGACGAGGACCCGCGGGAGTTTTTGCGGGAGTGTGAACACCTCTTAAAACTGTACGAAGTGCGACGGGCGGAGTGGGCGTCGCGAGTGGCGGGACAGCTCCGCGGCGAGGCAAGGAACTGGTGGTCAATGGCTGGGAGTTTCGATACCGAGTGGGGACATTTTGTACGCCAAGTCAGGACCAGGTTTGATAACGATCAGGCGCGGGCAATGTGTTTGCGGACATTTTACTGCCGAAACCAGGAGGAGGACGAGAGTGCGGAGCAGTTCATTTACGAGAAGTTACGCATGTTCCGCCGATTGGGAATGAGTGAGGACGTGAGTGCGGCGTTGCCAACTATTGTCGAACAATTGCTACCAGAGTTCCGTCCCTTCATGAGAACGGCGGCTGGTCGTGACACGGAGGAGTTCGTGGCCCTCGCCCGCGTGATCGAACGTGACATGTCGCAGTGGAGGACGGCGCTCAGGGGCGCGAGAACCCCCCGTGCCCGCTCGGGGCCGCGGGGGGTGACCGTCACAGAGGTCACGGACAGTGACTTGGCCGTGGTGAGCTACGCCGGCGGCGCGGGACCGCGCAAGACAATAGACCGGGGTGGCACCAGGGATCGTCCGGAATCAGCTGCGGCAGGAAGGGGACGCCACGAGCGGACAGCTACGAGAGAGAGGGATGAACGTCCGCCGCGATGCCCATTTTGCCCGGAGGCGTACCATTGGCATCGCCTCTGCCCCACCAGAGCCGCGTGGGAGGAGGCGCGCGAAGGCAGCACGTCGCAAGCGGGAAACACAGGACCGGGGGCGGAGGGACAACTGGGTGCCGCTCCCCGGTTCGCCAGTCACCGGCAGACCCAGTAACCGACAGGACTCGTCGACCACCACCGGAGCCTACCACACCAACGCCGAGTACGCCGCAAGAGAGCGAGGGGCAACAGACCCGCTCCTCGCCAGCTGTCCCCGTGCCGGGGCAACCCCATGGACAGCCGAAGGCCGACACAACCACCGCGGCCCTGAGGCCGGTTATACCAGGGCCGGAACAGCCGCCTCGTCGACACGCCGTCGACGAGGTGGGCAACCGGAGCGGCAGCGCGGGCATTCCGCCAGCAGTCCCCGTGCGGGTCAACTGGATGCCGCCAGGACTCCGGGGCCGGACCAGCCGCTTCGTCGACATGCCGTCGGCGAGGTGGGCCACCAGAGCATCAGCGCAGGCATCCCGCCAGCAGTCCCCGTGCGGGGGCAACTGGATGCCGCCAAGATCACAGCGGCCCCGATGGAGGTTTTTCCGGGGCCGGACCAGCCGCCTCGTCGACCTGTTGTCGACGAGGTGGACCACCGGAACGTCAACACGTCGACGCCAGAGCGAGCCGCGGACCTCGCCGCGAGTTCCCCACGCCCGGACGGCCAGGCGGCCGGGGGCGGTGGGGGACAGACGACTGCACAGCTGGGGCAGGTCGGCCCCGAGGAGCCGGAGCTGCTGCAAGTTCCTGTCCGAGCTAACGGGCGGGAGATGCTGGCCCTGGTGGACACCGCCGCCAGCCGTACCTACATCGCGGCCCACCTGGTGGGAGCGGAGGCAGTGACACCGCGGAGGGAGCTGGTGCAGCTGGCCACCAGGGACGCTGTCGTCGCAGCAGGGGGCATCACTCAGGTAACATTGAGCATCGTTGGTCACGTTAGCCACATCGAGGCCTGGGTGGTCCCCGAGCTCCGCGAGGGGCAGATCCTGGGGGTCCCGTGGCTGCACGAGGTCGACGCCACCGTGGAAGTACGAGCCGGCCGGATGCACTTCGGCACCCGGGGGCGCTGGACGGTGTACGGCGTGCACCAGGTCCCCCCCAGTCCCCCTCAGTCGGTCATCCGCCTAGAGGATCTTCAGCACGGTGTCCCCGAGGAGTACGTCGACGTCATCAAGAATGTCCTCGCCTCCCAGGCACAGGTATTTGTGGCCGCGGACCGGCTACGATGGACGAACGTGACTGAGCACCGGATACCGATGGTACCGCACCGCCCCCCCTTTGAGAAGGTATACGGATTTGGCATCCGAGAACGGGGGGCCATACAGACTCAAATTGACGAGATGTTACGTGACGGGGTGATTGAACCCAGCACCTCCCCGTACAACTCGCGGGTGGTGCTGGCCACTAAGAAAGACGGAAGTCTACGCTTTTGCGTAAACTTCAAGGCGATAAACAAACTGACCATTCCCGCCCCGCCCCCGCAGATCAACATCACAGACGCTCTGGCAGGACTGCGGGACGCTACTATCTTCACGACACTTGACTTGAAATCGGGCTACTGGCAGGTGCCGGTATGCCCAGAGGACCGCCCCAAGACGGCATTTACAGCGCCAGACGGCCGACGTTACCAGTTCTGCGCCATGCCGTTTGGTCTCATGGACGCCCCTGCCACGTTCCAGGCACTGATGGTACGTGTTCTGGATGGGTACATTGGTGAGTTCGCCAGTGCCTATCTGGACGACGTTATCATATGGTCCAGGACGTGGGAGGAGCACGCGCACCATCTGGCACTGGTGCTAGAACGAATGGCCAGACACGGACTGACGTGTGCCCCAAAGAAATGCCACATTGGGGCCACAGAAATCGAGTTCCTGGGACACATAGTGACGTCGGAGGGGTGCCGGCCCCGACCTGAGCAGTTGGAGCTAATTGAGGGAAAGGGGGCACCGAAGACCAGGAAGCAGCTCCAGAAGCTGCTGGGGCTGCTCAACTGGCTGCGGTCCTTCGTCCCCGACTTCGCCACGGTGACGGCCCCGATGACGGACCTACTGTCGCCGAAGACTAAGTTCCGGTGGACCCCCGCCACGGACGAGGCCTTGCGACAGGTAAAGCACCGGTTCAGGAACTGTCACACGCTCTCACGCCTGGTGCCCAGCCGCCCCATCTTCATCCAGACAGATGCGAGTCAGGAGGGGATGGGGGCGGTGCTGTATCAGGTGGATGACCGGGGCGTGAGACGCGTGATCGAGTACGCCAGTGCTAAGTTTGGGCAGGCTGAGCGGAGGTATCACGTGAATGAGCAGGAGTGCCTGGCGGTGGTCTGGGCACTGCAGAGGTACCGTCACCACGTCGAGGGGCGCTCATTCACGCTGAGAACCGACAGCCAGTGCCTCCGCTGGTTAGACTCTGCTCAGGGCCGGAAGTCTAAGTTCACTCGGTGGGCCATGCTGATCCAGGAATTCTCGTTCACGGTCGAACACATTCCTGGACGTGAAAATCAGCTGGCCGACGAGCTGTCCCGTAATCCGGATCCTGAGAACGAGTTCCACGACGATCAGGGCTGGGAGGAAGTGCTCCTCCCTGAGCGTGGGCGCGGGGTAGAGGACTCGGTGCCGCGACCGTGCGCGTTGTACGCGCTGACAAGCTCCACTGCTCCTGCACCCGACGCGCGACCTGAGACAATGACTGACCTGCTCGCGTGGGTCCACGCAACGCAACTCCGGGACCCCGACACCCAGACTCGACTGACAGAGTGCGGGGAGGGGGTGGTACCGGGCTGCCGAAGTCTGAACGGGGTGCTCCAGACCAGGGGGGCTCACAGGACGAGCGGGTGGCGGACCCACGTGCCGCCCGAGGCGAGGCGCTGGGTCCTGAGCTACCTGCATGACCACCCCCTGGCAGGACACCCGGGTGCGGAACAGACGCTGCGGGAGGTCAGACGGACGTTCCACTGGCCTGGCGACGCGGCAGAAGTGAGACGCTACGTGCGGGCCTGCCTGCGTTGCCAGGAGCGGAAGTCCAGGCGACCCGACGGCAGGGAGCAGCAGGTTCCACGGCGGCCCCGAGATCCCTTCCACACTGTGGCGGTGGATATTATGGGGCCGTACCCTCGCACGTCCCGTGGTCGGCGATTCATTGTTGTGGTCACGGACGTCTTCTCCCGCTGGGCGGAGGCGTTCGCAGTACCAAACGTGAAGGCCGGCACCGTGATTGCCCTGCTCGAGCGCGAGTTCTTACCGCGATACGGGTACCCCGCGATCCTGCTGACGGATAACGGGGTGCAGTTCACGGGGAGAAGCTGGCGAATGTCCTGCGCGGGGTGGGGGGTGGAGCATCACACGACTCCCACCTACCATCCGCGTGCGAATCCGACCGAAAGGCGGAATCAGGACATTAAAACTCAGCTGCGCATCCGGTTGGACGAGGACCACACCAAGTGGGACCTGCACCTGCCGACGCTGCTGTTTTGCCTGCGCCGTCGGACGAACGCGGTCACGGGCCATTCCCCCGCTGAACTGGTGCAGGGCAGAAACCTCGCCCTGCCCGGGGAGGCGCGTTCACCCCCCGACTCACACGACGTAACCGCGCACGATCTGCGCGAAGACGCCCGACGTCGCCAAGCTGACTACCTGACTAGACGCACGCCGCAGACGCACCGACCCCCTGAACGTTTGGAGCCTGGTCAGCAGGTGTTTGTTAAGTGTCATCACCTGTCGGCTGGCGAGAGGGGTTTTTGCGCCAGTCTGGCCCCTAAGTGGGCAGGACCTCAGGAGATCGTAGACAGACTGGGGACCACCTCGTACCTCATGCGTCGCGCCGACGGACGGACGACTAAGGTACACAGGGACGACATTCGACTGATAGGCGACCCGCATGACGAGTACGACCACGACGACGGCGGACCAGTGGACAGTGACGGGGCCGAGAATGACGTCACCGAGGGTGTGCTGGCCGACCTTGGCACCCCTGTGGTGGCACCGCCGGAGCCGGATCAGGGACGTCGACGGGGACACGCCCACCCCAGGTCACAGCGGGGGGTTGGCAGGAACGTTGACGGGAACGACGACACACGGGACGGGACCGATGACAACGTCACAGTAGGTGTACTGGTCGACCTCGGTGACCCCGTGGTGACGCCACCGGAGCCGGATCAGGGACGTCGACGGGGACACGCCCACCCCAGGTCACAGCGGGGGGTTGGCAGGAACGTTGACGGGAACGACGACACACGGGACAGGACCGATGACAACGTCGCAGTAGGTGTACTGGTCGACCTCGGTGACCCCGTGGTGACGCCACAGGAGCTAGATCAGGGACGTCGACGGGGACACGCCCACCCCAGGTCACAGCGGGGGGTTGGCAGGAACGTTGACGGGGACGTCAACACCTGGGGCACGACACATGAACGGACCCACACGACGACTCCGACTCAGCCTCCTACAGGGGGACAGCAAGGGGGGGACGGCGGTTGGCGACTGTCAGGAGGGGGCGGGGACAGGACGCCCGTCAGAAGGGGCGGAAGGGGTCCGCGTGGCGCAAGCATGGCAGTTTTCCCCCCCAGTGAACCCCAGTGAACCCCAGTGAACCCCAGTGTGTGCATCGGCTAGGGACGCACCCGCGTGCGCCCTAGCACGCCAGTGTTTTTATGTAAATAATTCCGTGGATATATGTTTCTTTCTAAATGACAGTGACTTTGTTTAAGGGTGTAAATAGTGTAACTGTTATGTATGTATTAACTATCGGCAACTATCGTGTAATTCTTGTAAACGTATCGCAGTGTCTGTATGTAAGCGCGGCCTGGCGCTCATCCGCGTCGCGAGGGGTGGCGCTCTCCCACGCCGGCCGATTTCCCCTCCACTCCCCCGCGGCCCGCGCGCGACGGTCCGCGGACGAGCGGGGGAGAGCAGTAGTTGAACTCAGGACTCGAGCAGCGGCGGACGTGCGCTCCGCTCCGCGCTGATCGCGAGACGGGTGTCGAGCTCACGGTCCGGCGACTCAGCCGTAGGACGAGCATCTTTCGCAGCAGCCGTGCTGCCCACGACGAGCCGCCCACGCGAGTGGGTGCCTGAGTTGCGAGTACGTAAGTTACGACGCGCATCACGCATTACGGGACGCGTAAGCTTCGTTACGCGTCGCAGGACTTCCGCAGACGTTACGAGTCAGTACGTAAGAACCGCGCACGCATCACGTGTCTTAGTGTGGGGCGTAGTTACCCTTTGCCGAACCATCGCCGACGTTACGAGTCAGTAAGTAGGGACCGCGCACGCGTCACGTGCCATTACAACACAGTTGTCTATCAGGAACTTTGTTACGTGGATAAAAGCCAGTACGCGTCGGGACGAGTGGGCCGTACGAGACGGTCACCGGGAGTCCGGGTCATCGTGGGAGAGGCGCGCAACCCGCGACGGATCCGCCAGGCCGCGGCAAGCTCTCTGAACGCAATAAAAGAGCTCGTGAACCGATTAACAGCGAGTGGTCCTTTCACTCTACCTGTCACTCTACCTCACCATCCCTCCAGGTCCCGGCCACGTCGGCCTGGACCCACACCTCTCCGACGAGAGCAGCACGGGCATAACGGACATTACAAGCAAACAGGGAAATAGGGACCAGAAGCCGAGGGACGTCAACAAATATTACCGTATTTCGTCCTAAAATGTGTAACAAAATATTACACGGTAAAAATCTACTTAATTACGCCGGGACGTAGATAATCGGCAAAGTAATCGTTAAGATAATCGCCGATTTCGATTAATCGGTAAGTACCCATAATCGCCGATTACGATTCATCGGTATCCGCATCAGTGCACCACTACTAAATATTGTTGAAACCAACATGGCGTTTTTCGATATTTATCTCTCCCCTTTAATATCGCTTTCCTCATCGATAATTTTTGCTCGGTTATGTTTTGTATGTTTTTTTTTTTTTCACAACTAAAATTTATAAACTTAAACTTCAGGTTTTTACCACATGATAGGGATTGATACACCCTTTCCTCAAAGTAGCACTGTTTAATTAGCACGGTTTTGAAGTAACGATGCCAATAAATTACAACATGATTTGAAATAGCATGGTCTAAATTCAAAGTAGCGCTGTTTTCTTTCACGTGAATTTTTATTTCTGTGCGCACACAATAACAATGTGTAGCATTAAATAAAGCAACAAATATTTTCACTCAACAAACAATATTTTGGTATTTCCTTAATAGCTTCTCGCTTCCTTCATTGCATATTTAATTTCAAAGATGCCCATGTGTTTGGCCAACATTTATTTTAGGCTATTCCTCATGTGAACAGCAGCTGTGGAAAGTAGAGCTAGAATTTTTCAGGGCTAGTTTGCCTCGTACCTACTAGAATGCACTAGTGGTAAATCATAGCAGACATGCATTTAGTAAACCACAGTGTCGGGAATTACGTTAACAGGTTAAATGATCTTTCTAATAATAGAAAATTTTAAGTTTATGCCTTTTTTTAAATTCTTATATCAGAACTGAAATATATCTCCTATATGTATTAATAAAATTATTTTTAACTCACAAATGTTGTTAGCACTTACTTAAGAAGGAATGCTATGCCTAAGCTCTATTACGTAAACAATGTGGTACGTGAATTTTTATAAATTTAATTTTAGGTTGTGTAATCTCAAAATGTTATTTATTATTTATTTAAATATACTTCAAATGTATTTAGACATATATTTGTATTGTAAATTAAATGTAATATATTGATTAAAATGTTAGTCAGCAGGCAAACCTACCTGATTTGAAAACAAATTATTTTGTTTAACATGCACTCTTACAGAAAAACGTATTTGATTAGCGCTGTTGACAAGCGCTCTGATTTCCTCGAACGAATTAAGAGCGTGTACAAGATATTACAGGGCATTACTGAGTTTCTTTCATAACATAAATACATTACATAAAGAAAATAAAGAATACTATGTAAATTAAAGGATATGTCCTATATCTGACATGCATGAATTAAAGTTCATATTAAGAAAATAACTTTTACAACTACTTATGTGGCAGTATTACTAAACACTAAAATGTAACTGGCAGTCATACCTCTTCTTCCTCCTTCTGCTTCTGAGCTCGTTTCTTCTCCAACAACTCTTTAGCTCTCTCCATACGCTCTTCTCTGTCTTCACTGGACACAAGCTCACTCTTCCCATCTGCATTACCTATTAACATGGCAGTGCACACTATAGCTATTACTCTGTGTACCACAACCTACAGTTATAAGGAGATATCAATTCGTGACCACAAATCAGAATTTGGATATTTGCCAATGGATAAATATTTAATATATTTCTTAGTGCTTGCTCATCAGAGAGCTCAACATGTCTGGTCGAACTAGAACTGAAAGAATAGTTACTGATAACTGCCAGATCAAACTGCTTGAACAGTAGGACAAATTAATATAGAAATTTAGTAGGGGAAAAATATTATAATCTGAGTCAAACGTGAATTGTAAAAGACATAACTATAGCCAGCCAATTTTCTAAACGTCCTTTAATTTTCCACAGCAACTTCACAATGCACAACCAGTGGTACTGCATCGCAATATGCACAGAGAAATGCTGACACCAAGTTACCCCAACGCTGAGCGACTCGTACCTCCGGAGGAAGCTGTGCTGGATGAGGTGCTAGGTTCGAGTACCGACCTAGCTTCGATGGTTCTTCCCTCAGCTGCCGGGGCAGAGGGGGCTGAGGGGGCAGAAGGAGCCGGCTGGGGTTGGGGCGTCGCTGCACCAGGGGTTAGGGTGCCTGAAGAGAACACCAGTAAGGCCATGTTCAAAATCAAAGAAACATGAACGAGTGCACAGCAGGCCATGATCACTTCTGTGCACATGACCTGTGTGAAATCAGTTCACAATTGAAACAGTTCTTACTGTTGATTTCAGCCAATGAAATTTCGTGATGTATCAGACATCTGTTTATAGTTAATCAGTCTCACCACGACACTTTGTTTATTTACCATTTTTGCTAGTGACTTATAAGTAATAGCATTAATTAATTTTTATAGCAGGAATTACAACTGAGAATTGTAATATCTCAACAATTTCTTGCCACAATATGATTGATAAATATAAACAGTTCTCTAATCCTGCCAAAATGGCTTCCTACTCTACCCTCATTGGTTGTTGCGCCATGCATCCATAACAGAAATAACTTATATTAATTTATCTTCTATGCGCATGACCTGTCACTCATCCTATGCGTTACTGTTAATCAGTAAGTTCGAAAACATGGCAGTCGAATCTTGTGCGCATGACCTACTAATGTTACTGTTATTTTTTCAATTGTGCACCCAGCTTAATGACCCAACTAAAACAACCTGCAGGCTGGACGTCTCGACCGAAGTAAGGCATCAGAGACGATAACACACAATGACAAAGACAAGGAAGGTAAGGAAAGGAGTCACCATGGCCTATAGTAAGGTACCAGCCCAAGATTAACTTGAAAATATTTCGAAGAACCACTGTAAATCAAAAACCGGTTTGCTGGACCAGGATTTGAGCCCGGGTCCTCTGGAATCAGAGTCCAGTGTCTTAATAATGTGCCACCTCACTCCAACACACATCTACGTTACTACTAATTGGCGCACTGACAATCAACTAACATAAAAAAAAAAAACTTTTATAGGTAGCTAAAATTAAATCAATACAAAAAAAAAAAGCATGTAACTCAGTACACGTGATTGGCAATTCAAACCTCGACTCATACGTATACCGGGTAAAACTGCAGTGAGAAAGAGAGAAATAAGACAAATTTCTAAATAAACATGAATTAAAAATATTATTACTCACTTCAAAATAAACTCAAACCCTGCTGTGTTGCCCTCTGCCCAAATACTCCCTTACTAGATGCCAGCAAGTCGGGAAGATATCAGACGCAGGCGGGTCCCTACCGCTGCGACCCGCCTATCTCACAGCACGGCAGGGTTCAACCTGAGCCGCACGCCGCCACGTGGAGCCCGCTCAATGCATCGGAATCCGACAAGTTCTCTGCACCGACCGCAACTTAGTCTTCGTCCTTTTTCGCGTCAGAAACGTTTCACAAAGACGTCATCATAATTCGGCCTTGAAATTTTACTCCCATCGCATTCCAAAGAAGTTTCACTTCAAAAATAGTTCAGTGGCGACACTGTTCCAAATTACACTCTTGGTCACTAGTTGTGGACTCTGCTACCTGGGTGCCAATTGGTATGCAGCGCTTCAGAAGAGAATATACAATTTAGAAACTGCTTAAGATATCTGAGTGGTGTAGGTACAAAAAAACAAGCTTTTAAGGAATTTTGACAATATTAATAGATCTGTTCTCAAATTTAATTTGTAAAATCCATTTATGCAGGGTCAAAATAACAAACAGGTGTTACCAGAATAAATTATTTTGTATAAAAATTGTGGTACAAAATTTAAAAAAAATCATGGACTGGCTATGCATCTTATTTCTACGACATGAAATATTAATATTACCACTCAGTCTCACTGCACATCGTAAAGACTGCACACCAGTTCAGAGCCTTGCACTGATAGACAATTCCACATTATTTGTACCGGTGAACATCTATCATACATATAACTAACATCCTGACCAGGCAGCAACTGTTAGATAGGGAACTCATTAACCAATTTGCTATTGATTTAACAGAGTGTATCAAGCAGTGCTACTTTTTTTTATTTTTAAAAATTGTATAATGTAGTTAAAGGAAGAGACTATGATTGAAAGTGTTTCATTAATTGAAAGTCATTAGTCTGATGCAATTTCAGACGTGCATCTACTAATCATGTTTGGTGAAGTTGATGAATCCTTGCATTTGATTGTTTAAATCTTAGGAAATACCAACAAAATTTTAAGGTGAATAGGGAGGAGCTAACTTTCCTTAAAGGGTATTTTCTTTACTTTCTATATAAAATTTTAATTTTTTTTATAACTTTGAAACAACATTTAAATATAGAAAAATAACCTCAAAATTACAAGTAATACTCAGATGTTGCCTAAAAATAAAAATCATGTTAATGTACATACAGCATTATTATGGAGTTTCGGAGTTGTGATACAATCCCTACGTTGACCTCTAGACTACCACGGCAGGCAGTTCAGAGGGATTTGCTTGCAAATAACTGAGCATTCAAATGATTTATCACTGACACTATTCACCTACCAAAACAGTTCCTCACTCAACTCTTCCCTTTTAAATTTATTATAAACAATTACGAGTAAATAACCAAGTATAAAAATATTTTGAGATCAGGTAGTATGTTTTATCCCATCTATTAAGAATATCAAGAATCAATAACTTAGGATAAAAAATGGGTAAATATGTAGTTTAGCGGTATTTGCGAAAATAAATGTTAAAAATCTGAAAATACTTTTATTATATGCTCTTTAACTTCCTCTTTTCATAAAACCCGGCGGAGATAAGAAATTCCAAATACTTTAGGAGATATCGAATTTTTTAATTTTTATAGTTGGGCAATATTTGTTAAAAAAAAATTTTAAATTCCGAAAATACTTTTATTCTATGCTCTTTAACTTCCTCTTTTCATTAAACCCGGTGGAGATAAGAAATTCCAAATACTTAGGAGATATCGAGTTTTTTAATTCTGATCACAATACCTGTGCATTCAAGCGGCATTCTTCATTGTTTCTTGTTTACGAGTATGAATTTTTTTTTCGCGACGTAGGTGAATGACTACATCATTTTCTACTAATGGCAAAGGAATTGTACCCGCCTCTAACTTAGGTGAGTTTTTAACGTTTCAAATTTTAATGTTTAATTTGTTATTTCGATATTGTTGCGCAAGTAATAATAAAAAAAATTACGTGAGTTCCTACTGTTCATCCTTTGTCCCGGTTTGTTTGGTCAGGTCAGTTACATTATAAATACTTTAAAACTAAACAACCATTAAAATTAATTCATATTATTTTTAATGTCCGCTTAGTTTGAAAGTATTTATAATGTAGCTGACCTGACCTAATCGACCATTTTAATTAATTAGGCATTCACAAACACATAGCAAAATAAAAAAATGGCGACGGTCGAATGATAAACACAGGTCTTGTATTGAAAAATAAGAACGGCGATATCTCCTAAAGTATTTGGAATTTCTTATCTCCGCCGGGTTTAATGAAAAGAGGAAGTTAAAGAGCATAGAATAAAAGTATTTTCGGATTTTTAACATTATTTTTCAGAAATACAGCTAAACTACATATTTACCAAAATAATAAATTTGAAGAAATAAACATACCTGGCATACCAGTTTGAGCATGTTTGTGTTTTTCTAGCACACCGTCAATCTTCTTTGCCAAATCGGGAACTGAAATCTGTCCTGCCACAACTTCCACTGGGACACCATTTCCCCCAATGAAAAATATGGATGGCACAGGAACAATGTGGTCTGTAGTTATTCAGGAAATTCAATACCAAAGAAGAAACATTTTACAATTCAAACTATGTATAATTTAAAAAAAAAAACTGCATGAAGTCTCATGTTCCCTCAAAATAGAATATCTAATATGAAAATACACACACAAATATAGCAAGGACACACTTGTACAAAATTAACTAATTTATGCTGTAAAAAAACAAAACATGAGTGGCGGTCATTTGCTTATCCACACGAATGAGTAGACATTAATTCGAGTTGATAGAAATTACAATCAGTCTAGACAGATGTGAAACAGAAAATCCAAATAAACCTAACTGAAAAGTTTGTAGCCAAATAAACCTAACTGAAAAGTCTGTAGAACAATAATTGGCATATCCTTTGGCGCTACTTTCCCCTGCCCACCGAAGTCCCAAAGCACGCAGACACCAACATTTCCGGACGCGTTCCAACCTGTATTTAAAACACTGATAACCACAGAGCAGTAACTATTGCAGGTGATTTCAAACATTTCTGCCTTTAAAACTCATGGTACAATGAGTCAATATCCTGTATTTAGACTGACATATTGATCTCCCCAATGCTTTACAGGACATAATGAATTGATGCCTTTCAATAATTTATGGAGAAAAAATTTGAAAATGGTTCTATTGGTCAGCACAAATGTCTGACTATCCTGCAAAGGAATTTTATCAATTTACACTACATAATACTCTGTAAGTGGGGAGGGCAACGAAGCTGTGGAAAATAATGGCATTTAAAGAATTAAAAACAATAAATATTAAAATAGTGTTATTGTTTAAACACACCAACTTCAATCATGTTTCCATAAATTTATTAGTTTTTAAATTGCTAACTCACATTATTTTCCCATCACAAATAAAGTTTCACATAACTCATTCAGAACAAAAAACTCAATTTTATTGAACTCCTGGTATTTTTTTTTAGTACACTATTTCAAATACTGATAACCAAACCAACGTTTTTACTATCGCCAAACATACAAAAACTTAACTTATAGAGAAAAAAAGATTAGAAACAAATCTTTGCAAATGTGGTGTTTAAAATACCATGTTTGGAGTTATGTATATACTCTTCCAGAGAAGCTGCTCAGTTCAACTAACCTCCCTGATGATGAGACTAGCATGATTGTACTTCAATTTGTGGTCGATTGTATGTAGCTTGTACATAAGCAGTAATTAGTTACTTCTGTAACTATTTTATGGAAAATTGATTTTTTATGAACATCTAAATATGTATTTAAGTACCAACTAAAACAGTATTGCATTACAAACAAATTCCACTTTCCATTTTTTACTGTACCAGCCCGCATCACAGGTTCACAATAGCCTAGAGCGCACAATGTTTATTGGCAGCTAACATAATAAAAATTAAAAAAAAACAGAAAATAATAATTAAATAATCACCAAATTAAAATTAATAATTTCCATCATCATGGCTCTGCACTGCTTATCTGCTGCAGAACTACAGTCAAGTAACAGGCATCTAAACTAATGACATGCCAAATCCTTTATCGGCTTAGTATTACTTATTAACCTGCAATTGGGCTTTCACCCGGTGGCAAGAACTCCCACTCACTCCCCTCTCCCCCCCCCCCCTCCATCAGCTTTCTCCTCAGCTCCCTCCCATCCCTGACCTCCACCATTTCCTCCCCCAGCCCATTCCACTCCCTCCCCGTCCTCACCAGGAAGGTGTTCCGCCCTCTCTCTGTCCGCCTCCACACCCTCTGGAGCTTACATCTGTGGTCTCTTCGTCCTCTGTACTCCCCTCTATGTACTTTGCTTCCCAATTGCCCCCATCCCCCTTCCCCCTTCAGCACCTTGAACATCCTGACCAACCTTTCCACTCTTCTTCTCCTCTGTAACGTTTCCCACCCCAACTCCTTAATCATTTCCGTTGGGCTATGCAGTTTCCCATCCTGCCCCTCCCTCCTTCTCCACATTCCCATCACCCACCTAGCCGCTCTGCGCTGTACCCCTTCCAGCTCCTTCACCTCAGTCACCAGGTAGGGGTCCCAGACCGCCGCCGCATACTCCAACATTGGCCTGACCAATGTGGAGTATGCCTTCTCCTTTGTCCTCCTCCCAGCTCCCTGCAGGGTCCTACCAAGCAACCCCAGCGCCTGCCTTCCCCTCCTGACCACCCCCTCTATGTGCTCCGCCCATCCTAGGTCATTTTTCAGTGTCACCCCCAGGTACTTATATCCTGCTGCCTCTCTTATCTCCTGCTCCTTCCAGTAATATACATTTCGTGTGACTTTCCTCCTCTTTGTAAATCTGACAACTTTTGTCTTACCAACATTCAAGGACATTCCATTTTTCTCCGTCCATTGCTCCAACCTTATCAAGTCCTCTGCTAAACATCCCCCTTCCCCCACAACCTCATACACTACACAGTCATCTGCAAATAGCCTCCATCTGGCTTTCATGCCCTCCCCCAGATCGTTTATCATAATTGTGAACAACAGAGGCCCCAGCACACTCCCCTGTGGCACCCCCGACGTCACTTCCCCCTCCTCGGAGCTTTCCTCACCCACTCTCACTCTTTGTCTTCTATTCCTCAGGAAATCACCCACCCAGTTTACCACCCTTCCATCCCTCACCAGCAACTCAACCTTTTCCATTAACCTCCTATGGGGGACCTTATCAAACGCCTTTTCAAAATCTATAAAGATTGCATCTATCTGCTTCCCCCCGTCCACCGCTTCCACCAGGTCTTCCAACAGCCCAGCCATCTGGGTCTCGCATGAAAACCCCATCCTGAATCCATGCTGCCTGTTATCCACCCACCCCAGATCTTCCATTTCCCCCTTTACGTACCTTCCTACCAACCTCTCCATCACTTTTCCTACACAGGACGTCAGACTGACCGGCCTGTAACTTCCTGGCTCCGCCTTATCATTTCCCCCCTTGTAGATGGGAACTACCACTGCCTCCTTCCATTCCATTGGTAGTTTCCCCTCCTCCAGAGACTGCTTGAAAACCTCCAACAGGTACTTCCCAATCTCCCTATCACCCAACTTCAAATGACTATTCCCTATACCATCTGGCCCAGCTGCCTTTCTCCCTTTCAACCTCCTGATCACCTTAATTACATCTGTCAGTCGCAGCTCAAAGGCCTTCCTGCCCATTAAACTGTCGTCCTCTTTACCCTCCCATGCCTCCCCCTTTGTAAATACTGCCAGATATTGCTCCTGCAGCAAGTCTGCCTTTTCCCTGTCCTCTGTATATTCCTGCCCCCCTCCTCCTCTGAGAACCCCTATTCCCTCCTCACCCTTCACTCTTCTTATGTATCTGTAGAGCTCCGTCCCATTTACCGTCCCCCCTTCCCCCATCAGCTGTTCCATGTAAGCATCCCTTGCTTCCCGCGATTTCCTCCCTAGTTCCTTCCCAAGCGCCTTCATTTCCGCCTCTATCTCCTCTCCCCCAAGCTTCCTTGCCCTCGCATGCAGCCTCCTACATTTCCTTTTCAACACTATCAACTCCCTTCCATAGTAGGGAGGGTCACCTCCTTGGCCTACCCTCCTCTGAGGTACAAAACGTGTAGCCATCTGCAGCAGAATATTTCTTAAGGCAGCCCATCTACCTTCGAGGTCCTCTATATCTACCCATCTACTGTATTCCCCCTTCAGGAATGCCTCTGCCCCCACTCTATCAGCCTTACCCCAACAGTTTACCACGTTTCCCCTCCTTACCCTTGTCTCCCTCCAGCCCACGTCTAACTCCACTACTGGGATCCTGTGGTCACTGATGCCCTCCATTACCACACTTCCCCTGACCGCCTCCATTGGTCTCACAAGTACCACATCCAACAGGTTCCCGTCATCCTGCTCTCCTCTCCTGGCACCTTTTCTGGTGCTTTCAGTCACCACCTGCTCCAGTCCTCTGTTTGCCAGTTGAGATGCCCATCTCTGTTCCCTTGACCCCATCCCCTCCGGCCCCTTTTCCCATGCCACCCCTGGCATGTTCAGATCCCCCGCCACTATCACCCACTTGCCTTCCCCTAGCATGTCCAACCTGTCCTGCACCTCCCGTATGGCTTCATCCCCTTGCCCTGGTGGCCGGTACACCGCAATCAGCCGTACATTTTTCTCTCCTACCTGGAACTGCATCTCCAATAACTCCGCTCTCCCCCCAACCCATACAACCCTACCACAGAGTCCCTCTCGCATGCACACCATTACCCCTCCTCCATTCCTGTTTCTGTCCCTTCTAAATATTTCAAAGTGTGCTCTCTTCAGTTCCCCATCTCTAATTTCCTCGTCCAACCATGTCTCCACCGCTACAATGATATCCGCCCCATAGGCTTCCACCCTGCCCCAGAACTCCTCCACCTTCTTATATATACTTCTACAGTTTATAACTGCGACTTTTACATATTGGCATTTTCCCCCTTGCGCCTCTGTCCCTTCCGCCCTGATACGAGTGCCCCTTCCCCTTAGAACCCCGATTTCCAGCACTCTTGCAGCCCTATCCAACTCCACCCCCCTCTTTCCTCCTTCCTCGCTCCCCGTCCAACCAATCTGAGTTTTGTTGACTTTAGCTGTCACCTCCTCCCTAGCATTGCTATCAGCACTATATTCACAATCACCCCCCTTCTCTCCACCTTCCTCACTATCTAGTTGCTATCTTCTTCCCTGCTGCTCAAACCTTGCCCTTTCCAAATGGCCAGAAGTCTCCCTTCCTAGCAGGTCTCCTAGCATCCATTTTCCCCTCTCTGTTAGGTGAACCTGATCCCTGCCCACACAGTCCTGCCCCACCCATTTCCTGCTATCTACCAACATGGCTCCCAAGTCCCTACACACCCTCTCATACACCTCGCTGACCGCCGCAGCCTTGACATAGTTTATACCCCTCCTTACTAGTACCCCACTGACCACAACTCTGGCTACAGGGAACTTCTCCTTCACCTTGCCCACTAGCCCCCTCATATCCTCCTCTACTTCCCTCCCCACCACTCTACCAGCCACATCATTTCCCCCTACATGAACAACCACCACCTTAACTTTACTGCTTCCTTTCATGCAGCCTACCCTCTCCCCCAAGTTCCTAATCTTTGCACCCCCAAACGCAGCTTTATATATACTTCCTTTCCCCACCCCCTGCAATTCTACCCCCTTCACAATAGAGCTGCCCAGGAAAATCACTTCGGGCTCCTGTCTAACTATTGTACCCCTTTTCGTATCCCTGCCCTCTTCATGCCTGTTCACATCTACGTTGCTTGTACCCACAGCCTTACTGCCGGCCTCCTCCCGCACCCTCCTTGCTACCCCTTCATTCTGCAACCTGACACCTGTTTCCTGAACTTCCCCAGTACATGCCTCTGCATATGTGGCCTTAACAGCTTGAGTCCTTACTTTCTCCCTTCTCCCTCCCTTCCAGCTCCTCCACCCTCCTGCGCAGCCTATCTAACTCCACATCTGCCTCCTTTCTCATCTGCCTTTCCTTCTCAACTTCCTCCTTTGTCCTCTTCAGCTCGCACTCTAGCCTTTCGACCCTTACTAACTTACTAGTGTGAAGTGGCCTTACTATATGGCCTGATTATTTACTGAGTTTTGGTTTTATATTAATTTATTAAGACTAATATACATGAACACCTTTATAACAAATTGTATACAAAATGTACGTCAATTTACATTCTCACACATACTGCGAGATCATTGTAAAAACGGCTTAAATATTACTTCTTTAAAAGGATACAAATTTGGGAAAACTGCGTGTACAGTTGAGAATCACTGGATAGCTTGATGGCAACGAAATCGTTACTTTCTAATTTGGATGAGACTTCCGCACTGTTGATTGTTGCAGCTATATTTTGAGATATTGGATCTGGTCCTATTACAATAAAACATAAACATTAACATCAATTTCTAAACTCAAATCAGAGTTTTTTTTATATATATATTTTTTAAATAACACAACTGTGACCAAACTAACCTTCAACAAACACGACAAACACTGCATTTTTGGATTTCGCGGATGTGACAGCTTCTGAAATACCTGCCTCAAACCAACGCATTCTAATATTAGGAATTTTATAAATAAAGGCGATGATAAAATTCAATTATCCAAGGGTAAAGACTAAACACAATTGCAATAATCCACAAATATTACGAAAACCATCAGAGTATCAAAGACGTCAATTAAACGAATGACAGACGAATTTTAACATTATTGCCAACATAACATGCATGCCATCTAAAAGTTTCAATGTTGTTTGGTCATAGAGGAACGTAATTAATGTAAGACCATTGAGCTTGAAAGTTTAAGAACTGAAGTCAATTTGCGTTTTGAGCCGCCCACTCAGATGAGCTAAACGGATGGTTACATAGTTATAATAGGTCGAAATGAATGAATGGACGAGAATCCTAGAAATGGTTATGTGGTTATGATTGTACAAACCAGTTAGCTAAAAAGTAGAATAGAGTGACATTTATTACATAAGTTTGACGCCGTCGTCGGTGCTCCCTCTGAGAGCACAGGCCGTTATGTGTCCTCAACACCTGATCAGTGCCGCACCTCGAACGCGCCCGTGCGCGCAACATAGTGCAGTGCCCCGAACGGCGTGACGTCAGTCACGGCCCCCTACGAGTGCAAAGCGCCCGGCCGGGTGTGGCACTAAGCAAGGGTATTATTTATTCATGCATTTGATAATATAAACAGAAACTAATAAATCTAAAACCATCAATAATTAACGTTAAGTTAATAATCATTTTATAAAGGGTTATCATTCACAAAACTGGCCGAAGTCATCTTCCCGCGCTCCGCAGTTTTCCCGCGGAATTTTCCCCCTCCCTGGCCCCGGCGGCCAGAGAGGTTAGTCAGTCGCCATCCAGCACTCGCCCGGGCCGGCAGCCCAGGCACGGGGAGCTCTCAACTTTCGCGCCAACATCCAGTAACTACAATAGGTAATTATAACCAAATCGTTTTATTTCAGCTCCCCGGTCGGCCCGAATCGACCGTTCGAGATCCCGCGCGGTCCTTTAATAAAATGTGCAGTCCAACACAGGACTTTAAGTATAATACGTAATTGACTAGGTGGCCCATCGTGGCACCTGCGCCTCACACTGTAAAGTCCCACATCGGGACGTAGTCCGTCGTCCACGCAGGGCGGCACTGCGCCAAACGCGTTACCAAACTTTCAGACGAGTCAAAAAACTGGGACGTGCCATGGCCACGTGTGTGATATCCTGCAAGATTCCACCGTGTCCGTACCCAGCGTAACGTGGCCCTCGCCACCACGCGGAGTAGCCGCCTGTGTATACCCATCTGTGCGGGACTAACCACAGTGATTATAGTGTAGTGTGTTATCTTAAGTAATTTTGCGGGACCTATCGCCCACACATTTCACGTTGCGTCCACGTACTTTCACATAAGCCGGAATAGGTTCATCGTGCGCGGAGCTTAGGTCGACGATGAAGCGGCCAGTTACGTGAGCGTGTAACGTGTAGATTGTGCGACGGAATAAAACAGCTAAAAGTACGTGTGTGTTTTATTAATAAGGCGTCCTGGGAGGCCATAACAGCCCGGGGGGCCCTTTGTCGACGCGTCCCTGCCTGCAGCCACGAGGCCAGGAACCCCGCCCTTGAGACCCAAAATTAATTAAACAGTTTAAATTCACGTAAAATTCAGATCAGGCAACGGGGACGGCGTCAAAATGGCGCTCAACTAGTGTGGCTACAACATCACCAAACTCTTTCGACAAACAAGCCAAGAAAACGAGACGGAAAAATTAGCAGACAAAGGGCTCGAGTAGGGATAGGGCAACAGCGCGCAACGTGGCAACACCGCGCGCCGGAGCGGCGCCGCGCCAGCACGATAAGCCAGGCCGAGACCAGACATCACCCCTCCCTCGCCCCTCCACTCTTGCTATCCACTCGCCTACCACCCCCGCTCGACACCTCCGCCCCCACCCCACTCACCACCCTCGCTGTTCACCCCTCTCGCTCTTCACCCCTCATCCGCCCGCACAAAAACCCCGCTCCCCCACCCTGCGCCACTCTTCTTCCACCGGCAGTCAGCTGTCAACAGACGTCATGCAGCCACGCCGCCACGGGCTCCCGCGAGGCAGGAAGCGAGCGAGCATGGAAATGAACTCTGTTGGTGAGGGGAGGCGAACCCCCCTACCTGCTCGCGCCCAGCCATCGACGTCCCCACCCGCCGCTCGGGTCGGACAGCCGCGAGCCAAGCACAGTGGAGCAACAAGGTCGTAAGTCACCACGAGTCTCTGTAGATGAACGACTTCCAGGAGGCCTACGAGGCATGGGCAAGCGAGGGCTACCCATGCCCAGGGTACAACTGGGAGTACGAGGAACAGGACGAGTGGGAGGATGACGTCACCGCAGAGTACACTGAGGGGCCGGAAGTAGACTGGATGCCGCCACGAGTGTACCACATGACACAGCACGCATCGCCGCTTCCACACACGGCCAACCACCACGCTGCTGTCGCGGCCAAGATTCCGCCCACTTTACGAACAACCGAGACGTCCATCTGCCACTCGTCGCCGCCCCGACATCGCCACCGACGCCGCCCCCGCCATATGGGGTGGAGACATCACCACAGGCGGAGGGAGCCACGCCCTTCCAGCCCATGTGTTACAACTGGCGCGCGGGGGTCGGGTGGACACGTCAGGCCGAAGCAGACCCGCCGCCTCCGACACCGCCCCCTGTTGTGCTCAGGTGCCAACTGAGACCGCAGTGACCAACGACACAGAGCGGCACAGCAAAGTGGGCCGATATGTGAACTGTGCGGAGCTTACGCGCTCCACCGTTACGCCGCCTCCACTGCCACCAGTAATACCGACGCGGCCCCCGCCACATGGGGTGGGAACCTCGCCGCAGACAGGGGATGCCGCGCCCGTCCAGCCCCTATGGTACAATTGGCACACTGGGACCGGGTGGACACGTCAGGCCGACACGCCGCCTCCGACGCCGCCCCTGTTGCCGCCCAGGTGGCAATTAGGCCAACCAAAACGGTCACTTGGTGACAACGTCGGCCGGATCACCAGGTGGCGGATCACACGCAGCACCAGTGCGGATCCCGAACACCACCTCCGGCACCACCGACGACGCCGCCCCCAGCCACTGAAGGAGCGACTGGCGCGGCCGCAAGTCTCAAAACGGCCACTTCGCGACAACGTCGGCCGGATCACCAGGTGGCGGATCACACGCAGCACCACTGCGGATCCCGAACACCACCTCCGGCACCACCGACGACGCCGCCCCCAGCCACTTAAGGAGCGACTGGCGCGGCCGCAAGTCTCAAAACGGCCACTTCGCGACAACGTCGGCCGGATCACCAGGTGGCATATCACACGCAGCGCCACTGCGGATCCCGAACACCACCTCCGGCACCACCGACGACGCCGCCCCCAGCCACTGAAGGGGCGACTGGCGCGGCCGCAAGTCTCAAAACGGCCACTTCGTGACAACGTCGGCCGGATCACCAGGTGGTGGATCACACGCAGCACCACTGCGGATCCCGAACACCACCTCTGGCACCACCGACGACGCCGCCCCCAGCCACTGAAGGAGCGACTGGCGCGACCGCAAGTCTTAAAACGGCCACTTCGCGACAACGTCGGCCGGATCACCAGGTGGCGGATCACACGCAGCACCACTGCGGATCCCGAACACCACCTCCGGCACCACCGACGACGCAGCCCCCAGCCACTGAAGGAGCGACTGGCGCGGCCACAAGTCTCAAAACTGCCACTTCGCGACAACGTCGGCCAGATCACCAGGGGGCGGATCACACGCAGCACCACTGCGGATCCCGAACACCACCTCCGGCACCACCGACGACGCCGCCCCCAGCCACTGAAGGAGCGACTGGCGCGGCCGCAAGTCTCAAAACTGCCACTTTACGACACAGTCGGCCGGATCACCAGGTGGCGGATCACACGCAGCGCCACTGCGGATCCCGAACACCACCTCCGGCACCACCGACGACGCCGCCCCCAGCCACCGAGAGTGCAGCTGACGCGGCCTCGTGTCGCAAAACCATGACATCGCGACCTAGTCCGGCAGATCACCAGGTGGCGGATCACACGCAGCGCCACTGCGGATCCCGAATACCACCTCCGGCACCACCGACGACGCCGCCCCTAGCCACCGAGAGCGCAGCTGGCGATGCCGCGCTTCGCGAAACCACGACATCGCGACCTAGTCCGGCAGATCACCAGGTGGCGGATCACACGCAGCGCCACTCCGGATCCCGAACACCACCTCCGGCACCACCGACGACGCCGCCCCCAGCCACCGAGAGCGCAGCTGGCGCGGCCACGCGTCGCGAAACCACGACATCGCGACCTAGTCCGGCAGATCACCAGCTGGCGGAGCACACGCAGCGCCACTGCGGATCCCGAACACCACCTCCGGCACCACCGACGACGCCGCCCCCAGACACTAAGAGCGCAGCTGGCGCGGCCGCGTGTCGCGAATCCACCACATCGCGACCTAGTCCAGATCACCAGGTGGCGGATCACACACAACGCCACTGCGGATCCCGAACACCACCTCCGGCACCACCGACGACGCCGCCCCCAGCCACCGAGAGCGCAGCTGGCGCGGCCGCGCGTCGCGAAACCACGACATCGCGACCTAGTCCGGCAGATCACCAGGTGGCGGACCACACGCAGCACCACTGCGGATCCCGAATACCACCTCCGGCACCACCAACGCCGCCGCCCCCAGCCACCGAGAAAGCACGTGGCGCGGCCGCTCGTCTCAAAAGCACCACATTTCGACCTAGTATGGCAGACCACCGGGTTGTCGACGCCATGCCACAAGGCACCAAGGCGGACTTGACAGCCACGACGCCGCCGCCGCCGCCGCCCCCAACTGCCGTGAAGGCTCACGGGGGGTGGGCGCGATGCTAACCGGCCGTGCTCCCACTCGCGCCGCAGAAGGCGCCATACCGTCGCCTGCCGCGGAGGGCGCCACCACGCGCGCCACCTTGGGCGCGCCGCCACCTGCCGCTGAGGGCGCCACCACGCGCACCACCTTGGGCACGCCGCCGCCTGCCGCTGAGGGCGCCACCACGCGCACCACCTTGGGCGCACCGCCGCCTGCCGCTGAGGGCGCCACCACGCGCGCCACCTTGGGCGCGCCGCCGCCTGCCGCTGAGGGCGCCACCACGCGCGCCACCTTGGGCGCGCCGCCGCCTGCCGCTGAGGGCGCCACCTCGAACGTGCCGCCGCCTGCCGCCAAAGGCGCCGCCACGCTGCCGCTGCCCACCTCGGCCGCAGCTGACGCTGACGCACAGGTACCTGACGCCGCCCCATGGACAGCCGCCACGGGTCTACCAGGTCAGTGTGCCGGCGTATCTTTAAGTGTGTGTGTAAGGTGTTGAGGCACAGAACGGTCTCGTCGAGGGGGGGGCATTTGACGCCATCGTCGGTGCTCCCACTGAGAGCACAGGCCGTTATGTGCCCTCAACACCTGATCAGTGCCGCACCTCGAACGCGCCCGTGCGCGCAACATAGTGCAGTGCCCCGAACGGCGTGACGTCAGTCACGGCCCCCTACGAGTGCAAAGCGCCCGGCCGGGTGTGGCACTAAGCAAGGGTATTATTTATTCATGCATTTGATAATATAAACAGAAACTAATAAATCTAAAACCATCAATAATTAATGTTAAGTTAATAATCATTTTATAAAGGGTTATCATTCACAAAACTGGCCGAAGTCATCTTCTCGCGCTCCGCAGTTTTCCCGCGGAATTTTCCCCCTCCCTGGCCCCGGCGGCCAGGGCGGTTAGTCAGTCGCCATCCAGCACTCGCCCGGGCCGGCAGCCCAGGCACGGGGAGCTCTCAACTTTCGCGCCAACATCCAGTAACTACAATAGGTAATTATAGCCAAATCGTTTTATTTCAGCTCCCCGGTCGGCCCGAATCGACCGTTCGAGATCCCGCGCGGTCCTTTAATAAAATGTGCAGTCCAACACAGGACTTTTAGTATAATACGTAATTGACTAGGTGGCCCATCGTGGCACCTGCGCCTCACGCTTTAAAGTCCCACATCGGGACGTAGTCCATCGCCCACGCAGGGCGGCACTGCGCCAAACGCGTTACCAAACTTTCAGACGAGTCATTAACTGGGACGTGCCACGGCCACGTGTGTGATATCCTGCAAGATTCCACCGTGTCCGTACCCAGCATAACGTGGCCCTCGCCACCACGCGGAGTAGCCGCCTGTGTATACCCATCTGTGCGGGACTAACCACAGTGATTATAGTGTAGTGTGTTATCTTAAGTAATTTTGCGGGACCTATCGCCCACGCATTTCACGTTGCGTCCACATACTTTCACATAAGCCGGAATAGGTTCATCGTGCGCGGAGCTTAGGTCGACGATGAAGCGGCCAGTTACGTGAGCGTGTAACGTGTAGATTGTGCGACGGAATAAAACAGCTAAAAGTACGTGTGTGTTTTATTAATAAGGCGTCCTGGGAGGCCATAACAGCCCGGGGGGCCCTTTGTCGACGCGTCCCTGCCTGCAGCCACGAGGCCAGGAACCCCGCCCTTGAGACCCAAAATTAATTAAACAGTTTAAATTCACGTAAAATTCAGATCAGGCAACGGGGACGGCGTCAAGTTTATAATTATTTCGGGAATTTTTCCACTTTTTAATAATAAACTACATTTAGTTTCGTAGTCGCTAATTTACGTAAGTTATTGGATTTGTTAATTAATAACAGTTTTTTTTAGTAAGCATACAGTAATCTTGTTGATTTTGCTTACTTTTACCAAAGTTAAAATTTTCTCACCTTATTTCTTAAAAAAAGCTTAGTGCTACAGGCCCTACCGAAACTTCAAAATACATAAATTATATATTCATCATTAATTGTGAGGCTTAAATAATAAGTAAGAATTTTTATTGTTTACAGTGACGTCGAACCAAGTGTCTCCCCGGCTCCTTCAGACCGTTATGCCTCGTCAGCGCCCTCTCTTGCATATTTGGTGCAACGGGAGTGTGATGCTGTGCGACGTGTGTTTTCTTTCAGGGATTTGACGTTTATTTCATTGGATATATATTTTATTTTTAAATTTATTGTAAATAGTTTTTCATTTGAATTTTTATGTAATTTTCTGAGCTGTATTTGTTCACCAGGCGCCAAGGCCGTGGCTTCCACCTTTGACAAATCTGTGTATTCCGCGGGCTCGTGGGAGAGGGAGAGACGCGGGCGTTCGGGCGCGCCAGGGGGAGTAGGAGGGCAGTCGTCACCCCGGCAGCAGAGGCAACGGACGTGCGAGAGACGTCGCTCCGGTATGGAAAGAGAGGACACGACCGGGCGCGGTGACTTGAGTAGCCTTAAGCTGTGCCGTGCGGGAGCTAACCATAGTTTTTTGGTCGCTTAGTTTTCCTGTCGCGTCTTAGACATAGACATTACTCACGCGTGTTTCAACACTAGTTTTGCGAGTCGTGTATTTTCTTTGTAAACTGGACGTTCATCGTAGCAAGCATAGTTTTCTTACGTGTCTCCCCAGTCAATGTGTTGTACAGTTGGACAGTTATCGTGGTAAACGCGAATCATTGTGTATTTAAGTCACTGCTGCTTGATTTTTATAGAGACAAGGTCAGTGGAGGATTTGCCGAATTCGGGACAATCGGATCTTGTGACGTCACCGCATCATTTTTCACCAGACTTAGTGAGCCGTGCTTTAATGCCACTATAGTAAGAAAGGATCTGTATCGGCACGGGCGGGACGTCCCGTATTTCAGAATAGCAAAAGTGCGCGGAACCGGGCTACGCCTTATTGGGATTGTCACGGGTGGAACCACAGCAGCCCCATGTAAATTGCCTGCCTTAATGTGCATGAAAGACCTGGGAACTTTATTTGGTTTTATTAATTCTAGAGACTAGATCCCTCGGTCACGCGGCCCGAACACCCCTCTACCGAACCCCTGAGTAGCCGGCAATACTGAAGCAACTTCAGGGACTAGTCCACCAGCAAACGACAACAGTAGTGTACCAGTAACATCTAGAATTATATTTTATATGAAATTAATGAGAAAAACTAAATGTCTTTAAACATTAGGAACATTATGGATTCATATTGATTATTTTAAGACCTATAATTACAAAATTGTTTTTAATATTTTCAAGTTTTACATTCGGTTTTCTTGACAATTTCGTAAACAAGCATTTTACAATTACGAATGGAGTCCAAGAAACTCCATACTAGGAAATAAATTTAAGACCATGGACCCGACCAGTTGCTAAGCTTGCCTGACCTTCAAACAGACACTGTGGAAATTACAGAAAAAAATAATTTATATATGATTAAGCAATGTAATGTATCCACACGTAGGTAATGTTTTCTTAAAGTCAACTAAGTATTTAAATGTAAATACTTGCTCTGTGTAAAGTGGTTCTTAGTGGAGAAGAGAAGGTAAGATGGTTGACTCTTAATGAATCAAAATTAGGAAACTACAATTGGTCTCAAACCGTCACATTCAACATATTGTCACATCCACCATTTTTTTCTGGCCTCGGCCAAAGTGACACCCTCAGCCCCAGGTGCACCACGACTCGCTACCTGGTCTATGGCCTACAAGGGGTAGTGTCACCACCTGCCCACAGATGGCAGAGGGCTGGCAATATTTATTACGTGAATTTAATAACTCACTTATGTACAACTAGGTCGAGGTTAAATGACATGTACATAGTGATCAGATTATGATAAATTGTATAGTTAAATGTAATGCTACACATAGGTGTGTGTAGGATATATGTTAAATCTCTGTATAGACAACCATGATGGAAGTGTAGACTTTGTGTAGGGTAAAGTAAGGTAATTTCGTGACACAGGTAATTTCGTGACATTTTTTATGACGTTTGTAACGAAAATACCAGCGGTTTTTTGGAGCTGCATTTTGGTCTGGTAGTTTCAGCGTTCTCCATTAGATAATGTGGTATGTATCGTTCGTGTCTTGGAATGCGTCAACGTCATAAAAGAAAAGTTTTCGTAAAAGTGAGCAAAGTGTCGTTAAATTTGAGTACTCTTTTGCAGGTTTAACTTCGAATATTCATAAAAGGATCCATGTACATGGTATGTTAGCATTTAATACACAGTTTTGTAGAGAATCTAAACCTCTTACAGTGTGAATAATTTTATGATTTTCCACGTCTGCATACAGTTGTTATTGCTTATGTTGTTCATGGCGTTTCTTAGCATTTTTGTCCTTGTTAAAGATACATTTTCAAAGCCTTTAATATGAATTGATCTTGTAAGTTTTCTAAGCTTGTTAGAACAAAATTATTATGAGAGTTTGTGTTGTAAATTAAGTTTACAATAACTTAGTTTCACTTAGAAAGCTAATTATAGTGTGTCACGAAATTACCTATATCACGAAATTACCTATATCACGAAATTACTTATTGGCTACCACAAAAATATATTGGCTCTTATTTTATTTTTCAGTTGAATTATGAATATAACAAGAAGTAAATACAGAAAATATGACTCAAGACAGTTAATTGCAGCTGCTGAATTCGTTAAACAACAAAATTGTTCACTTTATAAAGCCTCCAAGGAAATGGGTGTGCCATGGAGTACACTAAGAGACTGTCTAAAAAATAGCACCTGTGAAAACAGAAATGAACCTCTGCCAAAACTAGGAAGACCATTCGCTCTCACTTCAAACCTAGAAATTAGTCTGTATAATTACATCATAGAGATGCAAGAGTTAGGATTTGGTTTAACTGTTTCTACAGTAAGGAAATTAGCACATGAACTCGCAAAAAGTGTCGGCCGTGAAAATTTATTAAATTCCGACAGTGAAAGTGCAAGCAAATGGTGGTGGACATATTTCAAGAGTAGGTACAATCACTCATTAAGATCTCCAGAAAAACCTTGCAGCATACAGGGCTTCTATGGCAAATGAAGAAATCATTGGGGATTTTTATATTAAATTAGAGGAATTACTGGACAGATTGGATATCAAAGAAGCACCTGATAGGCTATGGAACTGTGACGAAACAGGTCTTTCGTATGTCGTGAAAGCAAACAAAGTTGTAACAGCAGTGGGAAAGCGATATGTTTATAAGAGAGTTTATGCAGACAGGGGAGAATAACATACACTTTTGGGATGTGTGTGCTCAAATGGGACATGTATTCTACCTATGATTATTTTCAAAGGTGTCAGGTGGAACGATAACCTAAAGAGAGATTGTTTGCCTAATGCAATAGGGAAGTTGTCTCCAAAAGGGTGGATTAACAGTGATCTGTACTTTGAATGGTTCCAGTTCTTTGTAGCCTCCATTCCTCCTGCTCGACCAGTCATCCTCTTCATGGATTCACACGCATCGCATGTGAACCCTGAAGTTATTTCGTTTGCGAAAGAAAATCAGATTTTCTTATTTACTTTCCCAGCCCATACAACTCATTTGTTGCAACCGTTAGATGTAGGAGTTTACCAATCCCTAAAATCACTTTGGGGTCAACATTTAACTCCTACATGAAGGAAAATCCAACGGAAAAACCAAATAGAACAAATTTTCATACGATTATGAATACTGCATTTATTGAGAGCTTCTGCACTAAGAACATTACAAATTCTTTCAAGAAAACGGGAATTCATCCATTCAACAAGTGTGCTATTCCTAAGGAAGCTTTTGAACCCTCCAAACTAACAAACAAGCCTCTACCTCAAGAACAGCCGGAAAAGGATCAGATATTGGTAGCTGACAAGATCTTGGTCCTGCAATCAATGTCTAGAGACACCCTCATTAACAAAGGAAAGAGAAAGCGAGACTCAAGTGCAAGATGCCTTACTCCAGTAGGAGAAATTACCACCTTGGGGTCAATAAAATACGCATCATTGAGACCTGCCACTTCAACTTTAAATGCTGCCCTACCAACATCGAATCCTGTAATGTCATCATCGAAGGATATCTTATCAACCACAAAGGCTACCCCATCAACGTCCAAGGCTACCCCATCAACGTCCAAGGCTGTCCCATCAACTACTAAGGCTACCCCATCAACTTCCAAGGCTGTCCCATCAACTACTAAGGCTACCCCATCAACTTCCAAGGCTGTCCCATCAACTTCCAAGATTGTCCCATCAACTTCCAAGGCTGTCCCATCAACTACTAAGGCTACCCCATCAACTTCCAAGGCTGTCCCATCAACTTCCAAGGCTGTCCCATCAACTTCCAATATTGTCCCATCAACTTCAAAAGCTTTGACACCAACATTATAACCGTTCATATCTGGTCCAGAACTTCGCGAATGCAAGACAAAATCAAAGGAAGTCCAAATTCTTTATGAAGATTGGATCTGTGGTTTGTGCGGGAACAGTTATTTCAGAGACGTTCAAATAAGAAATGGCGCTAAATGGGTACAATGCTGTTATTGCTTGATGCCTTATCATGAAGAGTGCCAACCTGCTGATTCTGGGGAACTAGTTTTCATGTGTGATAATTGTGCTAATGCTGAAAGTGAGTTGAGCGAGGTAAGCATCTAAAAAAAAACTAGACTAAACCTAATTTTTCGAAGGTTATTTGAACATTTATTTGAAGAAATGAAGAAAACAGCAATTAGAATGCATGTTACAAGTTAAAATTATATTATTTGTTATTATAGTTGGTATTTGTTTGAAAATATTTGTATTGTTATTGTATCACGAAATTGCCTAACCCCTATCACGAAATTAGATACCCATATCACGAAATTACCTGTCAAACCATTTAAAATTTGAAATTAAATTTTGTGTTGAAAATATGTATATAATTGCAAGTTTATTACTTATAATGTTAGTATTACACAGAAGTTAAACAATTTTGGCCAAATACGACAGTAATGGTTGAATAAAACAATATTTATTAGCGAAAAATTAATTTTATCACGAAATTACCTTACTTTACCCTATATGTACTTGGAGTCAACCTGAAGCTATAGTCACACACACTCTCTACCGAGCACTGGTTGGAGTAGGACGTCCTACTCTTAGCCTAGCCTGGTTTCCGATAACGGAAACTCAGGTCAGTGGCCAGTGTTTTAGGTGTTAGGTCGGGCAGGTAGTTGCGAAACTGCGATCTGTAATTGCGACGCGAGACACCGCACACGAGTCAGGAACGGTGGTCCCTGCTTTTTTCAAAGCAGGGTGCCAACCTTCAGGGATGGAGGAGGGTGAGGAAATGGATTGTGGCGCGGCCACAAAACGCGCACGAGACGACAGTGACTCGGATGTCACCGCAGCAAAGAAACCTTCAGGGACCCAGATCCCACAAAATTCAGACTCGGACTGCGAGGATGATTTTACCACTGTAAAAAGCCGCAGCAATAGGCGCAACAACGCACCGCGCGCGAGCACTTCTACCAACTTTCAAGGCACAGAAGCCCCAAAATACAAACGGGTTGCGTTTGTTATTCGAGACTCGCAGGTCATCGGCAAGATAGGCCCAGTTTTTGCTCAAATCGGCGTCAAACACCGAATGAGCCTTAACAAAAAGCAGGAAGTTAGGATAACTTTCGACACCAAGTCAGACCAGGACAAGGGTGTGGCCTGGATGAATGCAAATGGAGTGCCACACCACACTTTCTCGCAGCCTAGCGAAAAGGGGGAAAAGGTCGTGATTCGGGGCCTAAGTAAATTCACGCCAGTAGATGCCCTCAAAGAGGAGCTAACTTCACTCGGCTTTGAAGTCACGTTCATTAGGCAGCTGAGTGCCAAACTCACCGATAGGTCAACAGGCCAGATATACTACGAGCCCTCTCCCTCGTTCATTGTAAATATCGCACCGAGCGCGCGAGACATCTACTCAGTCACGCACTTGTATTATACAAGTGGCGTTAAAGTCGAAAGATATGTGAACCGCGCGGAAGACATTCCTCTGTGTAAGCGATGTGGTGTGTTCGGGCACACAACAGGAAACTGTAGGGAAACCCCGAAATGTATTAGGTGCTCTGGGGCGTATCCCAGGAGCGAGTGTCAGGCTCCGGAGGAAGCACCGAAAGTCTGCCTAAATTGCAAAGCCACAGGGCACACCGCGGCGTGGCGACAGTGCCCAGACTTTCTGCGCAGGGTAGAGGCCAGGAAACGAGTCGAGGCAGAGCAGGCAGCTCAGAAGCTAGCCCGTGCGACTCCGCGCGCTCCCACGCTGACAGCCGAGCACTTCCCCCCCCCCCCCCCCCCCCCCCGCGAGCCCCGCAGCAGCCACGGTTACCCGATACACAGGACGCAGCCGCGCCGCGCAGAGATAACGCGGTCTCGCCCGCCGGCGCGCAGGGCGGGCAACCAAACAAACCGACAAATCGTGTGCGAAACGAGACGTCTTTCGCTTCTGCTGTCGCTGGGCCCAGCGCTCCACGCCGCTCTGCCACGGAAATCGTGCAGGCGCGAGTCGAAAAAAGCCAGCAAAGAGCGGAGACTCGTACAGAAGCACGCGAAACACCTTCACTGTCAGGTCTTGGGGAACTCGCGGAAATTCTCCAATTATGCGATTATTGGAACCTTGTGCAGGCCCTCGAGCCATTTTACGTTCGCATCCGCGCCGCGGAGACAACAAAGCATCGCCAGACCATTTTGTTGGAAGCCCTTGCAAGAATTCTCCAATAAATGGCTGTAGACATGGGGAAAACACTGCAAATTCTAAATTTTAATGCAAATGGCGTTCGTTCTAAATCCTACGAGTTAGAACAATGTTTATTCGTGTACGGGATAGATGTGGTATTAATTTCGGAAACAAAATTAAAGCCTCACCATAGGTTCAATATCAGTGGCTATACAACTTATAGAACTGACCGCGACACTCTAGGGGGCGGCACGGCCATCCTTATTAAACACGGAATAAATCATCATCCTATAGAAATAACTGGCTTAGAGCATATTGAGGCCACCAGCATAAATATTCGTAATAAAAATGCGCACGTCTGTATGTCTGCAGTCTATAAACCACCGACCAAGCCTTTATTGGTTAGGGATTTAAATAAATTAATTAATCCAATGCAACATTTTTTCATAGCAGGCGACCTAAATAGTAAAAACCAAGACTGGGGTTGCAGGATTACCAACCCAGCAGGGAGAATATTAATCGATCATGCAGCTAGACATAATTACGAAATTTTTGCTCCAAATTCGCCGACTCTCTGCCCAACTGGTGGGGGCATGCCGGACATTTTAGATATTGCAATTACCAACATTCCGGGAGCACAGGTTACCTCCGAAACATTAGATGAGTTAGACTCCGATCATTTTCCTGTATTAATACAATTAACTTTTGATGCCCAGTTTTGCGCGGCAATTTTTAGCCGAACTTTCGGAGTCACCGACTGGGACAAATTTCGCGAAGATTTAGAAACAATTTTTATTGAACCACCACCGATAAATACTGCAGAAGAGCTGGACACACAGGTTAAATTGTTTACCGACACAGTTACAGATGTGCGCAAAAAACACACGAAATTAGTAAACAAAAGAGAATTTACGCGAATTCATTATCCAGATGTTGATATTTTAATCGTTTTAAAACGTCAGGCGCGAAATAACTATCAGCGAACACGAACACCGCAGGCTAGGACGGAATACAATCGCCTTAAAGCCCAAGTAACTCGGAAACTTAAACAATTAAAAATAGATAAATTCGGGAATCTAGTCACTGAAGTAGCAACACAACCTCAACAAATGTGGCGACTTACGCGCACACTCCGGGGCAATAATAAATTTATTTCCACTCCCGCGATAATTACAGACACAGGTATAAAATATGACGCAGCTGATAAAGCAAACGCGATAGCAGATATTTTTGAGCAACAATTTTCGCCAAATGAGGATGTAAACGATCCTCAGTTTACTAGAACCACCACGATAGCAGTAAATAACTATCTACAAATAGCAACACAAATAGAGCCGGAACTTATAACAGTTCACGAGCTGCTAAGAGTCATTCAATCGCGACCTAAAAATAAAGCAGGCGGACCTGATGGTATAAATTTCGAATCACTTAAAAAATTACCCCTTCCAGCACTCGAATATTTATTAAAAATTTTGAATGCAATATTTATTTTAAAAACTTATCCTTCCGAGTGGAAAATCGCGAAAGTAATTACGATCCCGAAGCCAGGAAAAAATGCGGCTTTACCGCAAAATAGGCGTCCTATAAGCCTTTTAAATAGCACTAGTAAAATTTTCGAAAAAATATTATTAAAACGACTTAAAGAGCACTCAGACCAACACAACATTATTCCAGATAACCAATTCGGTTTTCGGAGTGGCCACTCTACATCTCATCCTTTAATTAAGCTTATTGAAGATGCCACCGATGGCTTTAATTCACGAGCGAAGTTTACAGTAGCAACTATGTTAGACGCGGAAAAGGCCTTCGACAAGGTCTGGATTCCTGGCCTAATTCACAAGTTGGTGACTTTTAATTTCCCAGACACATATATTCATCTGGTGGCCCATTATTTATGGCGTCGAAAGTTTTTTGTCGCGATAGATGGGGCGAAGTCCTCTGTTCGTGATCTCACAGCTGGGGTGCCGCAGGGCTCCCCCCTCTCCCCTTTCTTTTATAATGTGTATACGGCCGATATACCGCGCGAACATGCCCATGTACAGCTCTATGCGGATGACACTGCGGTAGTTTATCAATCCTCTAATTTAAATTTCGCCTTAACTATTGTCCAAAGACAGCTCACATCACTAGAACAGTGGTACACTCGTTGGCGCATTAAAATTAATGGAGCCAAGTCAACTACAATAATTTTAACCAAAAAACGTACAGCTCCTGATCGCGCACTTAAAATCTTTAATCAAGAAATTCCCTACGAAAAATCTGTAAGATATTTAGGCCTAACTCTCGACTCAAGTCTCACCTGGAAACACCAGGTTAATAAAGTTTCAGGGATTGCGATCGGCACTTTAAGATCCCTATACCCAATGTTTAAGGCCCCTCAATTCCCCAGAAAGAAAAAACTTCAACTATACCTACAAATAGTTCGCCCTCAACTTCTTTATGCTTGCGAAATATATGGCTATGCAGCCAAGTCGCACATAAAAAAGCTTCAAATAACACAAAATAGATTCCTGCGAGTAATATCAGATTGCGCCTGGTATACTAGCAATTTAGAAGTGCACCAGCTCCTTAAAGTAGAATATGTCTCGGACTATATAAAACGCCAAAATAGGTCTTTCTATGGCCAACTCCCGGCGCATCCTAATGTTTTTATACATACTATCCCCGACTACGACCCAGCTGTTCAGCGACAATTTAAAAAACCGCGACTTGCCTAAGCCAAGGCCACATACATCCCAGTGCACACTGCACCGAAACGAGTATACGCAGCCGAAATGCGGCCCAGCGGGGCCCTATATTAACGTGTAAATTTATTATCAGTATTGCCCGGTCAATTATACATCACCGTTAGAACTTAAGCGTAGGAGTTGTGGCCAGGGACTCGTGATGAAGGACTGGGCAATTTCTCTAACTGACCGACTGCCTTTTGCTGGCGACAGGCGAAATGAAGCTATGTCCCCTCCTGAGTGTGGCCCGAAGCAGCAACTCACGGATTTTACCTTTAATCGTTTCACGAATTTAATTAAAATTATTATAAATTCATTCTTTCAGGTCTTCATTAGCCCATGCGGGGCTATAGTTCATGCTAGTTGTTTTCCCCAACAAAAAAAAATTTTTTTTAATAAAAATTGCAGGTTTCATCGCAGTGTTTACTAATTCTATGCGCTCTCTCCTTCACCGGACTCACTCTACACGATGATATGCCTGCTTGGTCAGCCGGGTATGTGCGGCCTTGGAGCTATACACTACACTCACACAACGAGATTAATTAGGCCATTTTTGCGCACACTGCACACGCCTCTAAATACAGACATCACGACACTCTCATGCATCAGTTAGCCAACTAACTGAGGGGAAAGGGTGACCTTCCCCCCGCCTGACATCTACACTAATAAAAATAGAGCCAAGCAACAAGCGACAGCTATTTTACTTCTTTCTGGACCGCGAGCCACCTTTAATCTTAAAATCGCACACTTCGCGCCCCGCCGTCGTTTCCAATGATTCGAACAAAGTGACGGGGTCGCAATATTTATATTGGCAACCACATAGCGAGTTATGGGAACATAATAGTTCCTGGTATCGCTGTCACACGCTCTCGGCCGAGCATATGAGGTAACGGCGGAAGCTATAGTTTCTCCGGAGTAAAGCCCTTGTCTCAGCTCGCGGATAATAAATGTAAATACAACATTTAACGCCCACACCTTCGTTACACCACACGTTAAAGCTAGAGGTGGGTTGTTACAGCAATTTTCGGTATCTGTTCCAACCTGATACTGATATAGCAATGTACCATGTTACAAGTCTCTGATACTTCTGTATCAGACGGTCCCAGGAAGCAACAAAGCTCCGCATACGCAGACCGTGCGACCGGAAGGAGAATCTGATACATTATTTATCACGCCTGGTAATTCTCTACCTCTGATACTCTCATGCCCGCCTGATACAACCAGTATCAATCAGTTCAACATTCACTGCAGTTCGTCCTGGCCGTGTATCACCATGTTGCGGGCTGTCATGCTTTGTAGTTAGTATATTTATAGTGAAATAAGGAATGGATAAGTTCACGAAAAAGACTTCATTTGTGTGGAATTTTTTCACGGAAAATAATGAGTTTGCTAATTGTAATTTGTGTAAACAAAAACTGAGTTATAAATCATCGACTAATCTGAAGAAACATTTGAAAAAACATTGATATAGTATGCTCACTAATGTACCTATCTGTTTTTTTTTATTTTTGATAAAATCGTGAATTTTTAATGTATAAAAACACTAGTTACTAATTGTTTTCGAAAAAAGAAAGTCCATATGTTGATTACATCTGTTATTAGTGTCAACTGAGAATTTATTTGCATTTTCATAGCTGTTAGGTGCACAAATATAAATATTTTATCTTGTATTAATGTTCTTTTTAATATTAAAATTTCATTAGTTTTATTATTGAACGAGACTGTGCACGCACTGCGCACTGAGCGTACTTTGATGTGGGACAATAACCAAACGACTCGTAACAATTTCGCTTTACACCTCTCCTTCAACGCCTTCCCCTGCGCTTCCTCCCCTACATTATTTCCCTTCTTTATCCCTTATTTGTCATTCCTGCTCCCTCCCCTTTCACAAGCTCCGTCCAAGTGACCGTCATCTGCTATCGGGTTCTGCGCACATTGGCCGTGGTGTTGTTCCAGGCGAATTCTGAACTGATACTAAAGTACTTGATACTTTTCAAGTGTACTCGTTTGCCGTTCCTGATACAGGCGCGTATCAGTGACAAAGTATCTGGTTGATACTTTTCGACCCACCTCTACTTCCCCTCCTCATGGAAGACAGCCATCGTCTGCCCCATCCCCAATCCTGGAAAACCACCGACCCTCCCCTCATCCTACCGACCAATCTCTCTCCTTCCAATCCTATCAAAGGTCGTGGAGAGGACCATCCTGCAACACCTCCTCCTTGTCATCACTGACCACAACCTTTTCCCCAATCACCAGTTCGGCTTCCGTCCCCACCACTCCACATCCCACGCCATCGCCCGGGTGGAACTGCTGGTGGTACAGGGCTTCTCCCGGCGGCAACACACATGCATGGTGCTCCTCGACCTCGCACGAGCCTTTGACTCCGTCCCACACGCTCAACTCATCTGCCGCCTATCCGCCACCGCAATCCCCCCGCACCTGACCCGCCTTCTCTGCTCTTTCCTGGAGGACCGCTCTTTCCAGGTGAGAGTGGAGAATATCCTCTCTGACCCCCGATCCATCCAGGCTGGTGTTCCCCAAGGCGCCATCCTGAGCCCCATCCTGTTCATTCTACACATTGCAGACCTTACCCCTCCACCTGGCACCTACCTTGTCCAATACGCTGACGACTCATGCCTCCTCGCCTCCTCTGTCTCCGAGCCGTTGCTCAGGGATCGCCTCAGTCGCGAGCTCACTTCCCTGAACACCCAATTCCTAGCACACGGCATCGGGATCAACCATGCCAAAACTAACGCCATACTGTTCTCCAGATACCACCCATGCCATGACCATCCCCCCATAATCACCCAACACACCATCCCTTGGTCACCAACCATCCACTACCTTGGAGTCACACTGGACGCATCATTCACATTCCTCCCGCATCTCAACAGTATCTGTGCCAAAACCAGAGCAGTCATGGGACAACTATCCCCAGTCCTCTGCCCCACCTCCGGCACTTCCCTCCAGAACATAATCACTGTCTATCGCACCCACGTTATCTCCCACCTAACGTACGCCTGTCCCACCTGGTCTCACTCATCCCTCTACAACCTAAGACCTATCACCAGGACGTACTTCCTTGGCACCCGTCTGATCCTGGGGCTTCCCCGCGCCACCCCCTGGCAAGAACTCTTACACGAAACCAGTCTTCCCTACATCCACGACACCATCTCCAAAACCACCAAGAAATTCGTCCACAAATGCTCCCACAGCCTCAACCCCCTCATCAGACAGATCGCCGACCCTCCCCCCAACTCACCTCACCACAGAAGACCTCTTTTCACGACGTATCATCTTCAGGCAGAGAACTCCACCGACGAGGACAACATCGACCCAGCGGGAGGGGCCGGCGGCTAACCCTGGGGACCAGCACAGCTACGAGAAGGCACTGCGGAACCAATCACACCACGGTACTGCACCACTCTCTACCTGACCACCCCACCGAAATGCAGATCCCGATGCCGGTCGCAAAGACCGGGCCCGAGCCAACGGACCCGGCCACACCATCACATCATCACCACCCTCACCACCAAATGTAAATAGACACTACACCTCACACATATCACCTGCCCCCAAGGACTTGAATGTTGGAAGGGACAATTTATGTATGTATCTATAAGTTATTGTAATTATTTTTGATGTAAATGTACCAAATGTTCCCTTTCATGTAACTATTTGTAATCTCTTTTTAAAATAAAGTCTTTTTTTTTGGCGGGGAGGACCCCACAGGTGGGGGGTCCCCCATTAAAAAAAATGCTACTGCCTTCCCGTCTCCTACCCCCTACCTTATCTAACTCCTTCCTCTAGAGTTGCCCTCTGGAGCTGCCCTCGGGATTATGCTCTAGGTCTCCTATCCTCCCTGGAGTGGCCCTCGGGTTTATGCTCTAGGTCTCCTATCCTCCCTGGAGTGGCCCCCCGGGATTGCGCTCAAGGTCTCCTATCCTCCCTGGAGCAGCTCCCCTTTTCCTCTCTATGCCTAGTGAGCATGCAGGGCGCAAGCACCTCCGGCAACGTCAACCTCCATGCCGCGAGGAGGAGCAGCGGTCAGCCCACCAACAGGGCTACTTCACCGGTGCCGTCGAACCGAGCCCAGTGTACATCCCCGGCCACTCCTACCAATTTTCACCTGTTACCTATTCCCTGGCAAGTACACCAACGCCTTCCCCCCTCTTCTCTCATCCACCTGTGCTCCTCTCCCCCATCGAAACCCGCATCAGTATCCTACTCCCTGTTGAGAATCCTGCCCTTCCTCTGCGCCGGCCACCGCCACCACGCCCAGCGGACGACCTGCCTCGAGACCCGAGGCCCCAGCCCATCTCCATTCGGCTGGCTGCCCGGCTACAGGCGCTGTTCGGCAGGGACGACTGAGGCCGTCGCACCCCGGTGGTTTTCACCCCCACCCCAAAGCTCCTTCCAGACGCTGGCCCATCGCCAGGACACGTCAATGTAACCCCATGAAATACAGTTGGCGATGTACCTGTTATTAAGATATTCAGTAACCTACCTATCTCATATCATAGAAAGTTTATTTTCTGAAATTTATTTTGTCTGTTAGGAGCAACACCATCATGTTTAGCAGACATATGGAATTGTATTTTGTACACATAAGGTATAACTTACAACGAAAATGTCTGGTTATAGTGAATTTGATGAATTCACTATTTAATTTATTTTTGGTTGTCTCTTGGAAAAGGGATAACTCCTCCGCCCACTCTTCAATCCGCCACTGTTGTAAGCTAGGCTAGGTATGAATTAAATATTATGCTTTCTAAACAGGGATGTATTTCAGAATTCAATTTAGAGTTATAAGCTGGAATGTACTATATCCATATGGTAATCCAAACTATTAAACATGCCAATGAATGTTTTATTTAAAGGCCACATGGTAAGGAAATAGAGTGAACACCCATAAATAACTCTTAAATATGTGTATTATTAGAAGATATTGCGCAAAGTACAGTCTTTGTAAATCTCATGATTAGGATATTATAAATGAATTTTCGTATGGATTATTTGGAATTTGGAATTCTCGAATACCTTACATTTTTAACTTAATTAACTATATAATATTAACTTACAAAATCCCATGCACTAATTTTTAATAACAAATTCTCTACTCAAAGGAAAGGATGGCTTAAATTTAACTAACATACTCGAAGAGAAAATAATAGTTTAATGGACATACCTGGAGAATGATTGAAAGTGGGGACTAATGGAGATGGATGGACGCCTATGGTACCAAATGGAAGATGTGAGAAAGATTAAAACTATTACGTAATTCCCTAAAGTCCAGGAAGTCTCCGGCATGTGAGATGAATGCCATGATTATTAAAAAATTACATATGTTTTGTGAACTCATTAGATTTGCTGTGCAAGATTGCCATATGCTTGCCATATGCTTGCCAAGCTTAACATCTATATGACAATATAAACTTGCATTTACATGCTTGAAATAAGCTTCAATTAGGATTTCTAAGCAAATTTTCATGGCGACATTGATAAAAGTTTAATGTAAAAAAATATGATGTTCTGCTTATTTCATGGATACAATTGACTTGCTCGTACTACCTTCTTTAAGATGGAACTTACTATAACACTTTCGTACTACGTCTTTTCACCTAGAGTTATATTACATGGCCCCTAAGCATATGTTTTAGCTACTTAATTGTTTAAGCCTAAGTTACATTAGTATCAACAAGTAAATGTCATGTAAATAGCACACATGTATACATACAGCACAGACAAAACAAGCAACAGAGCAGTTTGAAACATTCTAATATCTTCCCATTCTCCCCGAAAACTCATTTACTTATGTAGAAATTATCATTTTCAAACATTTTAATTTTTATCCCTGCCCAGACTTTGTGCAAAGGGCAGAGGCTTTAATGAGGGGGATGGGTTAGTTTTCTCGAAATGTCAAGTAGACATTGATTTTCCACTTATTTTGGTCCAAGCTAAATTATGCAAAATTTGACTAAGCTAGAATAAAACTGTAGATTTTATTTAGATATAGCAAAAACATTGTTTTTGATAGATTTATTACCATAATTGCAAAACATAGGGGTACCTACACAATGTTTTTCGTTTGTACACTCTGAGCGACGAAAGAAGAATACAGTAATTTTCATCATATTTTGAACGTAAAGTGTGCAAAATTTCATCAAGACGTACAAAAATTATAATCTAAGGGGATGTAAAATGTAATGCCCCCCCCCCCCCCAAATATTACGTAGACAGTGACCTTCCTCTTGTTTAGAATGTTAAGTATGCTAAATAAAAGTACAAGTAAAAAATTACCTATATCAATGCATTTATGACAGATTGTGTATTAAGTTACCACAAATTAATTTACTGTTTGCCACCTTAAACTTAGTAAATATTTGGTGGAAGGCAGGGGCAGATACAAGAATTTTTTCTTGAAGGTGTTAAAAAAATGTTAAAATTTGAAAATGTGTATTAAAAAAAAAGTACATTACTTTTGACACTAAAAAACTGACAAATGGGCCTACACTAGTAGCTATAGGCGATGCGTCTTCTTACCTAGTTGAAATTGCAGGTGTTATAACAGCACACTTGCATAACCCAAAATAACATTCTACTGTCACTGATATTTTAAAAAAAATTTTCCGATTTCGAAAAGGAGTGGGTGGGTGGGAAGATATATCCTACATATCCCCCCTCCTCCCTGAGTCCGCCACTGGTGTAAGAAGTAGCTAACCCCAAAAGTATTACCTGGGTGCTTGATTCTTGAAATAACTTTATGCATTAAAAAGTTTAATGTATCTCTATATGAAGCTCTTGTTGGCTTTGGTATGTCACGTTATATGTTGTTCATTAACGTAAGTCAGTACTTATTCTTATTGTTCTTCTTCATCTTCTTCCACAGTATCATTACCAGAATCGTAAGTGGCTGAGCGAGTCCGTCACAACAGAAACTACAATGTGCGACCAGTCTTCCTGTTTTTTTTTTCCTTCGATAACAAACCTGGTGGACTTGCCTGAAGGAACATTGTAGCCAATTAACAATATGATTAATATTCGAATTAAATTGTTGAGGATAAAATCTAAATGAATATTTCTTATATGAGACTGATTACACAGTGGTACAATTTTGGTGTTTCTTTTCTGTTGTATTAGTTTTTTCAACTAATTCTATGTTCTTAAGTACTGTAGAATCCAGATATGAAATCCATTTTCTCGTGCATGCTATAGATTTCATTTATTACGATTTTTTTGCAGATTTTGGATTTTACGCTGAAGCTAGAGTACTGAAACTCATAGATTCAGCATAACTACAAGGTAATTAATGGTTTGAAAATCGAATTATGTAAATATCCATACAAAATAATATATAAATTAAAAATTGGTAATATTTATTGTGTTAAACCTAAAACTATCTGACTAAAATTGTTTTTCTTTTCAGACTGCATAATGACTTCTGCAAGTCGGCATGAATGTTTAAATAGCCCTGATGTCTTATGTTATATATATATATATATATATATATATATATATATATATATATATATATATATGTATGTATGTGACAGTAACACACTGACGTCAACCGGGTCTGCGCCCCAGAAGCCTGGTCAGCCTCCGCCAACTTTCCCCTCATCTCCCCCGTCCCACTTCCCGTACTGGCAGCCGCTCCGTCTTGAGTACGTAGTCGGGTGGTTGTATTTGAATAGCGCGCCACGGACATCAAGAGGGCGCTGTAGCAGCAGTGCACCACACCTCTTTAACTAGAGATAAACATTGTAGTTCTTTTGTGCTTATTTCCCCCCAAAGTGGCGTGTGATGGCAGATCGGCCGGGAGTGTTTTATGTACTTTAAGTAATTAATATTTAGTTAAGGCATAAACAACGAAAAGACGTACCGAACATGCACGAGGCGAACCGAAGTCCGCCGAAGCCGGAATGGTTATCATTAATAATAAATTATTGTAATTTTAGTTAATAGTTTTTATCATGCATTAGGTGTAATCTAATTATTAAGAATGTTTCATGTTTTACCTGTAGCTTTCTGTGGTACGTAATCGTAAATAGGTATAACTGTAATTGGTTCGGCGCGAAGACGCCATGTTAGGCTAGCAGAGCCCTGAGCTCAGCCCAGTCCTTCGCCAGCACTGACCGAGAGCAGACGCATCAGCACCCCGGGGACCTCACCGCTTGCCTGCACTGCTGAGTAATTCTGTTAAATCTTAATCATCTTAAATCTTTCGTTCGTAATTTCTCGGGGCTTCTCTCGGTCGGGAGGACTGTATAAATAATTGTATGAGTGATCACTATGGTCCTTTTTACGCTAATTACCTAATTGTAGAGTGTGACCACGTGGTCAGGTCGCACCACGTGAACCGATTCGTGCCGCAGGCATTGTGTGATATAATCAAATGTGTAGGCGAAGTAGCAACTAATAAACCAGGGCATACGATTTTATTTGTATTTGTTTATTTCAACATACTGAGTGTGACGGCGTGTGGGACGCCTTAAGAGCCCACTGCGTAGGCGAAGAGCGTACCCGACGCTGAGAGCGGACCAGTGACGAGTACTAGGATTGGCTTTAGGGGGTTAAAATCTCGCCTTACATGGGCGACGTCACGGCCCTGAAAAAAGTTTCTCCCGGCTCCGTGCCCCTTGCACGGTGGCGCCCACAAATTAATCTCAGTACACGTATCTACGGGAACCCCCGCTTAGCATTAGAACAGTTAGGCCGCGGCCATGTCAACACTTAAACGTCATAGATGCAAAATTTAATGATTTGTCAGACGCACGTACACAACCTATTTTGAAGTTCAACCAGGCGACCAAGACAAGAAATGAGCTCCGCATATTGGGTGTCATAACTGTGAAGAAAAATTTTGTGACTGGACGAAAGGAACATCAAAAGGTATGTTTTTGGGTGTTTCCATGGTTTGGTGTGAACCGAAAGACCACATCAGCAATTTTGGTATCTGCCTGACCAATACTAAGGGTGTCGGCAAGAAAAACCGGCATGGTATTTTATAGCCCAGTATTCCGTCAGCAATACAACCTGTACCACACTCTCACAAACTCCTGGTTCCAATTTTAAATGTATTTTTTCTTTTAAAGACGAATAAAGTGAATATAGTGATCAATAGGCTTTTGATAAAATGCATGGGAAAATGGCTGCAGAATATGATGACTTCTTCTGATGCCAGGCAGTCATTAACCCCCCAGCAGTTTAGTCAATCTGAATTGAAGGACTTAGCGCGTGACCTGGACCTCTCCAAGGAAGCACCTGGGTTATTAGCTTCCAGGCTGCAAGAAAAGAACTTTCTTCAATGGTCAGCTAAAGTTTCTTTTTTTCAGAAAGCAGGAACAAATTTTTGTCAAGTTCTTTTCACTTTGTTTAGTACCATGATATCAAAAGCCTTCTTCTGTGTCTGTTAGGTTTCACTTCTTACAGTTCAACAGAATGGTGCCTCTTTCTTGATAGCTATAAGCTCAATCGGAAATGTGTTCACAATGGGAATATTTATGGTGCAGTTCCAATTGGCCATTAAGTTCATCTGCGAGAAAAATAAAATGACATCAAATCAATGATTACTCATTTATGATGATCTTAACTGGATCATTTGTGTGGTTCTTAAAATGGTAAACGTCCTTCTTGGACAACAGAAAGAATTCACGAAAAATTCTTGCAACCTGTGAATGTGGGATAGCCGTTCTTGGGAGAAACATTGAAAATAAAAGGAGTGGCACGAACGTAAAACTCTGGAAGTAGGGATGCCAAATATTGTGAAAGAACCTATTGTCAACCAAGGCAGAATCATCTTCTCCCGCTTAACATAAAGTTTGGCTTGATGAAACAATTTGTAAAGGCATTGAATAATGAAAGTGATTGTTTTAAACATATTGTTTCTGCTTTTTCTGATTTGTCACTCCAGAAAATAAAAGCATATAGGGCCCCTGTGCGTGACGATAAATCTGTCATGAAGATGAATGAAAAGAAGAAAGCATCATGGAAGTCTTTTGTAGCAGTTATGAAAAACTTCCTAGATTACAAAACGGCAGAAAACTATGAAGCTTTGTTTCAAAGGATGTTATTGGCATTTCGCGATCGTGAATGCGACATGAACATTAAGATGCACTTCCTGAGTAATCACCTTCATCAATTCCCTGAAAACCTTGGGGCTGTTAGCTATGAGCAACTTACAATCAAGATCTGAAGACGACGGAACAGTGTTATCAAGGGCGATGGGGCAGGAATATGATGGCAGATTACTGCTGGAGTATCAAACGAGATTGTCTCGAGCAAGTTCACAAACCCAAGGGCTACCAGACGAATTCTTGCCTTGTTATAACCTAATAGTGGATAGTGTTTTATATAACATTTATGCTCAAAATAAGAGCTTTTATGTTTTTGTATTCCAAAACAATATGAATATTTTTACGCCATTGCATGTTTTTTTTTGTATAAATTAACCAAATAAATCACCACGATGGTGCTCAAGATAATAGCTAACATTTGTACGTTTAAATGAATGTTAACAATTTTGAACATATTTTCATTAATGTGATAAAGTTTTAAAAACGATTTGTGAAAAAGTTTGCTTACAGAGAAAAACTAATTTCAGATATGAAATCAGCACTCCCAAATCAGTTAAGATCAAGTGTTTTTACCAATGCAAAAAAAAACTTTTGTTCACCTGTATTATTAACATATGAATTTTTGAAATTAGGGTTTTATTTATCTACCTAAAAAACTTTAAATTTTAATTTAAACAATTAAAACATTGAAATTGAAAGTTGTGTGAAGTAAATCAAGTTTAAAATTCCCTGTAAGCCTTTTTATGTAAAACATACAGTTAAAATAACAAATTTACTACATACTCCATTAAATATAATGTAATTACGTGCTTATTTAACCCAAATATAATTATTCAGTTATAAAATATTACACGGTAAGCCATCGTTTTGCTAAAGTTGCTAATATATGTTTGGCACTCGGAAGATGTTTGAGTTTTACAGATTCATGAGCCGCAAGTCATATGTAGGCTACGTCGTGGCTCCTGAAGATGTTTAAAGAAGTAATTATTTATCAGAATGTTGTATTTACTTTGTGATAATGACTGAGTTAAACGCAGAGGATAGTTACGGAACTTTGCTACTGGTAGTCGATCATGTCTAGGTCGAATGCACTACGTAGTATGGATGTGAACGGAGAATTATGTTTATGTAGAAAATCCCCACTCCAGCCGGAAATCGAACCCGAGGCCTTTGGATCGTTAACCAGAAGCTCTACTCATTGAAACAACAGGTAACATAATTACATTTAGATAGTTTGTATAAATATGTTTGAAAATATGAATGAAAATATATTCATTATAAAGGTTGTCTTTTACTCCATTTAAGTAGCAAATCTCGTCGCTTGTTTTCAAACAAAAATCTTAAAGTATTGTTTTTAAAATTGATAAGAAAATATAATTTGGCAGTGAGTCCCAAAATGCTTCATAATAATTGAATATACGTTAAGATTTTTTAACGTGGAAAATGAAACACATTTTAGTGTTGTATTAGTTTTAATATTCATTTTACATACAAATACATTTTGTCTTAAAATAACACTACTCGTATTCAAACATCTGCAGTGTGGTAACAAGAGGTGTATGTGTAGTTTGTTGTGGTTTCAGAGAAAACACATTGTAATAACAACACACAATTGTAAATCGTCACTACAGTTTTCACACCGTGACCACGAAAATAGTATCTATTACTAATCTGAAGTTAATTTTCACCTAATTACGTCGAAACCTAATACAAAATGGAAATCAGGCCACTGTACTGAAGTCCACCCAGGGCAATGAGATTCGAGACGATCGTTCGGAATAGTTTTCCTTCTATTTTAATCAATGGATCATGTCTTAACATCTGGTATGGGTATCGATGTCACTAGAAACGATGGAGCGGAGTAATGACGGAATTCATGGGGGAGGGGGAAGAGAAATGGGGAGTACTTCAAGAAAACCCATCGGCTCACAGCAAGGTTCATCAAACGTTTTCTCACTTAAGCTCCGGAGTTGACGCTTCCCCCCCCCCCCCAAAAAAAAAACCATCCGGGAATCAAACAGCAGATCTCCTTGGTGGGAGGTGAACAACCACCAACTTGACCCATGTTTTATTTGGATGAAGAGTTATCGTTATGGCAATTTAAAATTCTAGCTAGACGTGTCAGCTTATATCCAAGTCGGGATGTGCTTATCAATACACAAAAGAAACCCTTTACAGTTATTTTGTTTATTTTTATCTCTAAGCTGTACCTAGTCTTATTTAAAAATGGCTACCACATTCTGATTTTGTATTGATCGCCATCTTGAATTTAATTCTCGAATGCTTGTTTGTTGGGATTTAAATCCCTAGAAGTTTGTTAATTTACGTTTATTCCCTTAAGTTAACAATAAACAAGATAATGTAATAATTATACTGCGCATTTTTCAGTTTTAATTCAAAATATGTTCGTAGAGTAAAATCTAATAAATATGACGAAGGTTGTAGAGAATTAAAGTTTATACAACTTCAGTTATTATCAATTTTAGTCAAAAGTTGAAAATGGCTGAGATATTTAACACAAACAATCTTTCCTCCTTGAACTCAAGATGACATTAACATAATCAGCTCGCCATTTTGAATTAAAACTATCATTGACCCTTCTAAGGATAAAAAAAGTGGGAGGGAGCTTTGTACGGCCATGCCTTATTTTGACATCCCTACTGGGCTTCTAATTATTTAATATCTTTGCTATTTTAGGAAAAAAATACGCCTGATACTAAAAAAAACGAAAGTAAAAATACGCTGCAATCATATCCGACGACACATATAATGTCACTAAAACGCCAATTCTGCGGCCATCTTGTTCAAAGGACTGTATTCTCAGATCCCATCAAAGATTTTTGTTTCGGAAAGTGCAAAATCGATTTAAAAATGATCTTTCAGGGATACTTTTTAATGGTTTAGAGTTTTCGTGGCAATTACATGAGTCCCGAAAAAGATCTAGTAATTTTGAAAAATGAAATCAATCATGTTTGGTAAAATAAAAGGAAATAGCAAACTAGAATTTTTGAATATGATAATATTTTTATGTTTTCGACGGAGCAAAAGCCATTTTAATGAATTTCCATCCTCCAAAAATGTAAATAAACAGAAATAAACATAATTATGTGAGAAAACTAAGGCTTATTTAAGAAAATAGTTGAAATGAAACAGTCCAAGTACTTGAAGCATTAGAAAAATCCTTTCATAAACATTTTCAAATTTTATTGGATTAAATCTTTAAAGAGCATTCACATGTGCCAATTAATTGAATTAATTGGATTAAATCTAATGATCGCTAAAAAATAACTTAGTGTATACTTCCATAATGAATGGATGAAGTGTTGCAAATCGATAGATATGTTTGTGTTTAGAACTTCAGATCAAGCATTACTTACAAATCAACGCAGAATTTCATTTCAGTGGATGTGGTGGGGGGGGGGGGGGGATGGGGTAGAACCACTTTGCCTGATGTTTGCACCCCAATCTCCCCCCCCTCCTTCTGACCTTATGTACGCCTTTGAAGTCGTCTATATCTCCACTTTGTTCTTTGGAAAAGATTCTATGGAGTTTAGAATACCAGATAGAATGATTTATGAATTATAAAATAAGTTACAATTATTTATCATAAACCAATAACTTTATTCATAAAAATATTAACTAAAAGTAAACAAAAACATTGTACTTAACTAACGCAAAAGTTAAGTCACCCAATACCTAAAACCAACTTTATAAATTTATACCAGAAGACCAAATTCTTATCAATATATAGGAGAAACATTTTTTTATCGATTGTTTTATCTATAGGCAAATTACAAAAACAAAAGTAAACTTCAAAAAAAGCTAGCAAATTGCTGTTAATATGTATAAACCGAAGTTTAGAAAAAAGAAATTAATAAAATCATTTTTACGCTGGTACACAATATCATTATAAGAAATGCGATTTTCCACTTTAATTGCAAGTAAGACAGAGAGATTTGCGTCGGGATATTTGAAACTGGAGAAATAAATGAAAGTGGCAATCTATGTAACCAGTGGTCGATCATATACCAAAGCAAAAAATAATACTTGTTTAATACATTCTGATTTAATCTGCATTATATAGCAGAAACTAAAAAAGTAAAAACGGTTAATCTCTGATTGGAATTCAGCACCATGGCTTCAAACCTTAAACTATTTTAAATGAGTAACATTTTAGTGTAAGTACATATAGCTACTGAAGTCATTTAGATGCCTTTTTCTTTGACACATTTACAAAGTTCATTGTATACATGAAACTAAATACATCATACCTAATTCCAACAAAATACATTAACTCCGTACACTTATTTTGTGACAATTCAGTATTTATTTGAATAACATTTATGTAGAATTTTTTTCATGAGCGCATTAAGTTTATCGACGAAGTCTGAGAAGTTCACTGGATATTGAGCTACCACATTTGAAGGCTTAACCACCTTACACATTATGCCACATTGGATGTGCTGATTAATATGGCGTTCGAAATGCTTGACAAAGTCAAATACCAGCTGCAATTTATTTTCAAATAAAAAAAAAGTATATTTTGTTCAACATACTGTAGTGAATTAGCTAACACTACCACTAATTATATGATCTAAATGGGGGAAAACTCACAGTCACGATTTTGACAGCTGATATTTCACGAAGTTTTCGAAAGCCATATTGATTCTGAAAATTACTACACATTATATTCATATTTTTTCCCGAATCAAACAGATTGTGGTTACATTAAGTGGTCCCGAAAATAGTTGGATAATTTTTTTTTAGCTCCAAAAGTCTGACAATTAGTGTTTATAGGATTACAACAATATTATTTTGTGTGAGTGCCTCACAAAATGATTGATAAAAAATAATCCGACGATTCACAAATCGTTTCGTACAAAGCCCGAATACTTGCCTTCCTGTAACTTCGACGAGATTTGTTGAACTTCACACATTATTAACGGTTTTTAACGTTTGAATGTGCATTAAAGCGGAAGCAGCAATGCGTAAGTCCCTACTGCACTTGCAAACAACTTGGCTCGATTATACAGGTACATTAATATCAGAACCTGTGTCGAGTAACGAAAAGTATCAAGTGACGTGACAAACCTACTTGTTGCAATTTTCAAATAAATACTTTCCTCGTTTTAAATGGCATAAGTATATTTGTTACGTCACTTTACGCTTTTATGGCACATTTTCAATCCGTGCGTTTTTTCAACTTAAAAAAAAACAAAGTTTCTCGAAGGCAAGTAAGCATGAAAGGATTTGTGTATCGTAGGCTTTCCCTGATAAAAAGCGAGCTATAGTAAACAAAATAACAAATTTAACGCGGTTTTCGTTACAAACTCAAAGCATACATTATGTAATTTATTTACGACAAAACACGAGAGGGACTGAGATTGAAAAAAAAAACCGACATAAATAAAAGTTGTAGGTGCTCAAAATAATGCCCAGAATTTTTGCAGGAGTAATACGTAAAAATGTAAAACACCATTAAGATTTGAGGAAAGCGGACACTTAAGACTGTTTAGCGTACCACTTATGTGACGGGCACCGTAAACAGTGAATTTTCTTTTCGAGGGACGAACGTGGAATTTTTTCTCGGTATTTTAAGTCCATAACTATCCTTATACATTTTTGTGAATCATTACTTTCAACATATTAAGCTAGCAACACTGTGTTTTGAGTCATTATTTTTCTGTTTAATATTTCAATTAGTCGGTCATATAATAATTTACTGTAAGTGCATAAATTTACAACCATAACATCTCATTTATCATTATTAACTACAAAAATTCTAAACTAGGACATGATTGTAGCTTACACTGTTTATTCAAACAAGTCAAGTATTTCGAAAAAACTTTTCTACATGCGCAGTTCGATCCACTAACAATACACAAAAAAATAAACACATATTCAAAGATTAAACGGCGTTAGATGCGCATAGCGCAATTTCGCACTCATTTTCTCTTCCACGGAGGGTCATGCGTGACTCTATACTTATGTTTTTATTTAACACCACCTAAAGTAATATATTAACTCTCTTATGCTATCATATTATTCCTGAGATGACCATCTACAAAAAAAATTATTTCCATCGAGTTTAGAATAATTTTAACTTTATCATTAGAAGCCACCTAATACTAATATCTTTGCGCGCTCATTTGTTAAATATTGTGCTTCAGTAGGTGCTTCAGCTTTATTTTTGGTAAACAGTAGGCGTTTTGTAAATAACCGTCTATAGTGACGTTTTGTTCAGAAAAAAATTTGAATAGTGAAATTATTAACTGTTTTGGCAGCACAACTTATTTAGTTGCAACAAGCCACCAACATTATCTTTGAAACAGACTTCACGCCAGCAGCTTGCTAAAGTTACTATATTGTTATTTCATGTTAATTCAAGTCACTTAAGCAAAACATTTTTGTCTGTATATCGAAATATTTTATTCAGTAAACTTCCACCTACTGGTGTTAATAATTGTTGACTGAAAAACAAGCATATTAAAAGATACATAATAAGTTGCTAGAGACAAACTTCACTGGCGAATTTCGTGTCGTTTACTGATAATGCGTTCTGACGACAAGACGTCGAATTTGCCCTCATGAGGTGTCAGTTTGTTTGTAAGGCATGTGAATAATGAAACAAAATAATTTTTAAACCTTAAAATAAATTTAATCTAAGTTATCAATTTGTTCGGAGGACGTACCTTATTTAAATAGATTCATATATCTCGAACAATTCGTTAAACGTTTTTGTAGGAAGCAGCTAAACGACCATAACAAAAGTGGACTATCCGAGATTTTGAACTTAATAGATTTCAAATTATCTGAGATTTTGAATTATCCGCAACATCGCTTTTCGATTAAAGCTTTTTCCCCCCCTCCAATTTTAAATCTGAACTTAAATTTTAAAATGAATTGAGATTTTAAGTTAGGTATTACTTTCAGTTAAGCTATGCCTGCTTTTCTTGAAAACTTAAATTTAAATGAAAAATACCTATTTACAAAATGGTGAAATTGAGGTCAAAGGAAGTCACTTGGCAGCTTAGGAATTTAAAAAAACCTACAAAAGGGTTAAAATATTTTTTATTCTGATATTATGTTTTCACTTTCTAAATTTACCTGTCGTAATTCTAAATGACGCTATGAAATTTTATGACAGTGGTTTCATGTTATTTGCACGACACATAGAGAAATTTAGTGATACAAAAATGTTACGCTTTCCCAGAATTTAATACTTATATTCACTGATGTAATGTGATAATTGTACAAAAACACACACTTTATTCAAAGAAAGTTTATCTTACAAGAAAAGAAAAAAAAATTCCCGATATTTTTGAATTTAGAGGTTCTAGGGGGAAACTTATTATTTTTTTTTTTGGGTTTATTTCTGAGCAAGGTTCAGTTCAGTTCAGTTCATTTAATCATCAGTTAAAGGTAAGCACCACTATAAAAAAGAGTTAATTGTTGCACAAGACTGTTGACCTCCAAATGTGAATTTCAGCTCTAGGTTGAGCTGGAGGAAAGCAAGACTTTAGCGCGGTCATTAGGAGGTTTACTACGTACAGAAAATTAATTTATCGAGTCTTAACGCCTCGACGACCCCGATGTAATTATACACGATGAGGATGTGGATGGAGCAGCGACAGAGTGCATTGGTGGGGGAAACCGGATTGCAGCAACGTCCGCCACGTTTCCCTTCGGCCAAAATTTTGGGGTCGGCAGTTTCCTGTAATATTTCGGGTTTAATGGCAGAAAGTAATGCGAAATTTGCCATCTGTACATACTTATACCTCTGATAACAGTATTATGAAAGAAGAAACCTAATTCTTACATGTAAAAATTATGCAACGAAAATTTAAGAAATTGAACAAATTGAAATTAATACCAACTAATAAAGTTAAAACATAACACGCTAATGTTAGTACATCTGACTGAAACTACGTATCATTGTGTCCTGTCCATTACTTAAAATTCTGAAATAAACTGGTGTTCAGTCCTGTTTTATCAACACGGGCGCCCGAGTTCGTATGTTATATTGCTTTCAGTACAATTAAAACAAAAATTTAAATAGTTTTTAATGAAAAAAAAATATTACCTAGTATGCACAGAATTTTTGAAGGGTATTCGTGTTTTACTTAAACGTAATAAATCGCGTTTCAAGGTTGCGAAATATTAATTTTAATAAAAAAAAGCTTTGAAATCAGAGCACGGACAGATTTACATAAATAATAAAAATAAACGACAGAGTAATAATAGAACACCTGATTGAAAAATATTATGAACATAAACAAACGCTAACCCTTACATCGTTATCGCCCCAAAGTTTTAAATTATTACAGCTGCATAACAATTTACACCACATATTTCAGTTATACTATTTCAAAATCTTTGATATTAAGACTACCCTATCATTATTATTTTTAAAAATTTGGATAAACGCACACTACACACCTTATTTTTATCTTCGATAAAATTTAAATTTTTTTTTTTTTTTAATTTGTTGGTATGGGTAAAAATTAGTGCAGTTTCGGAAATTAAAAACTTTTTCCCATCAATTACCACTAACTGACGCATTAATCACGAATTCTCCGGAACTATAAGACCTACAGCCTTGAAATTTAGCACGCATATTCCTTTTGCTGCATAGGCGTCTGCTAAGATGATTTTACGACAATCAGTCCCCGGGATCGTTAAAGATAAAAAAATCCCGTTCTCCAAGTACCTTATGTCCTACAGACTTGAAACTCGTTAGGAATGTTCCTTATATTACATAGATATCAAATGAAAACGAGGTTTTCGTAAATCAGCTCCAAAGAAGAATTGCGGTTGCATTGTCTATCTTCTATGTAACTTAGATAATGATGTGTTTAGCCTGGGCAACGCCGGCTACTTCAGCTAGTAAGTATATTTATAAATTAAATTGGAAAATTGAAAATGAATAAGACCCATTCACATTATCAAATTATTTGTTGAGTTTTATAATGTGAGAGGGCTTTGCACGAGACAAAACTTAATTTTATCCGTGTACTTTTCTAGAGTGTTTACCTCCATAGTACAAATACTCTTTGAATATTTGGTAGCAGTGAGTGAAAAATGAAGTGGTATAGAAACGATTGTTGTGATCACAAAAGCAATTGGTAAAATTATAATGTAGAATTTTTTAATCACATGCCTATTAAAATCTTTAGAATCTCAATAACATGGTTGAATTTGCTTGGCATTTAACCCATTAAATTGAATTTACATTTTTTCTGGTCTCTGTTGGAAGTACAGTACATTTTCCAATTTTTTAAAATTTTTTTTGGATTTTTGAGCAGGTAATCCTTTTGTGGCTTAAAAAAATTTATGGAATATCTTAAGTAATTTTTGCCCAATCTTACATTTATTTTAAAAATAGTTAACCATAGGATTTCATTCTGATAAAATTTACAATATTTTATTCCGAATCCATTTTTTGCTTTCACCTGGTTAAATTAAATGACCATGCTCTAATCAAAATTAAAACATGCCCAACTACAACGAAGTAAAAACCAAGAGGAATTAAAAAAATCCCATCAGAGCAGTAACTGGGAAATTCTTATCATTATAAAACTTTTACAACCTTTCTCACTTGCCATTTTTGTGTCATGAATATTTTTTTTCTTTAAATTTAAAAAAAAAAGAATGACATATATTTATCAAAACAATCATGCAAACTAAAATTACCACCTAATAAATACGCAAAAATTCCAAACTAAATGAAGTAGGAATATATAAAGACCAGCAATGTCTGCGCGTAAGAAAAACAAGCTTCAAGCTGAGAATAATAAAAAAAACCAGGATATTTTAGTTGTCAGAAGTTTAATATAACTCGCTGAAGAAACTATATAATGTAATGGGAAAAAAAGGTATTGGATATACAACAGTAACTATGACATCAGCTGTATAGTGGACACACATCTCTACAACAAGGTACAATCATGACATCAATGTTGGTAACACTGTTAAACTTTATGAACTACTTGGCTGCCAGCAGCCATCGTAAGTACATTAACACAGTTATAACATTTAAATAGTATATCAACGAATCATAATGAAACGAACGTTCTAAACTCATGTATGACACAGAAATTCACTGAAATTTTAAATGTCTTGATAAACAGACAATCTCAGAAAGTCCATGCAAAGAATTTAATAATAACAATAATAATAAAAAAAGCTGCTGTCACAAACAAAACTTTATTTTTCACGAGACTGGAGTATGCATTGGGCAGTTATTGTCAATATTAAAATTGAGCTTTTAAGGAATATTAAACCAAGTAAACGCTATACATTAAACACATATTTCGGCTTAATTTTTTTGGTTCTAAAATATGATGCGAGTTTAGAAGTAGTCTCAGTACTAACAGGGATATTAAAGTACGAAAACATATACATATATATATTAATCTTTATGTCCGTGCAACAACTAATACACCTATAATCCTCTTGTCATTTCACCAAATCAAGGTACATCTCAGATATTTCACTTCCGGTTAACTTGGCGTACGGATGTTTATTTTCCTTCTGTGCCCACTGTTATATCAGTGACATTAACGGCACAATATATATATATATATTGTTTTATGTCCATAGAGTAAAATAAAATTGAAAATAACTAGATACCGGCGCCCGCACAGGTATCTCACGTGCTTTATCTGTTTCAGAAATTTGAGCTGCTCATATAATTCAGTGCTGTTCTCAGCACACCTAAGGTGATGCACTTAATATTAAATATAACCTTGATTACTTGAGTGAATATTAAATTTTAAACTTAATCAACCAATTTTGCAGTTTATTCTTTCACCGCTAAACAATGATAAGACCTAAAATCAAACGGAAAATATTTATAAAAATTGGTTAAATTTGGTTCAAGCTATCTCTGACTTATCTCTATGTTTGAAAAAATATTATTTAAAACATATTTAAATTGAGAAAGTTTTACAATTGGAATCCAAATGTAAATATATTTAATGCGTGATTTTTTTTTTGCGTAACAAACTTCTGTCTCAATGCCCCAGCTTACAATGTGGAAAAAAACCTCACAGGATCGCAGTGGATATTTCGTGTTTGTTTAGTCAGCCTTTTCAAAGAAAGTGGATACACCAATCAATCAATGAAGAGGAACACTGTTTCAAGGGCAGCATAATTTTGACGCAGTTGCTTGATTGAGTGATGTCATTGTCATGAAAATTTCAGTAAATATTTAAGTTTACTGACGGCAGAGAATTAATAATTGACACGCGGTCCACATAATAACAAACAACAGTCAGGAACGTCTAAATGACCAGGTAGTCAGTCAGCTAGGTGACAGTAGACTTTTTCTTAGAAAATTCTACAGTAAACGTGTAAATTATTAGCGATAACAATGATAAGGGGAGGAATGCATGATGCTGAAACTGGTGCGAACCTAATAGGCCATACGGATAGTGAAAGCTCATAACGAATCAGTGAAAAGCATTGGAAAACGTAACCAGGCGCAAGGAAGTTCGTTGCTAATCAATAGAAATAGTTTATAAATTAATGGAAATCAGAATGGTTTGATAAGTGATTTCTGTGGGAACATCTTCACTGATTTTGCACTGTTTCATTCGTTACGAGCAACTTTCCCTGTTTTAGATAACGTTTGTAGCATACAGTACGTAAACCAAAATAAATTATTATAAAAATTTCTAGCAAGGAATTTTAAATTAATAAGTATGTTTTGATGTCTTCAGTTTTAATAGTTTTGCTAATTATTTAATATAAGTTAGTAACTTCAAAGTTTATAATTCATGAACAATTTTATCCAAGCTACAACAAATGTGGGCTACTTTAGTAATATAAATCTTATATACAGCCATACATTAACAGAGAAACTGTAAAACTAAAAACTTATATCAAAATTATTTTTTAACAGTTTTCTTACGAGCATGCATTCATGACGTCTAGTTTAGTTGTGGCTTGTAAATATATTGAAGCATAATTACATGCGTAAATAAGATTGTTTAGTCTGAATTATTTAAAGAAAGTAGTTATTTAAATCAAAACTTTCCTGATGACAAAAACAAAATATCAATTAACCTATCAAATAATGTTTATAAACAAAAAATAAAATAGTATTTTATGTAATGTGTTTATAATTTTTGGACAATTTTTTTTGTCATCTTGTTTTATCTTGGAAAAAAATTGCTCAAATATGAAAGCGTCGGCAGATTATCTTTTTTTAAAAACATTTTATTCGAGGTTCACGTGCGGATGGTCACGAGAGACGGCAGTTGAAGTCATCCAGGCGAGCGTGGTGCAAGATGGCGGCGGCGACCGACGCAAGATGGCGGCGTCTACATGACGTCGCAGAGGGCGACGCCGTCTGTGAGCACGCCCTGCATCGCCGTCGCCGTGTCCAGGGACAGCAGGAAGTCCCCGCTGGAGTCTGTGTAGTTCCCGTAGCGCGTCTGGAACATGCCACGTCAGACAGACCGGCGAAGAAGAATTGAATTCGAGTTCTGTGCCTCGTCCCCATCAGTGGTTCGTAAGACCAAGCGCGGCTCCAGGGAGAGAAGGAGGGGAGGAAAGGGAAGGGCAGTGACTTTTTTTTTTTTTTTTTTTTTTTAAATTTTGGAATTTATATTTATGTTTTCTTTAATACTTACTTTTCATCCTCTTTCATCAAAAAGTTTAATGGAACTTTTTTTGTTCAGTATCAGAGATCACGAATTTGTAAAAATCTGGAGTCAAATCGCTGACTTGTTTGGTGTCATGTTTTGTAACTGCTAAATTTCTTTGTACGGTAGACATTCTCAAAATGTATTCCTGGAGCCGCCCTCGAGATAACTCAGAAACTAACCGATTAAACCATATCGCACGTATTAGGTTAACACGTTTGGTATTTCAGCACTGAAATCCTTGATTTGCCAAGGGGAGAATGTGTTAGATCATTTCACTACATTTTTTTTTTTTGGTTGTTGGAGTCATATTTCAAATACTTTATGATCGTAATTTGAGTTATTTGTCTTAGATTGTACGCCAAACATAATTTTTTAGTCCCCGAGTAAAAAAAAAACTATTTGGCCAAACAAGCCATTAATTTTTATAGGCCCTATTACAAATGTTTAGCAGACAAATTGTTAAAGTTATTTGTAAACCGTTCCCTAAGTAGCTTTCCAGTATTATCTGCGCACATAATACGTGTGATACAACAAAATAATGTTTGAATGTAACATCAATCAAAATACAAAATTATACGGTAATTTTCGTAAGAAATATGCAGTATTATCCTGAAAGAAAACGCATTTCATTCATGCAAAATATAATCATAGCCATTTGTAGTATAAAGTAACAATATCTCTCTTGTAGTATTGCGAAATGTCTCTTGGCAGATTCCAAAGGAATCTTTTGTAAACGTACAGATTTTTTTTTCTTCTGTGTGGGGAGGCGAGTCCTTGATAAGTTTGGCGACAACTGAATGCTGGCTGCTAACTGAGCTGACATGGGCGTGGTCGTCGACCACAACTCGTCAGCACGGAGCTGACCTGACAGCGACCCGCTAATCGCAGTTCGGCCGGCGATCATACATCACGCAGAATGTCCAGTCATCACATCTCAGTGTACTGTATTATAATCTACGCAACGCGAGTATTCTTCGACTTCCAACTCTCTCGCGTTTTGGCTTGCGTTTTCGACAGCCATATACCAGTTTTTTAAAATGAGTACCTCCGAAAAACTTTTAAAGACGCAGATGATGATCTTCTTCTTTTAATATATACATAGTGTTGACCCTTGTTAAACTTTCACACAGTGAGAGGAAATAACTTTGTAAATTAAAATTATCGAAAAAAAAAATATTCGTGATAAATATTAGTTATCAAATGAATATCAGGGTCAAAATATGTTTTATACTGTTTTACAGTTGTTGGGTTGGTGCCGTCTTGCGACTTGTATGAGTCCTTGCTTTCAGTAGTCTACACGACAGGACAGAAATAATAATTTTGGCATTACGTTCATTAGAAACATTAAATAAGGACTAATTTACTAGAAACAAGTATCTTGTAAACAATTAGTATATGATTATATTATGGATTTATTTAAAATCATATGCAAAAACGAAAACTCCAAAATTAATTCATTCATCCTACAACAATTATTACCCCCATCTTTTTTTTTAAAGTTGGGCTTTACGTCTTGTCGACAGTCAGGCAGTGGCGGACCTGCTTAGACCTCCGGGGAGGGCGAATGGCCGAAGAGTTCCCGTGGTATGGAATACCTCACAGTTGAATGGGTGGTCAGCCAATTTTCAATAATAACATACCCTTAAAGGAATACTTTAATGCATTGTCAAAAAACAATGATTTATCTAATTTTTGAGTGTACTAATTAAAAAATAATTACACACAGTACATACAGAAGCACTAAAAAAAGAGTGCGTGTAACTCAATACGCGTAATATAAGTGAAACTTCTTTGGCAATTCAAACCTATACTCGTAAGTATATCGTAAAGGGCTGAAACGGCAGAGAGAGAGAGAGAGAGAGAGAGAGAGAGAGAGAGAGAGAGAGAGAGAGAGAGAGAGAGAGAGAGAGAAGACATTTTTATAAATAATTATTACAGACCTGCAAAATTCGCGGATTCATTGACCTCTAGGATAGACTCCACAGTCCTTTAAATACTCGCGGAAATGACACCTGTTCATTGGCTACTGACGCGTGAGTAGAGATGGGTTGTTACAGCAATTTTCGGTATTTGTTCCAACCTTATACTGATACAGTAATGTACTAGTTACAAGTATCTGATACTTCTGTATCAGTTTTAGCAGTAGCGGTCCCAGGACCGTGCGACCGGAAGGAGAATCTGATACATTATTTATCACGCCCGGTAATTCTCTACCTCTGTTACTCTCATGCCTGCCTGATACAGCCAGTATCAATCAGTTCAACATTCACTGCAGTTCGTCCTGGCCGTGTATTAATTACCATGTACATTGTTGCGGGCTGTCATGCTTTGTAGTTTGTATCTTTATAGTGAAATAAGGAATGGATAAGTGCAAGAAAAAGACTTCATTTGTGTGGAATTTTTTCACGGAAAATAATGAGTTTGCTAAGTGTAATTTGTGTAAACAAAAACTGAGTTATAATGCAATACTATTTGTTAAATAGTGACTGAACTTGCAAAGTGTTTGTTTTTTTTATCGATATTGGCACTACTATCTGCCTGATGTACCTAACTCAAATGTCTATTGATATAGTATGCTCACTAATGTACCTATCTGTTTTTTTTATTTTTAAATTTTGATAAAATCGTAATTTTTTAATGTATCAAAACACTAGTTAGGCTACTAATTGTTTTCGAAAAAAGAACGTCCATATGTTGATTACATCTGTTATTAGTGTCAACTGAGAATTTATTTGCATTTTCATAGCTGTTAGGTGCACAAATATAAATATTATATCTTGTATTAATGTACTTTTTAATATTAAAATTTCATTAGTTTTATTATTGAACGAGACGGTGCACGCACTGCGCACTGAGCATACTTTGATGTGGGGCAATAAACAAAACGACTCGTAACAATTTCGCTCTGCGCCTCTCCTTCAACGCCTTCCCCTGCGCTTCCTCCCCTACATTCTTTCCCTTTATCCCTTATTCGTCGTGCCGCTCCCTCCCGTTTCACAAGCTCCGCCCAAGTGACCGTCATCTGCGATCGGGTTCTGCGCACGCGCACATTGGCCGTGGTGTTGTTCCAGGCGAATCCAAAAACTGATTCTAAAGTACTTGATACTTTTCCAGTGTACTCGTTTGCATTACCTGATACAGGCGTGTATCAGTTACAAAATATCAGGTTGATACTTTTCGACCCACCTCTACGCGTGAGACGTCTCAACTAGGCTGTCCGTAATTCGGTACTTTCTTGGTTTAGTGTTTCCCATTAGCTAACAGTTCCTCGGATAAAATGTGGGCCAATCGCAGAAGCAGTACGAAGGTATAGTTGTTTTGATGCTAGCCTGTCGCAAAAGAAATCCGCGAATTTACATGTCTCTATTTAATAATGATTAATAATTGATCAATCAATAATGATTACTTAACAATAAATATTGCTCACTGTTGAAATATTCACACCATAAAGAAAAAAACTGTGCGCGTTACTGTTTCTTAAAACAATTCTGCCATTTGTAACACGCCAAATCTCTGAACAAAATAGGAAATTCATAACAGGTAGCGCTATCTATGTGGGAAACGCTGCTTCTTGAACAAGGAGGAACGCGCTGGTAGCAAATATAAAATTCAAAACATTCACAGCTGACTGTATAGGATACCTATATCTATTTTCTGAAACAAGCGCACGCGCACACACTCTGTCTTATTATTTAGTTCATCTACCTCTCTCGGTTCTATTTTTTTTTGTTGGGTGGGGGAAGAATCATCGCACAAAGAGGAGAACGAAAATGAGCCCAGCAACGTATATAGCATAGTGCTCTCTTTATATCTCTTTTGTCAAGAAACATTTAATGTAAATTCGAGTCTCATCGCGCCCAAAGAAGTTTCACTTCAAAAAAATTGGTTGTCTATAATGTCGGTTTACGGACGATAGTTTAAACGTGACAACGTCATAACAAAACATTGATGAAATGATTGCATACTTTTATGATTAAAATTGAATCATTTTTTATTTTAATAATAAAATAATAAATACTGGAAATTATACTAGTAATCAGATTTTTAAAATGCAAGAATAATAATAAACCTTTATTGCCGAAATTGTTGTAATACGCCATGAAAACCACATTAACTTTTAACTTCACTTCATAAACACTCGACGAAACAGTTCACGTGTAGATGACCTGTAATTAATTAAAAAAAAAAAAAAACTGGCGTTTAGCTATAAAGTTTAAATATAATTATGAACAAGTTTTCACATAAATAAACATGTAATCAAATATCTATCGTCAATTCTTATGAATCACCATAATTTTTTAAGTCAATTGTAACATAACCTATTATTGATGCAATCGCCGACAGCGTAACGGAACAATGAGCGTAACGGGACACAGCGTAACGGGACAATGTGCGTAACGGGGCACTTTTTTTTTCGTGCGCGCAGCCGGCGTTCAATGATTTATTAGACGTTGTCACGTCGAAACGACTCAGTGGTCCGTCGTCGGACGCGTGCCGTCACCTGGCACTTGCGGCAGGGGCAGTGCTCGTGGGTCGCCGACGACGAAGACGTCGAGGCGGAGGAGGAAGAGGAGCCGGCCTGCTGCTCCGGCGGCAGCGCCACCATCAGCTGCCTCTGGGCGTCGGCCAGTCCGCGCGCGTCCTCCTGCGAGGGCAGCCCCGCGCGCAGCGCGGCCCTGGCGGCGCTCTGCGGCCAATCAGCGCCTTCCTTTACTTCCTCCCTTTCTTCCAGTGACGTGCAACACCCGAACCTCGGTAACGAGCGGATTACACAGTGGTAACAAAGGTAACTCGGGCACCAAATTTAAGAGGCCACTCCGGTGATTCAGGGGTACTACGCAACACGCGTTAACCTCATAAGATTCAATGCTATTTTAATTTTGCTTATAACTAATTAACTAATATAGATTTCGAAATGACGCTTGCTTGATATGTAAGACAACGATGCTCCTATCAAAGCCCCTTTCTTCAAAAACGTGCATAAATTATGGTTTTATTCTAATCTTTACTACTATGCATAAGTGTATTGTCTAGGTTTGAACCATTATTTATGCACGTTTTTGAAGAAAGGGGCTTTGATAAGAGCATCGTTGTCTTACATATCAAGCAAGCATCATTTCGAAATCTATATTAGTTAATTAGTTATAAGCAAAATGAAAATAGCATTGAATCTTATGAGGTTAACGCGGGTTGCGTAGTGCCCCTGAAACATTGGAGTGGCCTCTTAACGTAGAATTTATGGACGCGAATCACACGTAGTTTCAGCACCCGCCGCTAGAATTCGCTTCCGGATCATCATTACATTTGCAGACAAAAATGTTTAAACTATATAATGAAACGGCTCCGATAAAAAAAAAAAAAAACTTAACCCCAGCGTTGGATCTGGTTTTCGACAAGGAATTTTTTTTTAAATTGCTGCCCATATTGTCAAAATTCATTAAATAATTTACCTCTGACTTTGTGAATTTTGTGTTCGCGCCATAACGCTACAGATGGCAGCACCGTGGTTTTATCATTTCCGTTCCATTCGCGAAATTATTCTTACCAAATTACGTATACCGAGAGCTGAGATGTTACACATAAAAAAAAACCTCTCTATAAAGGGAGCACATAAAAACACCAAGAAAAAGCCAATATCAGCTGGTATCAAACGTGACATGCTTCTTTGAAATGTATTTAGTTGGGGAAAATGATAGCACTGACGATCACAGTAGGCTGAAAACGACGAGACAAGAACAGTAAATACAGAGAAAAAAAGCCCTTCTGTGAGATTCTCAGTACTGTATATGTATGTAATATTTGACATCGGCTGGTACAGGCTTCCATCTTCGTTAACCATTCCTAAGGTTATTTTATACGATAAACACCATAAACCAGCAATGACGTATGTGTTCCCTAGATATTATGTTAACTTAATTGTCCGAATTGCAAGAATCATTCAAAGAACGTAATTTATTTATGGCAAAGTAAAACTTTGTACGCCAGATTTTTTTAATCAAATCTAACAAATTTAACATTAAATCAGTGACATCTTAAATAACTTTATAATCATGTATAGTATATTTTTCTTAGATATATTTGGTTAGTTAGAAATCAATAATTCTTTGATGTTAACACACAACAATTTCATTTGTAACATAAATTGTAGGAGTCGTAGGTAACTTAGTCACTAAGTACGTCGTTGCACCTTTTTAGTGACAGTTGGACATCCATTACAAAATTTAGTTTGCAAAAACACAATATTAGTAGCGGCTGATTTTTGAAAACTTCTAAGTTTGTCACAAAAAAAATTTCTGTGACAAATAAAGAGGTTTTATTGTGTGGCAGGTAGACAGCCTGTGATGTGAGCAACTGCCGCCAGTTGCCTACCCATCATGTCGATAGGGGTATGCAACATGTCGATACGTCGATGTCAACATCGACATTTGATGTATTCCGATGGGTCGATGCTATTTTATTGCTAATTTGGTTCGACTGTCAAGGGCAGCATGTCTACTCGTCATCACAAGACAAACGCAAAATGTGTCGAGACCATATCAAAATCTAAATTGATTTTATCCTGCAATATTTTTTTTTTAAAAAATAACATGTCTTAGATGTTTTGATTTTCCATGAATAACGTTCAAAGTAAAAAAAAAAGTACTAATAACATATCAGTTGCATATTTAAAATAAAGATACCCATTGATGCTATCGACAAGAGGAACATATTGAGTTTTTTTTACTTGTGACAGATGTCAGTAATCGACGTTAAGTCGCGGATGTTACGTACGTAGCTCTAAAGGTCACCCGAGTCAGCGCCACTCGATGTTTTTTTTTCCACCGAAGCCCACGTCAACAGTGGAGTATTACGTCAGGCCTCTGAAGGGCCGGGCTAACATTTTACCCTGAGGACTTGATAAAACAAGCGAGGTATAATTTGGCAACCCCGTTGCCTGGGTTTCTGCCAGGCTAGGGAAATCATGATTTTAAGTATGACGTCGTGGGGGGAGAGATAGGAACCTAAAGATGCCATCCTGGTTATTAAATTACAAGAATAGAATAAATGACTAAAAACGGTAAATTTTCTCTCGAAATGGGAATTTTTCCCTCAAAAAGAGAAATTTTTAATTTTTCAAAATTTTTTTTGGCGGATTTTCCCTCCCAAAAATCTGGACATTTTGGCGAATTTTGGGCAAATTATGGCAAATTTTTAACAATTTCGGCACATTTTGAAGGTAAAATGTCAAGGTCAAAGGTTAAGGTCATGGCCATACAAGATGGCCGCCGTGACGTCAGAGCAATCGGCCATTGACCCGGCATCGGCACCAGCGCCTGGCGCCTGGCGCCGGACCACCATTTACATACTACTATTTGCATTTGTTTTCATATAGAATAAAAAAAATATTATAAAATTCAAAATACTTATTAAATGTAATTTTTAAATCAAATTGTTATAACTGTGGAATGATAACAAGATGACATAAATGTTTATTAATGAACGTTTTAACAACTAGGCCTATTACTTTGAATTTAAAAACTTTATGTAGTTGGTTATATGTATTTTTTGTACCAGATTATTAAAAAAAATATGAATCGAACAATTTTGTTAGGGTTTAAAATCGAAACAAGAAACTATCAAATTTTACCATTATACATGCACGAAGAAAATGTTGATATTTGATTGCCGTATCTGTAATTTCTGTCTATATTATTTTTTCAAGTTTAATTTTGAATTCACGATTTGTTCTTCCGAATCGTAAAAAATCATTTGTAAAAAAAAAATCATATTGAGATAAATGTTTTCGAGACGTCACATGAAAACATTTCGACTTTTGTTTTCACCGAGCGAAAACTCTGACGTGACATTTTATTCACTCGCCCACCCTTCTTCCTTCCCTTTCCCAACGGGAGTCGTTGACGAGTTTCGTTGCCGGTATTTTTCGTTCGGCTGAAATGTCAAGTGTGCTGGCTCGTGCTCAGGGCTTTGTGTCAGGGCTCCGTAACGTAGAAATGACGGGCCGCTTTCCGTAGTCAGACCCCATTCCGCACAATACCACGTCTTCAGATACGCAAAGAGAAGAGCTAATGGAGTTGACATGTTATTTTTTTTTTTGCCTGGCCATCCTCTTTTCAAAGAAATGCTTGTTTTTTTCTCTTCCGAAGAGAGTATGGAGATTTTAATGGCCGAAGGGAAGGAGGAATCGATAATGATAAATCATCCTGTTTGCTTTTACTTTGTTGTATACGTACGGGGTCTCTCTGGTTAACCATGATGCGCTCAGATAATTAAAGAAGAAAAAAAACTTTAAATATCTTTTTAGACATGTTGCCTCTCATATTTGTGGAGTATTAACGAAAGTAAAGATGCTATGCGTGTTCCTTGGCAAGAGACGAACTGAAGAGAGAGAGAGAGAGAGAGAGAGAGAGAGAGAGAGAGAGAGCCACTGTCGCGCCAAGCTCCAGTGAGGAGCGTAATCAAAGGTCTTATGAAAGTGTAATAAATTTGCACACAGGCATTTGAATTGTAATTAAATTTGCAGTTTTAATATTAGTTAATAAATGAAACTCTCGTTAGTCAATTGGTCTATACTTTCGGACGGAAGGGTAAACCCAAAGCCCAAAACGGAACGAACAGACCGATGTCACATGACCGGGTACAGCGGCGTGGTGTGGTGGAGCTCGCGTCGCTCATGAGGCGATCATACTTTGGTTTACCGTTACCTTCCGAAATGCGCGGGGGTGAAGGGACAACAACAACACCTAGTCCTGAACACACGAAGGAAAATTTCTCGCAAAGTGAAAAAAAAAAAAAGTCCCCGCGATTCATACCGGCCTGTGGAACATTAACGCCGCATCCGGCAAAAAAAGGCCGGATTACCCAGAGTTCCACGACATTGATGACATTGAGGATGCTTCGCTATAAAGCCCTGTATTTAGGTTTTTATGCTGCTAATTTTGTCGTCAGGTCTTTGATACACGCCGTACGCTATTCGTAAACAGACAGGCAAGTATACACAATTAAATTTTTTTTTGAAGTTGTACCTCTTTAGTCACGTTATGAAAAACTGATGAGAATATTTTTTTTTTTAGATGTTTCGCGCAGCATGAAACTAAAATTGATAGGTTGAAAAAAGGCTACATACAAATACAAATTTTATATGTTCTTTTAAATCATATACTTTAGTGATTTAAATTAAATATGTAATGTTCCATATTATTAAAAACATCCATTTATTGTGAATATTAATGATATAAATTTTGTTTATAAACTTTTCAAAGCTTTTTTAAGTGAATTTATATTAGTGAAGTTATGTTCTGTTATGTATAATTTATTTGCATTATTAACTATTACATTATTAATAAATAATTAATACTAATAAATTATATTAATATAATAAATATTTTTATTGATTTTAATTCATAATAATTGATATTGATTATTTTAATTTTAATTAATTAATTTTGTACACATGCTTATATTAATATTGAATATTGAGTATTTATTTACATTTTAAATTTTTTTTATTGAATTTATACTTCACCTATCGTATTTACAAAATCATTCCTATCCATTAGTTATTTATTTTTCTACTAATTATTTGCATGCGAATTTAAAGCTAGATTTTTTTATCACGCCAAGTAATACGTAGTAATTATACGCACCCATATTTTTTGTATAGTTAACTGCGTTGAGGCGACTGGTTATAATTTATTCAACTTTGGTTTTACACGCGCATTTACTTATATAATATCGTTTTATAAATATTTCTTCATTAAAATGTGGAATAATATATTAAAAATAACTTAAAATCCAGCATGGCTGTTGAGACCCAAGCCTTATGCTCCACTTTTAAAATTCTTTCCCCGCAAGTTTAAAGAAAAGAGCATCGTCTCGAGCTTAGTTCTCGAGGCATAAATACAGTACGTTATTGTGAACATGAAAAATGTTGTAATCACGCCTAATCTTATTATAACGTGCGCAAACCAAAATAAATCAAAGTAAAACTTTTTTTTTCATTCAGCCACCACTTACAAATTTATTTATATTTGTATAACACCTTAAGGCTGGGTTTCGTATGCCATGTAGATTTTTTCCTCGCCATTATTATTAGTTAAGGGCAGGAGAGAACGCAGAATTTCTTTCCATTGAAAAAGGAGGGGGGGGGGGGGGGGGTTTTGTCAAACCACTTTGTGCTATGTTTGCATTAAAACTTAAAACATTTTTTTGTTGGTGGGAATGATGATAAATGTTTTTAGCCCCCCCTTTTTTTAACTACTTCACCCGTACGCATTTTGTTAAGGGCTATTTATGTTTTATTTAATTGTATTCTCTCTTGCATAAGTTGTTTTGTCATAAATAATTTAAACGGGGTGTAAGTGTAATATAATGCATGGGTGTAAAAAGCCGCGCAAGGGTTCCTAATTATTACTTGGCGCGACTTTTTACGACCATTATATTATGCTTAGTACACATTCCTTGAAAATATTTGTGATAAAAAAACAAACTCAAGACAGGCGATGTGCTAAATTTCCATAGAAATAGTTGTTTAAACAATAGTAATGTGGAGAAATTAAAAAAAAAAATTCAACATGGCGTGTGGAATCCAGCCATGATTAGAGAAAACATTTTGAACATCTGCCAACATAATTCATTCTGAGTCCACAATATGATATTTATACCAATTAAGTTTAGAATCCCAATTTTCTCGAATCCGATACTCGATTTCTAGGCACAAACGGCATCTCGAATCTACCCTTGGAATCCGAATATAGGCCTCAAGGGTAACAAAATTAAATTACGTTAAAGAGAAGAAACAATCAACCTTTTAAATATGCGTTTCACGAATCAAAACACTTTATAATTTTATTTGCATAATAACATACTAAATATCACATCATAGCGGAAATCGGTAATAGGACTTCAGAGTTGTCGATATTTTTATTCGAATATTTTTCCCTCGAGTACCTCGAATACCAAAGAGTTGATGGTATTAGAGGTACATATTGAAGATTTGAGTATTTGGTTATCTCTTCCCTACTTCATATCAAACGGTCGGAGAGGAATATGCACCTATTGGCGGAAACTGCAGAAGCGCGCGAAAACTACTCTTCCTACTAGGTAACCCTTCTCCGGAGAAGAAGCTCTATTAGGCCTTGTTTATAAACTGCGCAAGAACGCAAGATGAAAAAAAAATGTTCAGAAACTACATTTAGGAGTTCTGGTCTATGAACCACGAAAGACACAATGGCGCAACGCAAATGTTATTTAACTTCCAAATATTCTTGCGTTTTGTTTTGCGTTTTAGACGGCCATATTTGAAGGGAAGTATTCTGAACTCTTTTATGCGACCAGATGTTTTAAGCATATTTATTGTCAAAAAACACTTTTAAATCTAATTTCTTGGCCATTTATTTTGTTTGCATGTAAAAATATGAATATTAAAAAGAAACCCAGTGCAGATATTAGTTTTATACTGTTTTAAAATTTTAATAGTTATGGTTTCTTGCGACTTTGAATGCTTTATAAAACACTGGCTTTCTTACGTTGGTTGCATGTTGCTCTGTAGCGTCGTTCGCGTTCCTTGAGTAGTTTATAAACCCGGCCTTAAGGCCATCTACGCTGTACTCTGGGTAATCCGAAAGCTTTTGTGGCAGCGGCCATTAATGTTTGATGGGGCCGTATTTCGCAAGGGAAAAAAAAAAAAAAACCCGCACACACTTTACACAGATTGAACACCGTCGGTGCACTTTGATCTCCGCCGGGATGAGAACTCGATAAATTATTCCGCCCGTGTTCGCTTCGTCGCCGACCAGGGATGTTCACAAACACGACCCTCCTCCCATCAAACCCCCCCCCCCCTTCCACAACCAATCAGGCGAGCGACCTTTGTGTTGCACAGCCCTCGGAAAGCCCGTGACCACTACTTACTGCCGTCCGCCATGAAAACTGTTGTATTTTTTTTGACGTGTAACATCTTAGCTGTCGGCACACGGCATTTGGCAGGGAAAATTTAGAGAATGAAACGGAGGTCGCGGGGAACGGAAATGTGTAACCAAGGTATTGCCATCTGTGGCGGAATGTCGCGAACCAAAGTTCACAAAAGCCAAACGGAAACTTTATAGTATTAACAGTTTGGTAAATTATTAACAAGATGGGCAGTATTTTAATAAAATTACTTGGTCCAAAGCCGGGGTTTTAGTAATTTTTCGAGTTTTTTCCGCTTTTATCGGAGCCGTTTCATTATGAAGTTTAAAATTTCTGTCTGCAAGTGAAATGGTTTGGAAGTCAACACAGCTGCTCCGGCAGCGAATTATAGCGGCGGTTGCAGAAACTACGTGAGATTCGCGTCAAGAAATGTAATTGAAATCACAATTTTCGTATAGTTTCGTATTATAAGTTTATTTGCGACACGAAAACACTTGGAATTTGCTCGTTAACGATTTAGTACTGAGAGACTAGCGTACATTTTTTTTATAAACTCTGCTTTCATGCCGTTAGGACATTCAGTGACGGTTTAAAAACTAAACTTTTTCTCACATTTAAAGATGCCTTATATTTCGATGCTTTAAACTTGGATCACAATCCGGAACTCCATCCACGGAACTTTAAGCTCGTTATCACACGCCAGCTTGATTTTTATTCTTTTGTTTTTTTCGTCCTTTCTCTTATGTAAGTGCCTTTTCTAAAATATTTACTCGATACCTTCCTTACCTTTTTTGTTCTGCCATAAACACTTTCAACAGATATCAACTTAGTGTAATATCACGGATCTACAAAGGCGCGCAAGTCTTCGTAATTATCTCCACTTGCACGAATTTACACAACCATGATGTCACACTGAGTATCTGTTGAAAATATTTCAGGCAGAACAACAAATGAAAGGGAGGTGTTGAGATAAACGTTAGAAATAGTCGATAAATAAAAGTAATAACGAAAAAAAAATTCAACATGGCGTGGTGAGACCTAGCTTAAATGCTTCAAACAACTTCGCCACGAAGTTCAGCTGTCACGTCAATGGTAAAACTATTAATATTGGGAGAAGTATAGTAAATTGGTTTTGTTTCAACAATTATTCTCACACAAATTTTTATACATTTTAGACAAAAAAATAAAAACCATTTTTGTTAAAAAAAATACTTTCTTTATTTTTACGACCTCATCAAACGCTAGTCTAACTATAGTGGAGTGTAGTGTAGGTATACAAGGCAGAAAACGCCCTTTCGAAATATAAAAAAAATTATATACTGGTAATTTTATGTTCTTTAATATTCCACAAGTATCGGTCAAATACTTTTGCAAATAACACATCCATCCAAAAAGGTTTAGCATGTTTTCTATTCACAGTATCCATCATTTTCGTAGAATTTCTAGAATGTTCTTGCTAAGGGTAACATAGCAATGAGCTTGACATAAACCCGGTGCAGGAAGGTATATTTTGTTCCGTGCTTTTAGTGAAAACTAACACGAAGATATTCCCCATTTTGTCCCATAAGCTAAGCATTTAATAAATTGATTCGTCCCTTACGCTAAGATATGCAGTTATATCATTTTTTCCCCCAGATACCTAGTATTTAGAACATTTACAAAAAAATTACGGAATTGATACTGTGCCTACTAACCGAGTTATGTAATCCTTTTGTCTTTCAAACCATCTTTATCCACCCCTTGGGTAATATTAGTCATGTAAAAATTGATTTAGAAATAAATATTTTGGAATTACCCTTACGAGGTAAGTAGTTGGAAATAGGGGGTTCAAGCACAGGCGCAGGAGCCAGGAGCCCGCCATCTTGGATGACGTCATCGGTGGCCATCTTGGATGACGTCATCGGCGGCCATCTTGGATGACGTCATCATGACCTTTGACTTTGACCTTTGACCTTGCTAATCTATGCTAATCTATGCCAATCTATGCCAATCTACGCTAATATATACCAATCTATGCTAATCCATACCAATTCGTATGCCAATCTATGCTAATCTGTATGCTAATCCATGCTAATCCATATGTTAATCCATATGTTAATCCATGCTAATCCATGCTAATCCATGCTAATCCATCCGCCATTTTGTATTTCTAGAAATTTCCACCAACTTCGAATCGTGACGTCACCGTTGCACATTTCGTCACGGCCGCCATCTTGGATTCGAATTTTTTTTTCGAACTTTGAAATTCGATGTAATCATCAGCCGCCATCTTGTTTCGTCTGCTGGTGGCCGCCATCTTGTTTAGTCTGCTGGTGGCCGCCATCTTGTTTTCGTCTGCTGGAGGCAGCCATCTTGCGACGTCATATAGTTCTGTTGGTCGCCACCAGATAGCACCAGGGATTATTTTTTTTTTTCTTTAACTAAAATAATTTCAGTGCCGAGGCTGGGATTCGATCCATGGGACGTGAAAACGTCCAGGATGTCGTGGTTACGAGGCGGACACCTTGACCACTAGACCACGAGACCAATTGGGATATGGTGGAATAAATAATCTATATATGCTACGTACTGACGGCAAGTTTATGATAAATGGGGGAGGAGGGTGTTTTTGCCTTCCTTAATGCATACCTAAGGCGCCACATTTGAAATTAAAATTATTATACAGCCGCCATCTTTAATTCCAGCACAGACTACCAGATGGCACCAAATTCAAAAAATTAGTTGCCAGAGGTGCCACCATCTTGGTTCTCAAGTTGGCTGGTAGATGTCGCTAGTATCGCGCGCCAAATTCAAAAATTAGTTGCCAGAGGCACCGCCATCTTGGTTCTCAAGTTGGCTGGTAGATGTCGCTAGTATCGCGCGCCAAATTCAAAAATTAGTTGCCAGAGGCACCGCCATCTTGGTTCTCAAGTTGGCTGGTAGATGTCGCTAGTATCGTGCGCCAAATTCAAAATTAGTTGCCAGTTGACTAGCGTATTATTCCATACGGTGCATGTATATAAGCGAGTCCTAGACAGCAGGATGCTCAGTTTGTTACTGACGTCGGCGGTGTAAGGATCGCCTAGTTTGTTTCTTCTGGTGCATGAGTCGTGTCAATTAGCTGTTCTTGAGATTTCGATAGCATCACAGAAATGGAAACAATACAACAAAAATTGAGACTATACAAAAAATTGAAACTATACAACAAAAAAAACTGAAACTATACAACAAATTGAAACAGCAACATCCAAACTATTCGCAGAAAAATATTTACATGTCATCACCGAAATAACCGTGGGGGACCGTGCGGATACCGTCTTCACATATTCGACGCTTATCGTCCTCCCATGTTATGGCCAGCTTATTACTGTATTCACTGTACAGCACATGCTGCCTTGATCGTATGGCCCTAACGCCTGCCCTCCTAGTGCGGTGGTCTTGCCGGGCATCCAGGTAGTCATCGAATGTGATGCGGTTTTTGACCACACAACGCTGGATGCCCTTGGCCTTTTTCTCGACCATGTCACCGCACTTGTAGGCATAGAGTTTGGCCCGCAGACTGACAAACTCGCTCATTACTTCGCCCCCACACTCGTCCTTGAATTTGCCAACAACTTTCTTGTTGATGGGGGAGAAGCATGGGTGGTCAGGAGGGTAGCAGCTGGTGTCGAATTCAGACATGAACTTAGGGTCCGCTCTTAGATCATGGTAGAAGTCCTGTGTCTGAATCTCATACACAAAGCTGTCTGTATCCATATATGCCAGATGAATATTTTCCTGATATTTCGGTTTCATAGTATTATAGTGGAAGTCGTACATGAGTGTTTTTGATAGATCAAGTACTGCGAGTCCGGCATAGATCGGCTTGTCGAAAATGATGGTCTCATGGTTCAGGTGGACAAGACTCAAGTTTGGCTCATACATTGTGCGGTCCTTGAAGGACGGACGACACACCAACTTCTTAAAACGCTTCTCGGAGCACACCAACTCCATTTTGAGCCTCCGTCTCTTGTTCTCCATTAGTTTTCCAAATGTCGAGTTCACAGCGAGCTTGAAGAACTCCTTCTCGAACTCGTTGGCTGCTGCTTTGCGCTTGTTGGTGTTCAGCCGAATATAGGGCTCCAACCATGCCGACTGCTCAAACTGAAGAACTTTATGTATACTTATGATTTTTAGACCATGCGATACTGCTTGCTGTAGGTTTTTGTAGTGAACGATGTAGTGCTCTTTATTTTCCAGCGTTGTCATCAGCTTTGATTGCTTTGAGCCGGGCGGACACTGATTTACGGGAAGAAATGGCAGGTCTTTGTGACTTTCGTGGAGTTCGAGAGGGTACTCCACATCACACTCGATAATGTAGCCTGTGGGTGAATTTTCCGGAATAGACATGACATCAATTGATGTGTCTGTCCATTGGAAATGACGAATGGGGAGCGGCAGAGACATCGCCCACCCATACAAGTTGTTTGCATCAATGTACTCCAGGAATGTGGATGGCTTGGAAGCATCATGTGTTTCTGGTACGTAGGCATTATTGGCTACGCAATGACGTTTAATGCTTTGCGCTACACCACCGCGAATACCGGCCTCCACAAACATATACATGTCATAATCTGTGAGTAGCTCTAGCTGTACACCTGTGGTTCGAAGCATCGCGTCGAAAGCGAACCCAGGACAAGAAATGTAGTGAGACGGATCTAAACTATATGTTTCCAAGCAAAGACTGCGGAAATTCTCGAATACGTCCGCCAAAATCAGAACATCCGTCTTTAGGTACAAGTCAGCGTACTCCCCTAAGGTAGCACACTGAAACTTGTCCCAGACATTTTGTGCGTGAGCGTAATCTGCCTCGGAAATACCAGAATCAGTCAGAATATTAAAGAACTCATCGATGGATGGAAGACTAGTATCGTCTAGTCGAGCAAAAGAATCAACGAAGTCGTAGGGGAAGACTCCCTTGCGGGTAACCAACTCCAACTCATCAGGAGCGAAAAACTCAGCAGTACTTATAAACTTGTCTGCAGGCAAGAACTCGGCGAGCGAAGCGAGACCCCGACTCATAAAACGGAACGTATCGACAAACTGAATGCTGAACTTATCATGTAACTTCTTGGAAAAAGTTATCAGCTTCTCCTCTGAATTCGGAATGATGAAGATGTCTTTACTATCATACCCCAACTTCCTGATAATGAAGTTCTGATCGTATGCCAGGTTGTGGAAGAACACAATCATCTTTTTTGGTCTGCGTCTGAGAATGTTGCAGTCATTACATGCAGCCCCAATAAATTCACCGGTGAAGTGATTGTGGTCACGAACTTTCTTTACAGTCCCTCCAAACTTTCCCCCACAGTAGCAACAACACCTTGCTTGCAGAAAAGCAGTGTTTTGTGCATGTGTGAGCGGAGTCATAGTAACATATGTAGAAAATATTTTCTGTACATCATGTCCAATCTCCACAATGCGGGATATGAATTTATCTTCTGCGTCACACCCCCTGTATATTTCAGGCTGTGAAGGAAGTGAAGAAGTTAGGTGTGCAGGAATGACGGAGTTATCTGCTTTCACATAAATGCAGTAGCTGTATGCTTTATGCTTTTGGTACTGCAGTGTGTATGGCTCATCAGGATTCGGGTGACATGTATGGATTTTCTCCAGAATAGCTTCAAAGTCGCAATACACCACGATGGGCATCTTATCACTGTGATGGAAGTTTTTGAACTTCAGAACAGGTGGCTGGCCGTTTTCATCAAGCTGTGGCATCTGCATCCTAACAGCAGCATGTTGTTTGCAGAGCTCACTATGTTTTACCAAACACTGAAGACCAGTGAGCCCGCTAACCCTATCCCGATCATCGTAATGCTTGAAGCATCTTTTGCAAACATGAATAGCATCATGATGTGTAGTGATTTGGGACCGAACCAGGGCAGAAAATTTTTTAATGAATGTGAAATGGGACGAATTGTCATTGACCAAGAGCAGCAGATCGAAATGATGTTCTTTCTCTTCAGGAGCGACTCGTGCAGGAACAACATTCAGATTTTCGTCGATACTGTAAATGTTGATGGAGACTCCGGGGTTCTGTTTTTCAAACAGAGGTATTTGCTTGATTGGAGTAGGGAAGTCAATGTTGTTGAAGTTGAATTTATCTTCCAAGTCGTGGTAGCGCTGGTTCACACGTTCAGGATGCTCACCTTCCACATACTTGACAAGAATTGACCACTTAAAGCACATGTGGTCTTCAAGATTTTGCGGATTGATCACTGCGTATTTGTCTTTGATGCATGTAGGTAATTCGATGTAGGAGCTGGCACGGAGTGGATCAAGCTTGTTTATTCGTAGTTGAAGTCGCTTAACGGCCGACAAAGTCCATCCGGACCCCTTCCCCATGTAGTCTTCCTCCTCCTTGCAGATCTTAGAGATGGACTCGGTAACTGCCTCCTCCACCTCATGAACTGCGTAGAGGGGAACATTCATGGTTTTGAAGGCCCTCTTGTCTTCGCTGGCATCCGTAGGTTTTTCGTAGTCGCACTCGAGCACGATATTGAATTTGAGAGGTCCATTCTCTTCAACCTCCTCTATGAGCTGGCTTATTATATTTGTCTTGATGGAGTTCAGGTATGAGCAGATATCCTTGGCAGTACTTGATGTGTTTTCTGCCACGTATGTCTTCAAGTTGCCCTTGAAACCTACTTCAGCAGTGATGAAGCCGTAGGTATTGACCAAACCCATGCCGGTCACCACCTTTGTTCGGCTGGTCGAAGGCTTGGGCGTAACTGCAGGCTTAACTGCTGCCATCCTCTGCTTCTTTGTCGGAGGCGGAGCAGGACCCTTACATACCTTGATGTGGGCTTTCAAATTATCTGCTCTGGCGAACTCCTTAGCGCAGTTGTCGCAGGAATGTGCTATGCAGTTTGGGTTGAGGCCACAAGCAGACTTCTCATGACGTCTAGCAAAATCAGCGCGGGCGAAGACCTTATAGCAGAAACTGCACCGCATGCCTGATGTCGTGACGACAGCTCCAGCACATGTTGACAGGTGCTGCTGCATCTTGTCGCTGCGTGCGACCATCTTGCCACATAGGTGGCACTGCTGGAAGTCACGCTGCTGGTTCTCGGCACACAGGCGCTCATGTCGGTAGCGGTTGTGGGCCAGCGAAAACACGGCAGGACAGAAACAGCATTTCTGCACGGTAGATGCCATCACAGCAATCTGCAGACTGGTCTTGATGTACGGAACAGGCGAAGGAAGCTCGACGTACGGAGAACTATAACAAACGAATAAAGAAAACAATGTAGCTAGATGTTACACGAAAAAGTTGCAAACATAACCTCAAAACTCTAACCCTCAATCTTATTAACCCAAACTGTTAGCAATGTTACTAAATAAAAAATTTGCAAACATAACCTCAAAACTCTAGCCCTCAAGCTTACTAACCTAAACTGTTAGCAATGTAACTAAATAAAAAAGTTACAAACATAACCTCATAGCTGCTCCTTCATGTACAATCCAAAAAATGGTATAATATTTAAAGTACTGGTAAAAGTTAAAGCTGAAAAAGTATTCAATGTTAACTAAAAATGATTGATTACATAACCTCAAAACTACTCTAATGCACATCCCAAAAATGCTAGAATATTTAAAGTACTGTTAAAAGTTTAAGCTAAACAATTCCTGTTTACCCACACATAAGTGTACAGAGAAAAAACT